>NC_142361.1:36650136-36947636 GCF_059441175.1 Urocampus carinirostris
GATTTATGTAGATCTAGCCAAATAGATCCAAACAAGTCTATCTGGACAGGTCTAGACAAACCATGTGAAATATTTTTGTAGATACACTACATTGATAGAATCATCTTCATAAATCCAGACAAATCTAGATAGATAGGTCTGGAGAAATTTACATAGTAGATTAATGTTGATTAGGTTGGGTCAAGGTAGATCTGGATAGATAAATCTAGCTAGGTCAAGGAATAGTTAGCTGTATCGATCTAAATTTTGTTCATGTATTGAAATATTTGATCAAAAACTGAAAGTTTCATAACATTGCTACATCAGAAGGTGACCTTGTTAGTTAGCAAGCCAGACAGACAGTAAGACAGACAGACAAGTAGCTATCTAGATAAATCGCTAACTTGCTAGCTGTATTCTAGAGGTCATCTCTAGACCATTGAACAATGAAAGCTCCTCCGCAATAATTCCCAGCAGGCACTTGTAATTTTCAGCGTTTCCAAAGTGCTGACGCGCTAATCGTTTTCATCAAACACCTTTGCCGTCTTTGTCTTCTTCCCGTCTTGACGTCCCTAAGCTAGGCTAATCGTCTCCCGGGAGAGGTTCGCGTAAATCTCGGAAGGATCGATGGAGGAAGGTGTTGATTTTGCAAACTCGGAAGATGAAGACGCTCCGGGGGGGGGGAAACTGCCGAGGCCAAACACGAAAATCCGGGCTAACGGTTGTGGACAATGTTCCCTGTAATTTTCCTTACGGGTCTGAGCGTTCACACAAAGTCGGTGAGCCACGCTTGAAACAACGGTGAGCGACCATAATCCCAAGTGTGGCAAGATCATTAATTATCAAACATGTCCAAAACTTGACATCAAGTTACATTTTGCTGAGTTTCCGGCAATGCAAAATGATTTTTCTCTTTTGAATGAATTGACTCATGTACTATTGCAAAGGTTGTACGGCCTACAAATGTCATTTGTTCTTACAATTCTTTCACAAGATATCCATTTCTTTTTATTTCCTGATATATTTTGTCGCATAATATTAACTTTTTGGGGGAGTTATTGAGTCGGTTGCAAGATACAGAACTGTACTTAATCCCATTTTTGAGTGGAAGTACAATGTTGGCATCAAGATTCACTTGATATCATTGGAAATTATTTGAATGCAACACAAACTTTTACTTATTTTTCCGTGTTTTTTTTTCTACTTTTTGGTACTTTTTTCTTTTTGTTCTCTATTTACTTTTTTCCTACATTTCTTTCTTTTCTTTTTTTCTGGCTTTTTTCTAAATTTTTCCTTCTTTTTTCTCTTCCTTTTGTTTCTTTTTTTCTCAGCTTTTCACTACTTTTTCATTTTGGTATTTTTTTTCTTTTTTGTTCTATTCCCCCTTCATTTAAGTCATTTTGTGCATAATTTTACATAAAATTTGGTCATGTTGGGATTAAAGAAGCAAAAACAACCTGAAGAGCCGTTTAGGACCCGAAAGAGCCGGTTCCTTTTAGTGAGCCGAGCCGAAGAAGCCGGTTCTCGACCAACTCTACTAACTTCACTCAACTTCATCCTACTTCGACTCGACTTCAAAATACCGCATTTAGGACACAACGTCAGGGGAACCCGTGTACTTTTACCTTCATGGACTGTAACTTTGACTTAAGTCGCTTCTTAATTATGAAATGAAGCTCAGAAGGTAGAGCGCTCGTCTTAGGATCAAGGGATCCCAGTTCGAATCTTGGCTCGCCCGTGTTACATGTCGAAGTGTCCTTGGGTAAGACACTGAACCCCTAATACCCCCAATAAGCAGGTTAACGTCTTACATGGCTGCACGGCCGCTATTGGGAAATGTGAAGCACACTGTAAAGCGCTTTGGGAAGTCTTGACTTGAAAAGTGCTATATAAATGCAGATCATTTCATTTCATTTCCTTTTGTTTCTTTTTTTTCTCAGCTTTTCACTACTTTTACATTTTGGTATTTTTTTTCTTTTTTGTTCTATTCCCCCCTTCCTTTAAGTCATTTTGTGCATCATTTTACATACTATTTGGTCATGTTGGGATGAAAGAAGCAAAAACAACCTGAAGAGCCGTTTAGGACCCGAAAGAGCCGGTTGCTTTTAGTGAGCCGAGCCGAAGAAGCCGGTTCTCGACAAACTCTACTGACTTTACTTTTCAACTTCGTTCGACATTGACTTCAAAATACCGCATTTAGGACACAACGTCAGGGGAACCCGTGTGTTTTTACCTTCATGCACTGTAACTTTGACTTAAGTCGCTTCTTAATTAGTCATTTTGAGCCCTGATTTTTGTGCGCTGGCTAGATTTTCTTGTGCGCTGAGAATGTGCGAGCAGTGCGCAATTGCGCACGCTGTGGAGGTAGCCAAATTAAAGCTCGGAGGTCGCTAAACGCTATTTCTTCAACGCGGCTTTTGTATCGTGTCCCTTGCATGTCTATGAAATATTCAATGACCCCTATTGGCTTTGCATGACTTCCTTTCCATTAAGGTATCACGGCATATTCATGTCACGATACCGATCGGCACGGTAACGGACTAATATCACGTCACAGTTATCGCTTACCCAATTAGAAGACGCGATATTTTGTTGCACGACCAGTGTTGAGTAGGGTTACTTTAACTGGATTACTTTCAATGACTTTTGGATGACTCCAATACCAAATATGCTAATAAAAGACAAAAGAAACTAAATATGAATAAAATGATGACTCACAACACGTGGTAAGCTTTCTCTCCTGGCTTTGATCTCCGGCAAAACGGACATAAAATGCGACAGAAACAAAATGAAAATAAATCCAAACAGCTTGCCAACATCATCTTTGCCGTTCCATGTATTCCGTTACTCCCCAAGCCTGCACAAAATTTAGTCATTTGATTTCTATTTAGTTTCTTTTGTCTTTTATTAGCATATTTGGTATTGGAGTCATCCAAAAGTCATTGAAAGTAATCAAGTTACAGTAACCCTACCCAACCCTGTGCACGAAGTCTACATCCTACTTGACTATAAAAACAAGCTCAACATATAACCAGTAGTAATATAATGAAGCATTATTCTTGATATTCTTAAAATATTATGTTTATTATTTTACTTTAAAGATAAATTTGTATTATCTAGCTAAAAACGGTAGCTCTAGGTCACAGGTGTCAAACAGGCGGCCCGCGGGCCAGATCAGGCCCGCTAAGGGATTGAATCCGGCCCGCGAGACAACACTCAGAGAAGCGCAAGAGAAAAACAAGCTGCAGGTTGATTGGATGTTGTCAAAGCCAGGTGCCTCGACACTGTACATGTATTTCTCTCTCTCTCTCTCTCTCTCTCTCTCTCCTCTCTCTCTCTCTCTCTCTCTCTCTCTCTCTCTCTCTCTCTCTCTCTCTCTCTCTCTCTCTCTCTCTCTCTCTCTCTCTCTCTCTCTCTCTTCCTGTCTCTGTCTCTCTCTCTATATCTCTCTCTCTCTGTATCTCTCTCTCTTTCTGTATCTCTCTCTCTTTTGCTCTCTCTCTTTTCCACCCCTTTTCTCCCACTCTCTGTCTCTTTCACTCACTGTGTCTCTCATATCTCTTCCTTTGTTGCTCTTCGTTTCTCTCTCTCTGTGTCTTTTTAACTTATTTTGCTCTAACTTCCTTTTTTCCTTTTCTCTCTTTTCTCTTTCTCTCTTCCTACCCTTCGCGCTTTCTTTTCCCTTTTCTGTCTTTCTATTTCTCTTTGGATTTCTTTCTTCCTCTCCCTTTCATTTCCCCCTCTCTCATTACTTTTTATCTCTTTTGTTTCTCACGCTCTCTCCCTCTCTTCTTTTTCTTTCTTTGTCCCACCCTCTCTCCTTTTCCCTCCCTCTTTCTTTCATTTCTTTACCTCTCTTTTTCTTTCTCTTTAATCTACTAGTCCGGCCCCGACAGAATGTTTGTTCTATCGTGTGGCCCCCGAGTTAAAATGAGTTTGACACCCCTGCTCTAGGTGGATGTATTTATATAGACCTATCTTGTTCTATTTATCTAAGTAGAGGTAGCTCTAGATAGATATATCTACATAGACCAGGAAAATTGTCCTAGAAACGTAGACCTCGCCAGATGTAGGTGGTTCTAGCACGATAAAGCAGGATTTTAACAGTTATCAGTATCGGGAACAAGAAAAACAAAGCGTTATCGCGCCTTGCTAATACTCATGGCGCTAATGTGAAACGACCTTCCCGCTGAGGTAAGGTCAACTGTAGCATCATTCTCGCAGGACAATAGTGAGACCAAAAGCCCCGAGGAAGTCTCGGTCACCAGATGGAGGAAGTGCGCTAGCGAAGGAAGGCAATTAGCTTCGCTCTAATCCTCCGTCTGCCTTCAACGTCCTCACCTCGGATGGGAAAAAAACCTGACGGTGCAGAATGATGAATAAGACATTCGGCGCTTTTATCTTTTAATTGCGTCCTTTGTCTTCATTTAGCATCTTTTGTCTCACCTGAACATCGCCATTTCAATCTTTCGAGTTAGTGTTCGCCTCCGGGATACGACATGAATCCTTTCTCCGGTAAAAGCATTAGTCTTCCGTGAGTTGAACTGGTAAGGTGGAGTGGTGGGTGGATGCAGTGGAAAGGGGAGATTGAAATCGAAACTTTTTTCAACACTTCCACTTTCGAGGGTTGTAATGTCCTTGAAAAATGTCCTTGCTTTAATCACCTTATTATCAATTGTAGTACCGATTGCCGATTGGTTACTGGCATGGAACTTATTAAGAATAGATATTTGTACACCTTCTTGATAAATGCAAGCTCCGTTTCTATGGTGGTAATGATTTTGCTTCTCCTTTTAGCATCACTGCAAGTCTTGATAACCAAAGCTAAAAAAATGTTGTACGAACTTCCGTACTGAAAGAAGAGAAAAAAAAGCGTCATTGTGGGAAGTTGTTAAGCTAGTAGTATACGTCAGCATATCTAGGATGCTGTGACGGATTTCAATAGAAAACAGCATGTTATATCATTGGTTACAGACTTATTACCTAAAAAGGGCAAAGGTGCTTGTGCCTTCTTCATATTTTTTGATAGCTGCAAGCTTCTCTTTCATGGTTATCATGTTTTTGCTTCTCCCTTGAGAATCATTTCCTCTTTAAAAACAGATGAAAAAATATAATATTGTGTCACCAACTTGCAAAGCCTTTATGAAGCACGCAAGATGAACTGAATCGAGAGAAAGGCATTGTGGGAGGTTGTTCAGCCAATAGTATTTTATCTTTTTCACAATGCCGTGATGAAGACCAATGGCAAACCAGGATCTTATAGGACCTCGACCAATAGCTCACAGGCATCTTAGTCAAACATAAGAACACTGCAAAGTTTTTTGGCAGATGAAATAATCAATTGTTGACTAGAACTAGGTAACTCGATTAGCAAATTCTCCAGCTGTATAGAGCTAGCTAGGAGAATCTAGCTAGCTATATAGATCTATCTAGAGGTATCTAGCTAGCTTGATAGAATTAGCCCATAGGATCTGCCTAGTTCTACCTTGCTCCTGTCAGGAACCGAAACAGGATCAGGACCCAAACGCGTGACGTTACTCACACAAGCCTTTTATTTCACGGTAAAAGGGGAGTCATGCATGTTAGGTAGCAGTCTGGCGTGGAATGATAGGAAGCCAGAGACCGATGAGATCGATACCAATTGCCCGAGCAGATATAGATACTGGACAGTACGGGACAGACAGGATTGATAATGAAACAGGATATCAAAATTAAACAGGACAAACCGGACGGGAACGAAAACTGGAGAGAATAATAAACAGGACTAAAATAGACGGGAACGAAACCGGAAACCGATATTAAACAGGACAAAAATAAACAGTAAAGGATTTTATACATTTGACTATAAAGGATTTTATACGATTTACTACAAGTTACATGTATTCAGTTAAATGTAATAAAGATATTTTCTGACTGTGCTCTCATTCAATTTACGTTGTCACTGTCTCTTTCTCTCTCTCTGTCTTTTTAACTTATTTTGCTCTTACATCCTTTTTTTCCTATTCTCTCTTTTCTCTTTCTCTCTTCCTACCCTTTGCACTTTTTTCCCTTTCTCTACTTCTGTCTTTCCATTTCTCATTGGATTTCTTTCTTCCTCTCCCTTTCTTTCCCCCTCTCTCAAGACTTCTCTTTTTATCTCTTTTGTTTCTCACGCTTTCCCCCTCTCTCTCTTTCTTTGTGGCCCGCGGGCCGGATCAGGCGGGCCGGATCAGGCCCGCTAAGGGATTGAATCCGGCCCGCGAGACAACACTCAGAGAAGCGCTAGAGAAAAACAAGCTGCGGGTTGAAATATGTCCACTTGATGTTGCCAAAGCCAAGTGCCTCGAACAAAGACACTGTACTTGTATTTATTTCTCTCTCTCTCTTTCTCTCTTTCTCTCTCTCTCTCTCTCTCTCTCTCTCTCTCTCTCTCTCTCTCTCTCTCTCTCTCTCTCTCTCTCTCTCTCTCTCTCTCTCTCTTTTGCACCCCTTTTCTCCCACTCTCTGTCTCTTTCACTCTCTGTGTCTCTCTTTTTCTCTTCCTTTGTTCCTCTTTGTCTCTTTCTCTTTCTGTGTCTCTTTAACTTCTTTTGCTCTAACTTCCTTTTTTCCTTTTCGCTCTTTCTACCCTTCGCTCTTTCTTTTCTCTCCTTCTGTCTTTCAATTTCTCTTTGGATTTCTTTCTTCCGCTTCCTTTTTTTCCCCCTCTCTCACGACTTCTTTTTATTTCTTTTGTTCCTCACACTCTCTCCCTCTCTCTCTTTCTTTGCCCCCCCCCTCTCTTTCTCTTATTTCTTTATCTCTCTTATTTCTTTCTCTTGAATCTATTAGTCCGGCCCCCGACAGAATGTTTGTTCTATCGTGTGGCCCCCGAGTTCAAATGAGTTTGACACCCCTGTACTAGTATATATACTGTATATGTATATATATATATATATATATATATATATATATATATATATATATATATATATATATATATATATATATATATATATATATATATATATATATATATATATATATATATATATATATTAGTTTAATTTTCGGTTTTTCGTCCGAACCGCCGTACTTTGAAAATCCAGACATTGTCCGAGTGGCCATTATCTCCCGGGCAAAGTACAGTTTGACTCTGTTTATTTTCAATAATTGCCGTGTTTTCAAAACCTAAATGATTGCAGGGACCGGCTAGACTTTTCCCAAGCGCTCCTTTTTTTTTTCAATTCGTGGGTGAAAAGGAAGAAATCTTAAGCCGGTCTTTAAAAGACGTGCCATTTGCTTCTCCGTTTTAGCCGTCACTTCCATTGTCCTTTTTATCTTCAGCCATCTTTTTTTTCTGCTACGTCCTGCTGCGAGCTTGTCTCAACGCGTGGCCTTTTGAAAGGTTTGACAGTTGAATTCAAAGCGGGGGGAGATAGAAAGATAGTGAAGAGGCTTTGGTCCAAAACCCGCGACCCGGGGGCTGCAATCAGGCCCCCGGGATGATGGTTTGCGGCCCCCGCCTTAATACCAGAGTTTAAAGGGACGGTGTGTGTGTTATGAGTCGCCTACTAATGGTAAAAAATTGTATTTATTCACTTGATTGATGCAGAACAACCTAATAGTTTGGGTTGTTCTAAACTAGGGGTCTCGAACTCATGGCTCTGGGGCCATTTGTCAGGACCAGAACGGAAACAGGACCCACTTGCGTAACGTTTTGTCACGGTTTTATTGGGAAGAAGGGAAAAGACTGCACACCCGATCGGGTGATCGCTGGTCTGGGTCGCTCTGAACGCGGAAGTGGAACTTCCATGGCGAGCGATGGCGGTGTCGGGAACGGAAAAAAACGTGTCAGTAGCCGGGATAGAAGAGCAAAAACGTGGTCAGGATCGGAAACAAGTCGAAAGCCAGGAGAGGAGAGTAGACGTGGTCGAGATCAAAAACAGATCGTAACGGGAGACAAACAAGAGCAGAAAACAGGACAGGCGAAAAAGGTGCTTGCCGTGTAAAAACCGACATTCGCAGACAGACCGACAAAAGGGGACTGACAGGACAGAGTTTAAATACTGACAGGGAGCTAATCCGTCAACAAGCTGCAGCTAGCGCCACACGGGCGGGGCCAATTGGGCGCCATGGCAACCGTGACACCATTTGCAGCCAACAAGATAATAATTTGAGGCCCCGCTTTAATATGAAAAGTAAAAGGGACAGTGTGTAGGCACCTCCTAGCGGTATAAAACAATCATCTATTCCAGGGGTGTCAAAGTCATTTTAACTCGGGGGCCACACGATAGAACAAACATTCTGTCGTGGGCCGGACTCGTAGATTAAAGAGAAAGAAAAAGAGAGATAAAGAAATAAGAGAAAGAGGGACGGAAAAGGAGAGAGGCCGGGACAAAGAAAGAAAAAAAGGGCGAGAGGGAGAGAGCGTGAGAAACAAAAGATAAAAAGTCGCAAGAGAGGGGGAAAGAAAGGGAGAGGAAGAAAGAAATAGAGAGACAGAAGGAGAGAAAAGAGAAAAGAAAGTGCGAAATGAAGTTAAAAAGACACAGAGAGAGAAAAGCGACAAAGAGCAACAAAGGAAGAGAAAAATAGAGACACAGAGAATGAAAATGAGACATTTTCGACACACTACCCCCCCCTTACGTATTTTTCGATGAGAATATTTGTATAGCCCTTAATCACAAAGAGTCTCAAAGGGCTTCACAGGATTATTACTACTACTATTTTTTCCGACTATTATTACAACATCCCCTGATCTGGAACCAACATGAGGGCAAGGAAAAACTCAAAAAATCTAAACATGAGGAAAATGAAGAAACTCCAAATGATCCCTACGTGTGAATGAGTGAGTGAATGCTTGCCTGTCACTGTGTGCCCTGCGACTGGCTGGCAACCAGTTCAGGGTGTCCCCTGTTCACTGCCCCATGATTGCTGGGATGGGCTCCGGCACCCCCGAGACCCGACTGAGGATAGGCGGTGCTGAAATGAGATGGATGACCGAACAGCGATTCCACTCGAGCAAAACGTCCCTCGAGCGATTTTTGGTATTTTTGTGGCGAGCTTGCGTGGGTTCAAATCCAGCTCCAGACTTCCTGTGCGGAGTTTGTATGTTCTCCCCGTGCATGCGTGGGTTTCCTCCGGGCACTCCGGTTTCCTCCCACATTCCAAAAACATGCATTTCAGGTTAATTGACCGGTCCAAATTGTCCCTAGGTGTGTATGAGCGAATGAGTTGTCTGTCTCCGTGTGCCCTGCGATTGGCTGGCAACCAGTTCAGGGTGTCCCCTGCCCACTGCCCGATGATTGCTGAGACGGGCTCCAGCACCCCCGTGACCCTACAGAGGATAAGCGGTGCAGCTGATGAGATGAGATGAGACATTCTATTTTATTATCATAATGTTTTTATCTGGAGTACCGGGGGTCTAGAATATGTTTGCTAATTAGCATAGGTTTCCATCATTAAACAACAATTTGACTTCCGATTTCCACCTCAGAACCGATTCGTGATGTTTCCTCGGGGTCTATGACGGAAAATGTTGTGTATGGTGTGAAAAATACACCGAGCGGGACGTCCTGTGAGTCATAAAGCCGTCTTTCTGGGTAGCGACCTCCCCCAGGGAGCGTATGAGGCAGGCCCCCTACATGAGCGTTGACCTTCTGCATTATTTAGAGGTCGTGGAAAGTGCAACTGGTGCCTAAGGACCAATCGGTTCTCGTTCGTCCCTCCGATTGTACGAATCGGAGGGATGTGACGACGGGAGACGTCTGAAAAATGTCTTTTCCGAGCTGAAGAATGTTTTTTTTTTTTTTTTCTGAGAGGGACAAAGAGGCGTTTTTGCGCCGCTCCATCTGCCGCCGGCATTAGTCTCAAGGTCATTGGTCAGCCGGGGTGAAGGTCATAGGGATGGGGAATGGATAGTGGCTGTCACAAGAACAAAAGGGGGATTGTGCAAGTCCTGTTAGCAAAATGATATTAGACGGTGCAGTTTAAAGCAGTCGGGGGGGAAACTCCCTCATTATTATATTTTTGCTCCCGTCGGTCTCCGGCTACGACCTGTTTTGATCCTGACCCAGTCCTGTCAATCCCCTCTTGTCAGTCCGTCTGCAAACCTCTGTTTATACAAGGCAAACCTTTTTTGACTCCCGCCTGTCCCGTTTTGGCTCCCCTCTGTCTCCGGCTACGACCTGTTTTGATCCTGACCGAGTCCTGTCAATCCCCTGTTGTCAGTCCGTCTGCAAACCTCTGTTTATACAAGGCAAACCTTTTTTGACTCCCGCCTGTCCCGTTTTGGCTCCCCTCTGTCTCCGGCTACGACCTGTTTTGATCCTGACCCAGTCCTGTCAATCCCCTGTTGTCAATCTGTCTGCAAACCTCTGTTTATACAAGGCAAAGCTTTTTTGACTCCCGCCTGTCCCGTTTCGGCTCCCGTCTGTCTCCGGCTACGACCTGTTTAGATCCTGACCCAGTCCTGTCAATCCCCTCTTGTCAGTCCGTCTGCAAACCACTGTTTATACAAGGCAAACCTTTTTTGACTCCCGCCTGTCCTGTTTTGGCTCCCCTCTGTCTCCGGCTAAGACCTGTTGTGATCCTGACCCAGTCCTGTCAATCCCCTGTTGTCAATCTGTCTGCAAACCTCTGTTTATACAAGGCAAAGCTTTTTTGAATCCCGCCTGTCCCGTTTTGGCTCCCGTCGGTCTCCGGCTACGACCTGTTTTGATGAAATGAAATGAAATGAAATGATCTGCATTTATATAGCGCTTTTCAAGTCAATGACTTCCCAAAGCGCTTTAAAGGTATGTCGAAAATATCGAAAAATACGTAAGGGGGGGTAGTGTGTCGAAAATGTGGAAAAAAAACAAAGGGGTTAGTATGTCGAAAATATCGAAAAATACGTAAGGGGGGGTAGTGTGTCGAAAATGTGGAAAAAAAACAAAGGGGTTAGTATGTCGAAAATATCGAAAAATACGTAAGGGGGGGTAGTGTGTCGAAAATGTGAAAAAAAAACAAAGGGGTTAGTATGTCGAAAATATCGAAAAATACGTAAGTGGGGGTAGTGTGTCGAAAATGTTGAAAAAAAACAAAGGGGTGAGTATGTCGAAAATATGGAAAAATACGTAAGGGGGGTAGTGTGTCGAAAATGTGGGAAAAAAAACAAAGGGGTTAGTATGTCGAAAATATCGAAAAATACGTAAGGGGGGGTAGTGTGTCGAAAATGTGAAAAAAAAACCAAAGGGGTTAGTATGTCGAAAATATCGAAAAATACGTAAGGGGGGGTAGTGTGTCGAAAATGTGGAAAAAAAACAAAGGGGTTAGTATGTCGAAAATATCGAAAAATACGTAAGGGGGGGTAGTGTGTCGAAAATGTGGAAAAAAAACAAAGGGGTTAGTATGTCGAAAATATCGAAAAATACGTAAGGGGGGGTAGTGTGTCGAAAATGTGGAAAAAAAACAAAGGGGTTAGTATGTCGAAAATATCGAAAAATACGTAAGGGGGGGTAGTGTGTCGAAAATGTGAAAAAAAAACAAAGGGGTTAGTATGTCGAAAATATCGAAAAATACGTAAGTGGGGGTAGTGTGTCGAAAATGTTGAAAAAAAACAAAGGGGTTAGTATGTCGAAAATATCGAAAAATACGTAAGGGGGGGTAGTGTGTCGAAAATGTGGAAAAAAAACAAAGGGGTTAGTATGTCGAAAATATCGAAAAATACGTAAGGGGGGGTAGTGTGTCGAAAATGTGGAAAAAAAAACAAAGGGGTTAGTATGTCGAAAATATGGAAAAATACGTAAGGGGGGGTAGTGTGTCGAAAATGTTGAAAAAAAACAAAGGGGTGAGTATGTCGAAAATATCGAAAAATACGTAAGGGGGGGTAGTGTGTCGAAAATATGGAAAAAACTCAAAGGGGTGAGTATGTCGAAAATATCGAAAAATACGTAAGGGGGGGTAGTGTGTCGAAAATGTTGAAAAAAACAAAGGGGTTAGTATGTCGAAAATATGGAAAAATACGTAAGTGGGGGTAGTGTGTCGAAAATGTTGAAAAAAAACAAAGGGGTGAGTATGTCGAAAATATGGAAAAATACGTAAGGGGGGTAGTGTGTCGAAAATGTGAAAAAAAAACAAAGGGGTTAGTATGTCGAAAATATCGAAAAATACGTAAGGGGGGGTAGTGTGTCGAAAATGTGGAAAAAAAACAAAGGGGTTAGTATGTCGAAAATATCGAAAAATACGTAAGGGGGGGTAGTGTGTCGAAAATGTGAAAAAAAAACAAAGGGGTTAGTATGTCGAAAATATCGAAAAATACGTAAGTGGGGGTAGTGTGTCGAAAATGTTGAAAAAAAACAAAGGGGTGAGTATGTCGAAAATATGGAAAAATACGTAAGGGGGGTAGTGTGTCGAAAATGTGGGAAAAAAAACAAAGGGGTTAGTATGTCGAAAATATCGAAAAATACGTAAGGGGGGGTAGTGTGTCGAAAATGTGAAAAAAAAACAAAGGGGTTAGTATGTCGAAAATATCGAAAAATACGTAAGGGGGGGTAGTGTGTCGAAAATGTGGAAAAAAAACAAAGGGGTTAGTATGTCGAAAATATCGAAAAATACGTAAGGGGGGGTAGTGTGTCGAAAATGTGGGTAAAAAAACAAAGGGGTTAGTATGTCGAAAATATCGAAAAATACGTAAGGGGGGGTAGTGTGTCGAAAATGTGAAAAAAAAACAAAGGGGTTAGTATGTCGAAAATATCGAAAAATACGTAAGGGGGGGTAGTGTGTCGAAAATGTGGAAAAAAAACAAAGGGGTTAGTATGTCGAAAATATCGAAAAATACGTAAGGGGGGGTAGTGTGTCGAAAATGTGGAAAAAAAACAAAGGGGTTAGTATGTCGAAAATATCGAAAAATACGTAAGGGGGGGTAGTGTGTCGAAAATGTGGAAAAAAAACAAAGGGGTTAGTATGTCGAAAATATCGAAAAATACGTAAGGGGGGGGTAGTGTGTCGAAAATGTGAAAAAAAAACAAAGGGGTTAGTATGTCGAAAATATCGAAAAATACGTAAGTGGGGGTAGTGTGTCGAAAATGTTGAAAAAAAACAAAGGGGTGAGTATGTCGAAAATATGGAAAAATACGTAAGGGGGGTAGTGTGTCGAAAATGTGGGAAAAAAAACAAAGGGGTTAGTATGTCGAAAATATCGAAAAATACGTAAGGGGGGGTAGTGTGTCGAAAATGTGAAAAAAAACCAAAGGGGTTAGTATGTCGAAAATATCGAAAAATACGTAAGGGGGGGTAGTGTGTCGAAAATGTGGAAAAAAAACAAAGGGGTTAGTATGTCGAAAATATCGAAAAATACGTAAGGGGGGGTAGTGTGTCGAAAATGTGGAAAAAAAACAAAGGGGTTAGTATGTCGAAAATATCGAAAAATACGTAAGGGGGGGTAGTGTGTCGAAAATGTGGAAAAAAAACAAAGGGGTTAGTATGTCGAAAATATCGAAAAATACGTAAAGGGGGGTAGTGTGTCGAAAATGTGAAAAAAAAACAAAGGGGTTAGTATGTCGAAAATATCGAAAAATACGTAAGTGGGGGTAGTGTGTCGAAAATGTTGAAAAAAAACAAAGGGGTTAGTATGTCGAAAATATCGAAAAATACGTAAGGGGGGGTAGTGTGTCGAAAATGTGGAAAAAAAACAAAGGGGTTAGTATGTCGAAAATATCGAAAAATACGTAAGGGGGGGTAGTGTGTCGAAAATGTGGAAAAAAAACAAAGGGGTTAGTATGTCGAAAATATGGAAAAATACGTAAGGGGGGGTAGTGTGTCGAAAATGTTGAAAAAAAACAAAGGGGTGAGTATGTCGAAAATATCGAAAAATACGTAAGGGGGGGTAGTGTGTCGAAAATATGGAAAAAACTCAAAGGGGTGAGTATGTCGAAAATATCGAAAAATACGTAAGGGGGGGTAGTGTGTCGAAAATGTTGAAAAAAACAAAGGGGTTAGTATGTCGAAAATATGGAAAAATACGTAAGTGGGGGTAGTGTGTCGAAAATGTTGAAAAAAAACAAAGGGGTGAGTATGTCGAAAATATGGAAAAATACGTAAGGGGGGTAGTGTGTCGAAAATGTGAAAAAAAAACAAAGGGGTTAGTATGTCGAAAATATCGAAAAATACGTAAGGGGGGGTAGTGTGTCGAAAATGTGGAAAAAAAACAAAGGGGTTAGTATGTCGAAAATATCGAAAAATACGTAAGGGGGGGTAGTGTGTCGAAAATGTGAAAAAAAAACAAAGGGGTTAGTATGTCGAAAATATCGAAAAATACGTAAGTGGGGGTAGTGTGTCGAAAATGTTGAAAAAAAACAAAGGGGTGAGTATGTCGAAAATATGGAAAAATACGTAAGGGGGGTAGTGTGTCGAAAATGTGGGAAAAAAAACAAAGGGGTTAGTATGTCGAAAATATCGAAAAATACGTAAGGGGGGGTAGTGTGTCGAAAATGTGAAAAAAAAACAAAGGGGTTAGTATGTCGAAAATATCGAAAAATACGTAAGGGGGGGTAGTGTGTCGAAAATGTGGAAAAAAAACAAAGGGGTTAGTATGTCGAAAATATCGAAAAATACGTAAGGGGGGGTAGTGTGTCGAAAATGTGGGTAAAAAAACAAAGGGGTTAGTATGTCGAAAATATCGAAAAATACGTAAGGGGGGGTAGTGTGTCGAAAATGTGAAAAAAAAACAAAGGGGTTAGTATGTCGAAAATATCGAAAAATACGTAAGGGGGGGTAGTGTGTCGAAAATGTGGAAAAAAAACAAAGGGGTTAGTATGTCGAAAATATCGAAAAATACGTAAGGGGGGGTAGTGTGTCGAAAATGTGGGTAAAAAAACAAAGGGGTTAGTATGTCGAAAATATCGAAAAATACGTAAGGGGGGGTAGTGTGTCGAAAATGTGAAAAAAAAACAAAGGGGTTAGTATGTCGAAAATATCGAAAAATACGTAAGTGGGGGTAGTGTGTCGAAAATGTTGAAAAAAAACAAAGGGGTTAGTATGTCGAAAATATCGAAAAATACGTAAGGGGGGGTAGTGTGTCGAAAATGTGGAAAAAAAACAAAGGGGTTAGTATGTCGAAAATATCGAAAAATACGTAAGGGGGGGTAGTGTGTCGAAAATATGGAAAAAACTCAAAGGGGTGAGTATGTCGAAAATATCGAAAAATACGTAAGGGGGGGTAGTGTGTCGAAAATGTTGAAAAAAACAAAGGGGTTAGTATGTCGAAAATATCGAAAAATACGTAAGGGGGGGTAGTGTGTCGAAAATATGGAAAAAACTCAAAGGGGTGAGTATGTCGAAAATATCGAAAAATACGTAAGGGGGGGTAGTGTGTCGAAAATGTTGAAAAAAACAAAGGGGTTAGTATGTCGAAAATATGGAAAAATACGTAAGTGGGGGTAGTGTGTCGAAAATGTTGAAAAAAAACAAAGGGGTGAGTATGTCGAAAATATGGAAAAATACGTAAGGGGGGTAGTGTGTCGAAAATGTGAAAAAAAAACAAAGGGGTTAGTATGTCGAAAATATCGAAAAATACGTAAGGGGGGGTAGTGTGTCGAAAATGTGGAAAAAAAACAAAGGGGTTAGTATGTCGAAAATATCGAAAAATACGTAAGGGGGGGTAGTGTGTCGAAAATGTGAAAAAAAAACAAAGGGGTTAGTATGTCGAAAATATCGAAAAATACGTAAGTGGGGGTAGTGTGTCGAAAATGTTGAAAAAAAACAAAGGGGTGAGTATGTCGAAAATATGGAAAAATACGTAAGGGGGGTAGTGTGTCGAAAATGTGGGAAAAAAAACAAAGGGGTTAGTATGTCGAAAATATCGAAAAATACGTAAGGGGGGGTAGTGTGTCGAAAATGTGAAAAAAAAACAAAGGGGTTAGTATGTCGAAAATATCGAAAAATACGTAAGGGGGGGTAGTGTGTCGAAAATGTGGAAAAAAAACAAAGGGGTTAGTATGTCGAAAATATCGAAAAATACGTAAGGGGGGGGTAGTGTGTCGAAAATGTGGGTAAAAAAACAAAGGGGTTAGTATGTCGAAAATATCGAAAAATACGTAAGGGGGGGTAGTGTGTCGAAAATGTGAAAAAAAAACAAAGGGGTTAGTATGTCGAAAATATCGAAAAATACGTAAGGGGGGGTAGTGTGTCGAAAATGTGGAAAAAAAACAAAGGGGTTAGTATGTCGAAAATATCGAAAAATACGTAAGGGGGGGTAGTGTGTCGAAAATGTGGGTAAAAAAACAAAGGGGTTAGTATGTCGAAAATATCGAAAAATACGTAAGGGGGGGTAGTGTGTCGAAAATGTGAAAAAAAAACAAAGGGGTTAGTATGTCGAAAATATCGAAAAATACGTAAGTGGGGGTAGTGTGTCGAAAATGTTGAAAAAAAACAAAGGGGTTAGTATGTCGAAAATATCGAAAAATACGTAAGGGGGGGTAGTGTGTCGAAAATGTGGAAAAAAAACAAAGGGGTTAGTATGTCGAAAATATCGAAAAATACGTAAGGGGGGGTAGTGTGTCGAAAATGTGGAAAAAAAACAAAGGGGTTAGTATGTCGAAAATATGGAAAAATACGTAAGGGGGGGTAGTGTGTCGAAAATGTTGAAAAAAAACAAAGGGGTGAGTATGTCGAAAATATCGAAAAATACGTAAGGGGGGGTAGTGTGTCGAAAATATGGAAAAAACTCAAAGGGGTGAGTATGTCGAAAATATGGAAAAATACGTAAGGGGGGTAGTGTGTCGAAAATGTGGAAAAATACATAAGGGGGGTTAGTGTGTCGAAAATGTGGAAAAACTCAAAGGGGTTAGTATGTCGAAAATATGGATAAAAACGTAAGGGGGGGTAGTGTGTCGAAAATGTTGAAAAAAAACAAAGGGGTGAGTATGTCGAAAATATGGAAAAATACGTAAGGGGGGTAGTGTGTCGAAAATGTTGAAAAAAAACAAAGGGGTGAGTATGTCGAAAATATCGAAAAATACGTAAGGGGGGGTAGTGTGTCGAAAATATGGAAAAAACTCAAAGGGGTGAGTATGTCGAAAATATCGAAAAATACGTAAGGGGGGGTAGTGTGTCGAAAATGTTGAAAAAAAACAAAGGGGTTAGTATGTCGAAAATATCGAAAAATACGTAAGGGGGGGTAGTGTGTCGAAAATGTTGAAAAAAAACAAAGGGGTGAGTATGTCGAAAATATGGAAAAATACGTAAGGGGGGTAGTGTGTCGAAAATGTGGAAAAATACATAAGGGGGGTTAGTGTGTCGAAAATGTGGAAAAACTCAAAGGGGTTAGTATGTCGAAAATATGGATAAAAACGTAAGGGGGGGTAGTGTGTCGAAAATGTTGAAAAAAAACAAAGGGGTGAGTATGTCGAAAATATGGAAAAATACGTAAGGGGGGTAGTGTGTCGAAAATGTGGAAAAATACATAAGGGGGGGTAGTGTGTCGAAAATATGGAAAAATACGTAAGGGGGGGTAGTGTGTCGAAAATGTGGAAAAAACTCAAAGGGGTGAGTATGTCGAAAATATGGAAAAATACGTAAGGGGGGGTAGTGTGTCGAAAATATCGGAAAATACGTATGGGGGGGTAGTGTGTCGAAAATATGGAAAAATACATAAGGGGGGGGTAGTGTGTCGAAAATATGGAAAAATACGTAAGGGGGGGTAGTGTGTCGAAAATGTGGAAAAAACTCAAAGGGGTGAGTATGTCGAAAATATGGAAAAATACGTAAGGGGGGGTAGTGTGTCGAAAATGTTGAAAAAAAACAAAGGGGTTAGTATGTCGAAAATATCAAAAAATACGTAAGGGGGGGTAGTGTGTCGAAAATGTGGAAAAAAAACAAAGGGGTTAGTATGTCGAAAATATGGAAAAATACGTAAGGGGGGGTAGTGTGTCGAAAATGTGAAAAAAAAACAAAGGGGTTAGTATGTCGAAAATATGGAAAAATACGTAAGGGGGGTAGTGTGTCGAAAATGTGAAAAAAAAAACAAAGGGGTTAGTATGTCGAAAATATGGAAAAATACGTAAGGGGGGTAGTGTGTCGAAAATGTTGAAAAAAAACAAAGGGGTTAGTATGTCGAAAATATGGAAAAATACGTAAGGGGGGTAGTGTGTCGAAAATGTGGAAAAATACATAAGGGGGGTTAGTGTGTCGAAAATGTGGAAAAACTCAAAGGGGTTAGTATGTCGAAAATATGGATAAAAACGTAAGGGGGGGTAGTGTGTCGAAAATGTTGAAAAAAAACAAAGGGGTGAGTATGTCGAAAATATGGAAAAATACGTAAGGGGGGGGTAGTGTGTCGAAAATGTGGAAAAAAAACAAAGGGGTTAGTATGTCGAAAATATGGAAAAATACGTAAGGGGGGGTAGTGTGTCAAAAATGTTGAAAAAAAACAAAGGGGTGAGTATGTCGAAAATATCGAAAAATACGTAAGGGGGGGTAGTGTGTCAAAAATGTTGAAAAAAAACAAAGGGGTTAGTATGTCGAAAATATGGAAAAATACGTAAGGGGGGTAGTGTGTCGAAAATGTGGAAAAATACATAAGGGGGGGTAGTGTGTCGAAAATATGGAAAAATACGTAAGGGGGAGTAGTGTGTCGAAAATGTGGAAAAAACTCAAAGGGGTGAGTATGTCGAAAATATGGAAAAATACGTAAGGGGGGGTAGTGTGTCGAAAATGTTGGAAAAAAAACAAAGGGGTTAGTATGTCGAAAATATCGAAAAATACGAAAGGGGGGGTAGTGTGTCGAAAATATCGGAAAATACGTAAGGGGGGGTAGTGTGTCGAAAATATGGAAAAATACATAAGGGGGGGGTAGTGTGTCGAAAATATGGAAAAATACGTAAGGGGGGGTAGTGTGTCGAAAATGTGGAAAAAACTCAAAGGGGTGAGTATGTCGAAAATATGGAAAAATACGTAAGGGGGGGTAGTGTGTCGAAAATGTTGAAAAAAAACAAAGGGGTTAGTATGTCGAAAATATGGAAAAATACATAAGGGGGGGTAGTGTGTCGAAAATATGGAAAAATACGTAAGGGGGGGTAGTGTGTCTAAAATGTTGAAAAAAAACAAAGGGGTTAGTATGTCGAAAATATGGAAAAATACGTAAGGGGGGGTAGTGTGTCGAAAATATGGAAAAATACATAAGGGGGGGTAGTGTGTCGAAAATATGGAAAAATACGTAAGGGGGTGTAGTGTGTCGAAAATGTGGAAAAAAAAACAAAGGGGTTAGTATGTCGAAAATATCGAAAAATACGTAAGGGGGGGTAGTGTGTCGAAAATGTTGGAAAAAAAACAAAGGGGTTAGTATGTCGAAAATATGGAAAAATACGTAAGGGGGGGGTAGTGTGTCGAAAATATGGAAAAATACATAAAGGGGGGTAGTGTGTCGAAAATATGGAAAAATACGTAAGGGGGTGTAGTGTGTCGAAAATGTGGAAAAAAAACAAAGGGGTTAGTATGTCGAAAATATGGAAAAATACGTAAGGGGGGGTAGTGTGTCGAAAATGTTGAAAAAAAAACAAAGGGGTTAGTATGTCGAAAATATGGAAAAATACGTAAGGGGGGGTAGTGTGTCGAAAATATGGAAAAATACATAAAGGGGGGTAGTGTGTCGAAAATATGGAAAAATACGTAAGGGGGTGTAGTGTGTCGAAAATGTGGAAAAAAAACAAAGGGGTTAGTATGTCGAAAATATGGAAAAATACGTAAGGGGGGGTAGTGTGTCGAAAATGTTGAAAAAAAACAAAGGGGTTAGTATGTCGAAAATATGGAAAAATATGTAAGTGGGGGTAGTGTGTCGAAAATGTGGGAAAAAAAACAAAGGGGTTAGTATGTCGAAAATATGGAAAAATACGTAAGGGGGGGTAGTGTGTCGAAAATGTGGAAAAAAAACAAAGGGGTTAGTATGTCGAAAATATCAAAAAATACGTAAGGGGGGGTAGTGTGTCGAAAATGTTGAAAAAAAACAAAGGGGTTAGTATGTCGAAAATATGGAAAAATACGTAAGGGGGGGTAGTGTGTCGAAAATATGGAAAAATACATAAGGGGGGGTAGTGTGTCGAAAATGTGGAAAAAAAACAAAGGGGTTAGTATGTCGAAAATATGGAAAAATACGTAAGGGGGGGTAGTGTGTCGAAAATGTTGAAAAAAAACAAAGGGGTGAGTATGTCGAAAATATCGAAAAATACGTAAGGGGGGGTAGTGTGTCGAAAATGTTGAAAAAAAACAAAGGGGTGAGTATGTCGAAAATATCGAAAAATACGTAAGGGGGGGTAGTGTGTCGAAAATGTGGAAAAAAAACAAAGGGGTTAGTATGTCGAAAATATGGAAAAATACGTAAGGGGGGGTAGTGTGTCGAAAATGTTGAAAAAAAACAAAGGGGTGAGTATGTCGAAAATATCGAAAAATACGTAAGGGGGGGTAGTGTGTCGAAAATATGGAAAAAACTCAAAGGGGTGAGTATGTCGAAAATATCGAAAAATACGTAAGGGGGGGTAGTGTGTCGAAAATGTTGAAAAAAAACAAAGGGGTTAGTATGTCGAAAATATCGAAAAATACGTAAGGGGGGGTAGTGTGTCGAAAATGTGGAAAAAAAACAAAGGGGTGAGTATGTCGAAAATATCGAAAAATACGTAAGGGGGGGTAGTGTGTCGAAAATGTTGAAAAAAAACAAAGGGGTGAGTATGTCGAAAATATGGAAAAATACGTAAGGGGGGGTAGTGTGTCGAAAATGTGGAAAAAAAAACAAAGGGGTTAGTATGTCGAAAATATCGAAAAATACGTAATGGGGGGTAGTGTGTCGAAAATGTGGGAAAAAAACAAAGGGCTTAGTATGTCGAAAATATCGAAAATACGTAAGGGGGGGTAGTGTATCGAAAATACGGAAAAAAAACAAAGGGATTAGTATGTCGAAAATATCGAAAAATACGTAAGGGGGGGGTAGTGTGTCGAAAATGTTGAAAAAAAACAAAGGGGTTAGTATGTCGAAAATATGGAAAAATACATAAGGGGGGGGTAGTGTGTCGAAAATATGGAAAAATACGTAAGGGGGGGTAGTGTGTCGAAAATGTGGAAAAACTCAAAGGGGTTAGTATGTCGAAAATATCGAAAAATACGTAAGGGGGGGTAGTGTGTCGAAAATGTGAAAAAAAAACAAAGGGGTTAGTATGTCGAAAATATCGAAAAATACGTAAGGGCGGGTAGTGTGTCGAAAATGTGGAAAAAAAAACAAAGGGGGTTAGTATGTCGAAAATATCGAAAAATACGTAAGGGGGGGGTAGTGTGTCGAAAATGTGGAAAAAAAACAAAGGGGTTAGTATGTCGAAAATATCGAAAAATACGTAAGGGGGGGGTAGTGTGTCGAAAATGTGGGAAAAAAAACAAAGGGGTTAGTATGTCGAAAATATCGAAAAAATACGTAAGGGCGGGTAGTGTGTCGAAAATGTGGAAAAATAACAAAGGGGTTAGTATGTCGAAAATATCGAAAAATACGTAAGGGGGGGTAGTGTGTCGAAAATGTGGAAAAAAAACAAAGGGGTTAGTATGTCGAAAATATCGAAAAATACGTAAGGGGGGGTAGTGTGTCGAAAATGTGGGAAAAAAAACAAAGGGGTTAGTATGTCGAAAATATCGAAAAATACGTAAGGGGGGGTAGTGTGTCGAAAATACGGAAAAAAAACAAAGGGGTTAGTATGTCGAAAATATCGAAAAATACGTAAGGGGGGGTAGTGTGTCGAAAATACGGAAAAAAAACAAAGGGATTTAGTATGTCGAAAATATCGAAAAATACGTAAGGGGGGGGTAGTGTGTCGAAAATGTGGAAAAAACTCAAAGGGGTGAGTATGTCGAAAATATCGAAAAATACGTAAGGGGGGGGTAGTGTGTCGAAAATGTTGAAAAAAACAAAGGGGTTAGTATGTCGAGAAATATCGAAAAATACGTAAGGGGGGGTGGTAGTGTGTCGAAAATGTGGGAAAAAAAACAAAGGGGTTAGTATGTCGAAAATATCGAAAAATACGTAAGGGGGGGTAGTGTGTCGAAAATGTGAAAAAAAAACAAAGGGGTTAGTATGTCGAAAATATCGAAAAATACGTAAGGGGGGGGTAGTGTGTCGAAAATGTGGAAAAAAAACAAAGGGGTTAGTATGTCGAAAATATCGAAAAATACGTAAGGGGGGGTAGTGTGTCGAAAATGTGGGTAAAAAAACAAAGGGGTTAGTATGTCGAAAATATCGAAAAATACGTAAGGGGGGGGTAGTGTGTCGAAAATGTGAAAAAAAAACAAAGGGGTTAGTATGTCGAAAATATCGAAAAATACGTAAGTGGGGGGTAGTGTGTCGAAAATGTTGAAAAAAAACAAAGGGGTGAGTATGTCGAAAATATGGAAAAATACGTAAGGGGGGGTAGTGTGTCGAAAATGTGAAAAAAAAACAAAGGGGTTAGTATGTCGAAAATATCGAAAAATACGTAAGGGGGGGTAGTGTGTCGAAAATGTGGAAAAAAAACAAAGGGGTTAGTATGTCGAAAATATCGAAAAATACGTAAGGGGGGGGTAGTGTGTCGAAAATGTGAAAAAAAAACAAAGGGGTTAGTATGTCGAAAATATCGAAAAATACGTAAGGGGGGGTAGTGTGTCGAAAATGTGGAAAAAAAACAAAGGGGTTAGTATGTCGAAAATATCGAAAAATACGTAAGGGGGGGTAGTGTGTCGAAAATGTGGAAAAAAAACAAAGGGGTTAGTATGTCGAAAATATGGAAAAATACGTAAGGGGGGGTAGTGTGTCGAAAATGTTGAAAAAAAACAAAGGGGTGAGTATGTCGAAAATATCGAAAAATACGTAAGGGGGGGGTAGTGTGTCGAAAATATGGAAAAAACTCAAAGGGGTGAGTATGTCGAAAATATCGAAAAATACGTAAGGGGGGGTAGTGTGTCGAAAATGTTGAAAAAAAACAAAGGGGTTAGTATGTCGAAAATATGGAAAAATACGTAAGTGGGGGGTAGTGTGTCGAAAATGTTGAAAAAAAACAAAGGGGTTAGTATGTCGAAAATATGGAAAAATACGTAAGGGGGGTAGAGTGTCGAAAATGTTGAAAAAAAACAAAGGGGTGAGTATGTCGAAAATATCGAAAAATACGTAAGGGGGGGGTAGTGTGTCGAAAATATGGAAAAAACTCAAAGGGGTGAGTATGTCGAAAATATCGAAAAATACGTAAGGGGGGGTAGTGTGTCGAAAATGTTGAAAAAAAACAAAGGGGTTAGTATGTCGAAAATATCGAAAAATACGTAAGGGGGGGGTAGTGTGTCGAAAATGTGGAAAAAAAACAAAGGGGTGAGTATGTCGAAAATATCGAAAAATACGTAAGGGGGGGTAGTGTGTCGAAAATGTTGAAAAAAAACAAAGGGGTGAGTATGTCGAAAATATGGAAAAATACGTAAGGGGGGGTAGTGTGTCGAAAATGTGGAAAAAAAAACAAAGGGGTTAGTATGTCGAAAATATCGAAAAATACGTAATGGGGGGTAGTGTGTCGAAAATGTGGGAAAAAAACAAAGGGCTTAGTATGTCGAAAATATCGAAAAATACGTAAGGGGGGGTAGTGTATCGAAAATACGGAAAAAAAACAAAGGGATTAGTATGTCGAAAATATCGAAAAATACGTAAGGGGGGGTAGTGTGTCGAAAATGTTGAAAAAAAACAAAGGGGTTAGTATGTCGAAAATATGGAAAAATACATAAGGGGGGGTAGTGTGTCGAAAATATGGAAAAATACGTAAGGGGGGGTAGTGTGTCGAAAATGTGGAAAAACTCAAAGGGGTTAGTATGTCGAAAATATCGAAAAATACGTAAGGGGGGGTAGTGTGTCGAAAATGTGAAAAAAAAACAAAGGGGTTAGTATGTCGAAAATATCGAAAAATACGTAAGGGCGGGTAGTGTGTCGAAAATGTGGAAAAAAAACAAAGGGGTTAGTATGTCGAAAATATCGAAAAATACGTAAGGGGGGGTAGTGTGTCGAAAATGTGGAAAAAAAACAAAGGGGTTAGTATGTCGAAAATATCGAAAAATACGTAAGGGGGGGTAGTGTGTCGAAAATGTGGGAAAAAAAACAAAGGGGTTAGTATGTCGAAAATATCGAAAAATACGTAAGGGCGGGTAGTGTGTCGAAAATGTGGAAAAATAACAAAGGGGTTAGTATGTCGAAAATATCGAAAAATACGTAAGGGGGGGTAGTGTGTCGAAAATGTGGAAAAAAAACAAAGGGGTTAGTATGTCGAAAATATCGAAAAATACGTAAGGGGGGGTAGTGTGTCGAAAATGTGGGAAAAAAAACAAAGGGGTTAGTATGTCGAAAATATCGAAAAATACGTAAGGGGGGGTAGTGTGTCGAAAATACGGAAAAAAAACAAAGGGGTTAGTATGTCGAAAATATCGAAAAATACGTAAGGGGGGGTAGTGTGTCGAAAATACGGAAAAAAAACAAAGGGATTAGTATGTCGAAAATATCGAAAAATACGTAAGGGGGGGTAGTGTGTCGAAAATGTGGAAAAAACTCAAAGGGGTGAGTATGTCGAAAATATCGAAAAATACGTAAGGGGGGGTAGTGTGTCGAAAATGTTGAAAAAAACAAAGGGGTTAGTATGTCGAAAATATCGAAAAATACGTAAGGGGGGGTAGTGTGTCGAAAATGTGGGAAAAAAAACAAAGGGGTTAGTATGTCGAAAATATCGAAAAATACGTAAGGGGGGGTAGTGTGTCGAAAATGTGAAAAAAAAACAAAGGGGTTAGTATGTCGAAAATATCGAAAAATACGTAAGGGGGGGTAGTGTGTCGAAAATGTGGAAAAAAAACAAAGGGGTTAGTATGTCGAAAATATCGAAAAATACGTAAGGGGGGGTAGTGTGTCGAAAATGTGGGTAAAAAAACAAAGGGGTTAGTATGTCGAAAATATCGAAAAATACGTAAGGGGGGGTAGTGTGTCGAAAATGTGAAAAAAAAACAAAGGGGTTAGTATGTCGAAAATATCGAAAAATACGTAAGTGGGGGTAGTGTGTCGAAAATGTTGAAAAAAAACAAAGGGGTGAGTATGTCGAAAATATGGAAAAATACGTAAGGGGGGGGTAGTGTGTCGAAAATGTGAAAAAAAAACAAAGGGGTTAGTATGTCGAAAATATCGAAAAATACGTAAGGGGGGGTAGTGTGTCGAAAATGTGGAAAAAAAACAAAGGGGTTAGTATGTCGAAAATATCGAAAAATACGTAAGGGGGGGGTAGTGTGTCGAAAATGTGAAAAAAAAACAAAGGGGTTAGTATGTCGAAAATATCGAAAAATACGTAAGGGGGGGTAGTGTGTCGAAAATGTGGAAAAAAAACAAAGGGGTTAGTATGTCGAAAATATCGAAAAATACGTAAGGGGGGGGTAGTGTGTCGAAAATGTGGAAAAAAAACAAAGGGGTTAGTATGTCGAAAATATGGAAAAATACGTAAGGGGGGGTAGTGTGTCGAAAATGTTGAAAAAAAACAAAGGGGTGAGTATGTCGAAAATATCGAAAAATACGTAAGGGGGGGTAGTGTGTCGAAAATATGGAAAAAACTCAAAGGGGTGAGTATGTCGAAAATATCGAAAAATACGTAAGGGGGGGTAGTGTGTCGAAAATGTTGAAAAAAAACAAAGGGGTTAGTATGTCGAAAATATGGAAAAATACGTAAGTGGGGGTAGTGTGTCGAAAATGTTGAAAAAAAACAAAGGGGTTAGTATGTCGAAAATATGGAAAAATACGTAAGGGGGGTAGTGTGTCGAAAATGTGGAAAAATACATAAGGGGGGTTAGTGTGTCGAAAATGTGGAAAAATACGTAAGGGGGGGGTAGTGTGTCGAAAATGTGGAAAAAACTCAAAGGGGTGAGTATGTCGAAAATATGGATAAAAACGTAAGGGGGGGTAGTGTGTCGAAAATGTTGAAAAAAAACAAAGGGGTGAGTATGTCGAAAATATGGAAAAATACGTAAGGGGGGTAGTGTGTCGAAAATGTGGAAAAATACATAAGGGGGGGGTAGTGTGTCGAAAATATGGAAAAATACGTAAGGGGGGGTAGTGTGTCGAAAATGTGGAAAAAACTCAAAGGGGTGAGTATGTCGAAAATATGGAAAAATACGTAAGGGGGGGTAGTGTGTCGAAAATGTTGGAAAAAAAACAAAGGGGTTAGTATGTCGAAAATATCGAAAAATACGAAAGGGGGGGTAGTGTGTCGAAAATATCGGAAAATACGTATGGGGGGGTAGTGTGTCGAAAATATGGAAAAATACATAAGGGGGGGGTAGTGTGTCGAAAATATGGAAAAATACGTAAGGGGGGGTAGTGTGTCGAAAATGTGGAAAAAACTCAAAGGGGTGAGTATGTCGAAAATATGGAAAAATACGTAAGGGGGGGTAGTGTGTCGAAAATGTTGAAAAAAAACAAAGGGGTTAGTATGTCGAAAATATCAAAAAATACGTAAGGGGGGGTAGTGTGTCGAAAATGTGGAAAAAAAACAAAGGGGTTAGTATGTCGAAAATATGGAAAAATACGTAAGGGGGGGTAGTGTGTCGAAAATGTGAAAAAAAAACAAAGGGGTTAGTATGTCGAAATAATGGAAAAATACGTAAGGGGGGTAGTGTGTCGAAAATGTGAAAAAAAAACAAAGGGGTTAGTATGTCGAAAATATGGAAAAATACGTAAGGGGGGTAGTGTGTCGAAAATGTTGAAAAAAAACAAAGGGGTGAATATGTCGAAAATATGGAAAAATACGTAAGGGGGGGTAGTGTGTCGAAAATATGGAAAAATACATAAGGGGGGGTAGTGTGTCGAAAATGTTGAAAAAAAACAAAGGGGTGAGTATGTCGAAAATATGGAAAAATACGTAAGGGGGGGTAGTGTGTCGAAAATATGGAAAAATACATAAGGGGGGGTAGTGTGTCGAAAATGTGGAAAAACTCAAAGGGGTTAGTATGTCGAAAATATGGATAAAAACGTAAGGGGGGGTAGTGTGTCAAAAATGTTGAAAAAAAACAAAGGGGTTAGTATGTCGAAAATATGGAAAAATACGTAAGGGGGGGTAGTGTGTCGAAAATGTTGAAAAAAAACAAAGGGGTGAGTATGTCGAAAATATCGAAAAATACGTAAGGGGGGGTAGTGTGTCAAAAATGTTGAAAAAAAACAAAGGGGTTAGTATGTCGAAAATATGGAAAAATACGTAAGGGGGGTAGTGTGTCGAAAATGTTGAAAAAAAACAAAGGGGTTAGTATGTCGAAAATATCAAAAAATACGTAAGGGGGGGTAGTGTGTCGAAAATGTGGAAAAAAAACAAAGGGGTTAGTATGTAGAAAATATGGAAAAATACGTAAGGGGGGGTAGTGTGTCGAAAATGTTGAAAAAAAACAAAGGGGTGAGTATGTCGAAAATATGGAAAAATACGTAAGGGGGGGTAGTGTGTCGAAAATGTGGAAAAAAAACAAAGGGGTTAGTATGTCGAAAATATGGAAAAATACGTAAGGGGGGGTAGTGTGTCGAAAATGTTGAAAAAAAACAAAGGGGTGAGTATGTCGAAAATATCGAAAAATACGTAAGGGGGGGTAGTGTGTCAAAAATGTTGAAAAAAAACAAAGGGGTTAGTATGTCGAAAATATGGAAAAATACGTAAGGGGGGTAGTGTGTCGAAAATGTGGGAAAAAAAACAAAGGGGTTAGTATGTCGAAAATATGGAAAAATACGTAAGGGGGGTAGTGTGTCGAAAATGTTGAAAAAAAACAAAGGGGTTAGTATGTCGAAAATATGGA
This sequence comes from Urocampus carinirostris, assembly GCF_059441175.1. Taxonomy (NCBI): domain Eukaryota; kingdom Metazoa; phylum Chordata; class Actinopteri; order Syngnathiformes; family Syngnathidae; genus Urocampus; species Urocampus carinirostris. Next base: position 36,677,896 of record NC_142361.1, read on the forward strand.
AAAATACGTAAGGGGGGGTAGTGTGTCGAAAATATGGAAAAATACATAAGGGGGGTAGTGTGTCGAAAATATGGAAAAATACGTAAGGGGGTGTAGTGTGTCGAAAATGTGGAATAAAAACAAAGGGGTTAGTATGTCGAAAATATCGAAAAATACGTAAGGGGGGGTAGTGTGTCGAAAATGTTGGAAAAAAAACAAAGGGGTTAGTATGTCGAAAATATGGAAAAATACGTAAGGGGGGGTAGTGTGTCGAAAATGTTGAAAAAAAACAAAGGGGTTAGTATGTCGAAAATATGGAAAAATACGTAAGGGGAGGTAGTGTGTCGAAAATATGGAAAAATACATAAAGGGGGGTAGTGTGTCGAAAATATGGAAAAATACGTAAGGGGGTGTAGTGTGTCGAAAATGTGGAAAAAAAACAAAGGGGTTAGTATGTCGAAAATATGGAAAAATACGTAAGGGGGGGTAGTGTGTCGAAAATGTTGAAAAAAAACAAAGGGGTTAGTATGTCGAAAATATGGAAAAATATGTAAGTGGGGGTAGTGTGTCGAAAATGTGGGAAAAAAAACAAAGGGGTTAGTATGTCGAAAATATGGAAAAATACGTAAGGGGGGGTAGTGTGTCGAAAATGTGGAAAAAAAACAAAGGGGTTAGTATGTCGAAAATATCAAAAAATACGTAAGGGGGGGTAGTGTGTCGAAAATGTTGAAAAAAAACAAAGGGGTTAGTATGTCGAAAATATGGAAAAATACGTAAGGGGGGGGTAGTGTGTCGAAAATATGGAAAAATACATAAGGGGGGGGTAGTGTGTCGAAAATATGGAAAAATACGTAAGGGGGTGTAGTGTGTCGAAAATGTGGAAAAAAAACAAAGGGGTTAGTATGTCGAAAATATGGAAAAATACGTAAGTGGGGGTAGTGTGTCGAAAATGTGGGAAAAAAAACAAAGGGGTTAGTATGTCGAAAATATGGAAAAATACGTAAGGGGGGGTAGTGTGTCGAAAATGTGGAAAAAAAACAAAGGGGTTAGTATGTCGAAAATATGGAAAAATACGTAAGGGGGGGTAGTGTGTCGAAAATGTTGAAAAAAAACAAAGGGGTGAGTATGTCGAAAATATCGAAAAATACGTAAGGGGGGGTAGTGTGTCAAAAATGTTGAAAAAAAACAAAGGGGTTAGTATGTCGAAAATATGGAAAAATACGTAAGGGGGGGTAGTGTGTCGAAAATGTTGAAAAAAAACAAAGGGGTGAGTATGTCGAAAATATCGAAAAATACGTAAGGGGGGGTAGTGTGTCGAAAATATGGAAAAAACTCAAAGGGGTGAGTATGTCGAAAATATCGAAAAATACGTAAGGGGGGGTAGTGTGTCGAAAATGTTGAAAAAAAACAAAGGGGTTAGTATGTCGAAAATATCGAAAAATACGTAAGGGGGGGTAGTGTGTCGAAAATGTGGAAAAAAAACAAAGGGGTGAGTATGTCGAAAATATCGAAAAATACGTAAGGGGGGGTAGTGTGTCGAAAATGTTGAAAAAAAACAAAGGGGTGAGTATGTCGAAAATATGGAAAAATACGTAAGGGGGGGTAGTGTGTCGAAAATGTGGAAAAAAAAACAAAGGGGTTAGTATGTCGAAAATATCGAAAAATACGTAAGGGGGGGTAGTGTGTCGAAAATGTGGAAAAAAAACAAAGGGGTTAGTATGTCGAAAATATCGAAAAATACGTAAGGGGGGGTAGTGTGTCGAAAATACGGAAAAAAAACAAAGGGATTAGTATGTCGAAAATATCGAAAAATACGTAAGGGGGGGGTAGTGTGTCGAAAATGTTGAAAAAAAACAAAGGGGTTAGTATGTCGAAAATATGGAAAAATACATAAGGGGGGGTAGTGTGTCGAAAATATGGAAAAATACGTAAGGGGGGGTAGTGTGTCGAAAATGTGGAAAAACTCAAAGGGGTTAGTATGTCGAAAATATCGAAAAATACGTAAGGGGGGGTAGTGTGTCGAAAATGTGAAAAAAAAACAAAGGGGTTAGTATGTCGAAAATATCGAAAAATACGTAAGGGCGGGTAGTGTGTCGAAAATGTGGAAAAAAAACAAAGGGGTTAGTATGTCGAAAATATCGAAAAATACGTAAGGGGGGGTAGTGTGTCGAAAATGTGGAAAAAAAACAAAGGGGTTAGTATGTCGAAAATATCGAAAAATACGTAAGGGGGGGTAGTGTGTCGAAAATGTGGGAAAAAAAACAAAGGGGTTAGTATGTCGAAAATATCGAAAAATACGTAAGGGCGGGTAGTGTGTCGAAAATGTGGAAAAATAACAAAGGGGTTAGTATGTCGAAAATATCGAAAAATACGTAAGGGGGGGTAGTGTGTCGAAAATGTGGAAAAAAAACAAAGGGGTTAGTATGTCGAAAATATCGAAAAATACGTAAGGGGGGGTAGTGTGTCGAAAATGTGGGAAAAAAAACAAAGGGGTTAGTATGTCGAAAATATCGAAAAATACGTAAGGGGGGGTAGTGTGTCGAAAATACGGAAAAAAAACAAAGGGGTTAGTATGTCGAAAATATCGAAAAATACGTAAGGGGGGGTAGTGTGTCGAAAATACGGAAAAAAAACAAAGGGATTAGTATGTCGAAAATATCGAAAAATACGTAAGGGGGGGGTAGTGTGTCGAAAATGTGGAAAAAAACAAAGGGGTTAGTATGTCGAAAATATCGAAAAATACGTAAGGGGGGGTAGTGTGTCGAAAATGTGGGAAAAAAAACAAAGGGGTTAGTATGTCGAAAATATCGAAAAATACGTAAGGGGGGGTAGTGTGTCGAAAATGTGAAAAAAAAACAAAGGGGTTAGTATGTCGAAAATATCGAAAAATACGTAAGGGGGGGTAGTGTGTCGAAAATGTGGAAAAAAAACAAAGGGGTTAGTATGTCGAAAATATCGAAAAATACGTAAGGGGGGGTAGTGTGTCGAAAATGTGAAAAAAAAACAAAGGGGTTAGTATGTCGAAAATATCGAAAAATACGTAAGTGGGGGTAGTGTGTCGAAAATGTTGAAAAAAAACAAAGGGGTGAGTATGTCGAAAATATGGAAAAATACGTAAGGGGGGGTAGTGTGTCGAAAATGTGAAAAAAAAACAAAGGGGTTAGTATGTCGAAAATATCGAAAAATACGTAAGGGGGGGTAGTGTGTCGAAAATGTGGAAAAAAAACAAAGGGGTTAGTATGTCGAAAATATCGAAAAATACGTAAGGGGGGGTAGTGTGTCGAAAATGTGAAAAAAAAACAAAGGGGTTAGTATGTCGAAAATATCGAAAAATACGTAAGGGGGGGTAGTGTGTCGAAAATGTGGAAAAAAAACAAAGGGGTTAGTATGTCGAAAATATCGAAAAATACGTAAGGGGGGGTAGTGTGTCGAAAATGTGGAAAAAAAACAAAGGGGTTAGTATGTCGAAAATATGGAAAAATACGTAAGGGGGGGTAGTGTGTCGAAAATGTTGAAAAAAAACAAAGGGGTGAGTATGTCGAAAATATCGAAAAATACGTAAGGGGGGGTAGTGTGTCGAAAATATGGAAAAAACTCAAAGGGGTGAGTATGTCGAAAATATCGAAAAATACGTAAGGGGGGGTAGTGTGTCGAAAATGTTGAAAAAAAACAAAGGGGTTAGTATGTCGAAAATATGGAAAAATACGTAAGTGGGGGTAGTGTGTCGAAAATGTTGAAAAAAAACAAAGGGGTTAGTATGTCGAAAATATGGATAAAAACGTAAGGGGGGGTAGTGTGTCGAAAATGTTGAAAAAAAACAAAGGGGTGAGTATGTCGAAAATATGGAAAAATACGTAAGGGGGGTAGTGTGTCGAAAATGTGGAAAAATACATAAGGGGGGGTAGTGTGTCGAAAATATGGAAAAATACGTAAGGGGGGGTAGTGTGTCGAAAATGTGGAAAAAACTCAAAGGGGTGAGTATGTCGAAAATATGGAAAAATACGTAAGGGGGGGTAGTGTGTCGAAAATGTTGGAAAAAAAACAAAGGGGTTAGTATGTCGAAAATATCAAAAAATACGTAAGGGGGGGTAGTGTGTCGAAAATGTGGAAAAAAAACAAAGGGGTTAGTATGTCGAAAATATGGAAAAATACGTAAGGGGGGGTAGTGTGTCGAAAATGTGAAAAAAAAACAAAGGGGTTAGTATGTCGAAAATATGGAAAAATACGTAAGGGGGGTAGTGTGTCGAAAATGTGAAAAAAAAACAAAGGGGTTAGTATGTCGAAAATATGGAAAAATACGTAAGGGGGGTAGTGTGTCGAAAATGTTGAAAAAAAACAAAGGGGTGAGTATGTCGAAAATATCGAAAAATACGTAAGGGGGGGTAGTGTGTCAAAAATGTTGAAAAAAAACAAAGGGGTTAGTATGTCGAAAATATGGAAAAATACGTAAGGGGGGTAGTGTGTCGAAAATGTTGAAAAAAAACAAAGGGGTTAGTATGTCGAAAATATCAAAAAATACGTAAGGGGGGGTAGTGTGTCGAAAATGTGGAAAAAAAACAAAGGGGTTAGTATGTCGAAAATATGGAAAAATACGTAAGGGGGGGTAGTGTGTCGAAAATGTTGAAAAAAAACAAAGGGGTGAGTATGTCGAAAATATGGAAAAATACGTAAGGGGGGGTAGTGTGTCGAAAATGTGGAAAAAAAACAAAGGGGTTAGTATGTCGAAAATATGGAAAAATACGTAAGGGGGGGTAGTGTGTCGAAAATGTTGAAAAAAAACAAAGGGGTGAGTATGTCGAAAATATCGAAAAATACGTAAGGGGGGGTAGTGTGTCAAAAATGTTGAAAAAAAACAAAGGGGTTAGTATGTCGAAAATATGGAAAAATACGTAAGGGGGGTAGTGTGTCGAAAATGTGGGAAAAAAAACAAAGGGGTTAGTATGTCGAAAATATGGAAAAATACGTAAGGGGGGGTAGTGTGTCGAAAATGTTGAAAAAAAACAAAGGGGTTAGTATGTCGAAAATATGGAAAAATACGTAAGGGGGGGTAGTGTGTCGAAAATATGGAAAAATACATAAGGGGGGTAGTGTGTCGAAAATATGGAAAAATACGTAAGGGGGTGTAGTGTGTCGAAAATGTGGAAAAAAAACAAAGGGGTTAGTATGTCGAAAATATCGAAAAATACGTAAGGGGGGGTAGTGTGTCGAAAATGTTGGAAAAAAAACAAAGGGGTTAGTATGTCGAAAATATGGAAAAATACGTAAGGGGGGGTAGTGTGTCGAAAATGTTGAAAAAAAACAAAGGGGTTAGTATGTCGAAAATATGGAAAAATACGTAAGGGGAGGTAGTGTGTCGAAAATATGGAAAAATACATAAAGGGGGGTAGTGTGTCGAAAATATGGAAAAATACGTAAGGGGGTGTAGTGTGTCGAAAATGTGGAAAAAAAACAAAGGGGTTAGTATGTCGAAAATATGGAAAAATACGTAAGGGGGGGTAGTGTGTCGAAAATGTTGAAAAAAAACAAAGGGGTTAGTATGTCGAAAATATGGAAAAATATGTAAGTGGGGGTAGTGTGTCGAAAATGTGGGAAAAAAAACAAAGGGGTTAGTATGTCGAAAATATGGAAAAATACGTAAGGGGGGGTAGTGTGTCGAAAATGTTGAAAAAAAACAAAGGGGTTAGTATGTCGAAAATATGGAAAATACGTAAGGGGGGGTAGTGTGTCGAAAATATGGAAAAATACATAAGGGGGGGTAGTGTGTCGAAAATATGGAAAAATACGTAAGGGGGTGTAGTGTGTCGAAAATGTGGAAAAAAAACAAAGGGGTTAGTATGTCGAAAATATGGAAAAATACGTAAGTGGGGGTAGTGTGTCGAAAATGTGGGAAAAAAAACAAAGGGGTTAGTATGTCGAAAATATGGAAAAATACGTAAGGGGGGGTAGTGTGTCGAAAATGTGGAAAAAAAACAAAGGGGTTAGTATGTCGAAAATATGGAAAAATACGTAAGGGGGGGTAGTGTGTCGAAAATGTTGAAAAAAAACAAAGGGGTGAGTATGTCGAAAATATCGAAAAATACGTAAGGGGGGGTAGTGTGTCAAAAATGTTGAAAAAAAACAAAGGGGTTAGTATGTCGAAAATATGGAAAAATACGTAAGGGGGGGTAGTGTGTCGAAAATGTTGAAAAAAAACAAAGGGGTGAGTATGTCGAAAATATCGAAAAATACGTAAGGGGGGGTAGTGTGTCGAAAATATGGAAAAAACTCAAAGGGGTGAGTATGTCGAAAATATCGAAAAATACGTAAGGGGGGGTAGTGTGTCGAAAATGTTGAAAAAAAACAAAGGGGTTAGTATGTCGAAAATATCGAAAAATACGTAAGGGGGGGTAGTGTGTCGAAAATGTGGAAAAAAAACAAAGGGGTGAGTATGTCGAAAATATCGAAAAATACGTAAGGGGGGGTAGTGTGTCGAAAATGTTGAAAAAAAACAAAGGGGTGAGTATGTCGAAAATATGGAAAAATACGTAAGGGGGGGTAGTGTGTCGAAAATGTGGAAAAAAAAACAAAGGGGTTAGTATGTCGAAAATATCGAAAAATACGTAAGGGGGGGTAGTGTGTCGAAAATGTGGAAAAAAAACAAAGGGGTTAGTATGTCGAAAATATCGAAAAATACGTAAGGGGGGGTAGTGTGTCGAAAATACGGAAAAAAAACAAAGGGATTAGTATGTCGAAAATATCGAAAAATACGTAAGGGGGGGTAGTGTGTCGAAAATGTTGAAAAAAAACAAAGGGGTTAGTATGTCGAAAATATGGAAAAATACATAAGGGGGGGTAGTGTGTCGAAAATATGGAAAAATACGTAAGGGGGGGTAGTGTGTCGAAAATGTGGAAAAACTCAAAGGGGTTAGTATGTCGAAAATATCGAAAAATACGTAAGGGGGGGTAGTGTGTCGAAAATGTGAAAAAAAAACAAAGGGGTTAGTATGTCGAAAATATCGAAAAATACGTAAGGGCGGGTAGTGTGTCGAAAATGTGGAAAAAAAACAAAGGGGTTAGTATGTCGAAAATATCGAAAAATACGTAAGGGGGGGTAGTGTGTCGAAAATGTGGAAAAAAAACAAAGGGGTTAGTATGTCGAAAATATCGAAAAATACGTAAGGGGGGGTAGTGTGTCGAAAATGTGGGAAAAAAAACAAAGGGGTTAGTATGTCGAAAATATCGAAAAATACGTAAGGGCGGGTAGTGTGTCGAAAATGTGGAAAAATAACAAAGGGGTTAGTATGTCGAAAATATCGAAAAATACGTAAGGGGGGGTAGTGTGTCGAAAATGTGGAAAAAAAACAAAGGGGTTAGTATGTCGAAAATATCGAAAAATACGTAAGGGGGGGTAGTGTGTCGAAAATGTGGGAAAAAAAACAAAGGGGTTAGTATGTCGAAAATATCGAAAAATACGTAAGGGGGGGTAGTGTGTCGAAAATACGGAAAAAAAACAAAGGGGTTAGTATGTCGAAAATATCGAAAAATACGTAAGGGGGGGTAGTGTGTCGAAAATACGGAAAAAAAACAAAGGGATTAGTATGTCGAAAATATCGAAAAATACGTAAGGGGGGGTAGTGTGTCGAAAATGTGGAAAAAACTCAAAGGGGTGAGTATGTCGAAAATATCGAAAAATACGTAAGGGGGGGTAGTGTGTCGAAAATGTTGAAAAAAACAAAGGGGTTAGTATGTCGAAAATATCGAAAAATACGTAAGGGGGGGTAGTGTGTCGAAAATGTGGGAAAAAAAACAAAGGGGTTAGTATGTCGAAAATATCGAAAAATACGTAAGGGGGGGTAGTGTGTCGAAAATGTGAAAAAAAAACAAAGGGGTTAGTATGTCGAAAATATCGAAAAATACGTAAGGGGGGGTAGTGTGTCGAAAATGTGGAAAAAAAACAAAGGGGTTAGTATGTCGAAAATATCGAAAAATACGTAAGGGGGGGTAGTGTGTCGAAAATGTGAAAAAAAAACAAAGGGGTTAGTATGTCGAAAATATCGAAAAATACGTAAGTGGGGGTAGTGTGTCGAAAATGTTGAAAAAAAACAAAGGGGTGAGTATGTCGAAAATATGGAAAAATACGTAAGGGGGGGTAGTGTGTCGAAAATGTGAAAAAAAAACAAAGGGGTTAGTATGTCGAAAATATCGAAAAATACGTAAGGGGGGGTAGTGTGTCGAAAATGTGGAAAAAAAACAAAGGGGTTAGTATCTCGAAAATATCGAAAAATACGTAAGGGGGGGTAGTGTGTCGAAAATGTGAAAAAAAAACAAAGGGGTTAGTATGTCGAAAATATCGAAAAATACGTAAGGGGGGGTAGTGTGTCGAAAATGTGGAAAAAAAACAAAGGGGTTAGTATGTCGAAAATATCGAAAAATACGTAAGGGGGGGTAGTTTGTCGAAAATGTGGAAAAAAAACAAAGGGGTTAGTATGTCGAAAATATGGAAAAATACGTAAGGGGGGGTAGTGTGTCGAAAATGTTGAAAAAAAACAAAGGGGTGAGTATGTCGAAAATATCGAAAAATACGTAAGGGGGGGTAGTGTGTCGAAAATATGGAAAAAACTCAAAGGGGTGAGTATGTCGAAAATATGGAAAAATACGTAAGGGGGGGTAGTGTGTCGAAAATGTTGAAAAAAAACAAAGGGGTTAGTATGTCGAAAATATGGATAAAAACGTAAGGGGGGGTAGTGTGTCGAAAATGTTGAAAAAAAACAAAGGGGTGAGTATGTCGAAAATATGGAAAAATACGTAAGGGGGGTAGTGTGTCGAAAATGTGGAAAAATACATAAGGGGGGGTAGTGTGTCGAAAATATGGAAAAATACGTAAGGGGGGGTAGTGTGTCGAAAATGTGGAAAAAACTCAAAGGGGTGAGTATGTCGAAAATATGGAAAAATACGTAAGGGGGGGTAGTGTGTCGAAAATGTTGGAAAAAAAACAAAGGGGTTAGTATGTCGAAAATATCAAAAAATACGTAAGGGGGGGTAGTGTGTCGAAAATGTGGAAAAAAAACAAAGGGGTTAGTATGTCGAAAATATGGAAAAATACGTAAGGGGGGGTAGTGTGTCGAAAATGTGAAAAAAAAACAAAGGGGTTAGTATGTCGAAAATATGGAAAAATACGTAAGGGGGGTAGTGTGTCGAAAATGTGAAAAAAAAACAAAGGGGTTAGTATGTCGAAAATATGGAAAAATACGTAAGGGGGGTAGTGTGTCGAAAATGTTGAAAAAAAACAAAGGGGTGAGTATGTCGAAAATATGGAAAAATACGTAAGGGGGGTAGTGTGTCGAAAATGTGGAAAAATACATAAGGGGGGTTAGTGTGTCGAAAATGTGGAAAAACTCAAAGGGGTTAGTATGTCGAAAATATGGATAAAAACGTAAGGGGGGGTAGTGTGTCGAAAATGTTGAAAAAAAACAAAGGGGTGAGTATGTCGAAAATATGGAAAAATACGTAAGGGGGGGTAGTGTGTCGAAAATATGGAAAAATACATAAGGGCGGGTAGTGTGTCGAAAATGTGGAAAAAAAACAAAGGGGTTAGTATGTCGAAAATATCGAAAAATACGTAAGGGGGGGTAGTGTGTCGAAAATGTGGAAAAAAAACAAAGGGGTTAGTATGTCGAAAATATCGAAAAATACGTAAGGGGGGGTAGTGTGTCGAAAATGTGGGAAAAAAAACAAAGGGGTTAGTATGTCGAAAATATCGAAAAATACGTAAGGGCGGGTAGTGTGTCGAAAATGTGGAAAAATAACAAAGGGGTTAGTATGTCGAAAATATCGAAAAATACGTAAGGGGGGGGTAGTGTGTCGAAAATGTGGAAAAAAAACAAAGGGGTTAGTATGTCGAAAATATCGAAAAATACGTAAGGGGGGGGTAGTGTGTCGAAAATGTGGGAAAAAAAACAAAGGGGTTAGTATGTCGAAAATATCGAAAAATACGTAAGGGGGGGGTAGTGTGTCGAAAATACGGAAAAAAAACAAAGGGGTTAGTATGTCGAAAATATCGAAAAATACGTAAGGGGGGGGTAGTGTGTCGAAAATACGGAAAAAAAACAAAGGGATTAGTATGTCGAAAATATCGAAAAATACGTAAGGGGGGGTAGTGTGTCGAAAATGTGGAAAAAAAACAAAGGGGTTAGTATGTCGAAAATATCGAAAAATACGTAAGGGGGGGTAGTGTGTCGAAAATGTTGAAAAAAACAAAGGGGTTAGTATGTCGAAAATATCGAAAAATACGTAAGGGGGGGTAGTGTGTCGAAAATGTGGGAAAAAAAACAAAGGGGTTAGTATGTCGAAAATATCGAAAAATACGTAAGGGGGGGTAGTGTGTCGAAAATGTGAAAAAAAAACAAAGGGGTTAGTATGTCGAAAATATCGAAAAATACGTAAGGGGGGGTAGTGTGTCGAAAATGTGGAAAAAAAACAAAGGGGTTAGTATGTCGAAAATATCGAAAAATACGTAAGGGGGGGTAGTGTGTCGAAAATGTGAAAAAAAAACAAAGGGGTTAGTATGTCGAAAATATCGAAAAATACGTAAGTGGGGGTAGTGTGTCGAAAATGTTGAAAAAAAACAAAGGGGTGAGTATGTCGAAAATATGGAAAAATACGTAAGGGGGGGTAGTGTGTCGAAAATGTGAAAAAAAAACAAAGGGGTTAGTATGTCGAAAATATCGAAAAATACGTAAGGGGGGGTAGTGTGTCGAAAATGTGGAAAAAAAACAAAGGGGTTAGTATGTCGAAAATATCGAAAAATACGTAAGGGGGGGTAGTGTGTCGAAAATGTGAAAAAAAAACAAAGGGGTTAGTATGTCGAAAATATCGAAAAATACGTAAGGGGGGGTAGTGTGTCGAAAATGTGGAAAAAAAACAAAGGGGTTAGTATGTCGAAAATATCGAAAAATACGTAAGGGGGGGTAGTGTGTCGAAAATGTGGAAAAAAAACAAAGGGGTTAGTATGTCGAAAATATGGAAAAATACGTAAGGGGGGGTAGTGTGTCGAAAATGTTGAAAAAAAACAAAGGGGTGAGTATGTCGAAAATATCGAAAAATACGTAAGGGGGGGTAGTGTGTCGAAAATATGGAAAAAACTCAAAGGGGTGAGTATGTCGAAAATATCGAAAAATACGTAAGGGGGGGTAGTGTGTCGAAAATGTTGAAAAAAAACAAAGGGGTTAGTATGTCGAAAATATGGAAAAATACGTAAGTGGGGGTAGTGTGTCGAAAATGTTGAAAAAAAACAAAGGGGTTAGTATGTCGAAAATATGGATAAAAACGTAAGGGGGGGTAGTGTGTCGAAAATGTTGAAAAAAAACAAAGGGGTGAGTATGTCGAAAATATGGAAAAATACGTAAGGGGGGTAGTGTGTCGAAAATGTGGAAAAATACATAAGGGGGGGTAGTGTGTCGAAAATATGGAAAAATACGTAAGGGGGGGTAGTGTGTCGAAAATGTGGAAAAAACTCAAAGGGGTGAGTATGTCGAAAATATGGAAAAATACGTAAGGGGGGGTAGTGTGTCGAAAATGTTGGAAAAAAAACAAAGGGGTTAGTATGTCGAAAATATCAAAAAATACGTAAGGGGGGGTAGTGTGTCGAAAATGTGGAAAAAAAACAAAGGGGTTAGTATGTCGAAAATATGGAAAAATACGTAAGGGGGGGTAGTGTGTCGAAAATGTGAAAAAAAAACAAAGGGGTTAGTATGTCGAAAATATGGAAAAATACGTAAGGGGGGTAGTGTGTCGAAAATGTGAAAAAAAAACAAAGGGGTTAGTATGTCGAAAATATGGAAAAATACGTAAGGGGGGTAGTGTGTCGAAAATGTTGAAAAAAAACAAAGGGGTGAGTATGTCGAAAATATGGAAAAATACGTAAGGGGGGTAGTGTGTCGAAAATGTGGAAAAATACATAAGGGGGGTTAGTGTGTCGAAAATGTGGAAAAACTCAAAGGGGTTAGTATGTCGAAAATATGGATAAAAACGTAAGGGGGGGTAGTGTGTCGAAAATGTTGAAAAAAAACAAAGGGGTGAGTATGTCGAAAATATGGAAAAATACGTAAGGGGGGGTAGTGTGTCGAAAATATGGAAAAATACATAAGGGGGGGTAGTGTGTCGAAAATGTGGAAAAACTCAAAGGGGTTAGTATGTCGAAAATATGGATAAAAACGTAAGGGGGGGTAGTGTGTCGAAAATGTTGAAAAAAAACAAAGGGGTTAGTATGTCGAAAATATGGAAAAATACGTAAGGGGGGGTAGTGTGTCGAAAATGTTGAAAAAAAACAAAGGGGTGAGTATGTCGAAAATATCGAAAAATACGTAAGGGGGGGTAGTGTGTCAAAAATGTTGAAAAAAAACAAAGGGGTTAGTATGTCGAAAATATGGAAAAATACGTAAGGGGGGGTAGTGTGTCGAAAATGTTGAAAAAAAACAAAGGGGTTAGTATGTCGAAAATATCAAAAAATACGTAAGGGGGGGTAGTGTGTCGAAAATGTGGAAAAAAAACAAAGGGGTTAGTATGTCGAAAATATGGAAAAATACGTAAGGGGGGGGTAGTGTGTCGAAAATGTTGAAAAAAAACAAAGGGGTTAGTATGTCGAAAATATGGATAAAAACGTAAGGGGGGGTAGTGTGTCGAAAATGTTGAAAAAAAACAAAGGGGTTAGTATGTCGAAAATATGGAAAAATACGTAAGGGGGGGTAGTGTGTCGAAAATGTTGAAAAAAAACAAAGGGGTTAGTATGTCGAAAATATCAAAAAATACGTAAGGGGGGGTAGTGTGTCGAAAATGTGGAAAAAAAACAAAGGGGTTAGTATGTCGAAAATATGGAAAAATACGTAAGGGGGGGTAGTGTGTCGAAAATGTTGAAAAAAAACAAAGGGGTGAGTATGTCGAAAATATGGAAAAATACGTAAGGGGGGTAGTGTGTCGAAAATGTGGAAAAATACATAAGGGGGGTTAGTGTGTCGAAAATGTGGAAAAACTCAAAGGGGTTAGTATGTCGAAAATATGGATAAAAACGTAAGGGGGGGTAGTGTGTCGAAAATGTTGAAAAAAAACAAAGGGGTGAGTATGTCGAAAATATGGAAAAATACGTAAGGGGGGGTAGTGTGTCGAAAATGTGGAAAAAAAACAAAGGGGTTAGTATGTCGAAAATATGGAAAAATACGTAAGGGGGGGTAGTGTGTCGAAAATGTTGAAAAAAAACAAAGGGGTGAGTATGTCGAAAATATCGAAAAATACGTAAGGGGGGGTAGTGTGTCAAAAATGTTGAAAAAAAACAAAGGGGTTAGTATGTCGAAAATATGGAAAAATACGTAAGGGGGGTAGTGTGTCGAAAATGTGCAAAAATACATAAGGGGGGGTAGTGTGTCGAAAATATGGAAAAATACGTAAGGGGGAGTAGTGTGTCGAAAATGTGGAAAAAACTCAAAGGGGTGAGTATGTCGAAAATATGGAAAAATACGTAAGGGGGGGTAGTGTGTCGAAAATGTTGGAAAAAAAACAAAGGGGTTAGTATGTCGAAAATATCGAAAAATACGAAAGGGGGGGTAGTGTGTCGAAAATATCGGAAAATACGTAAGGGGGGGTAGTGTGTCGAAAATATGGAAAAATACATAAGGGGGGGGTAGTGTGTCGAAAATATGGAAAAATACGTAAGGGGGGGTAGTGTGTCGAAAATGTGGAAAAAACTCAAAGGGGTGAGTATGTCGAAAATATGGAAAAATACGTAAGGGGGGGTAGTGTGTCGAAAATGTTGAAAAAAAACAAAGGGGTTAGTATGTCGAAAATATCAAAAAATACGTAAGGGGGGGTAGTGTGTCGAAAATGTTGAAAAAAAACAAAGGGGTTAGTATGTCGAAAATATGGAAAAATACATAAGGGGGGGTAGTGTGTCGAAAATATGGAAAAATACGTAAGGGGGGGTAGTGTGTCTAAAATGTTGAAAAAAAACAAAGGGGTTAGTATGTCGAAAATATCGAAAAATACGTAAGGGGGGGTAGTGTGTCGAAAATGTGGGAAAAAAAACAAAGGGGTTAGTATGTCGAAAATATGGAAAAATACGTAAGGGGGGGTAGTGTGTCGAAAATGTTGAAAAAAAACAAAGGGGTTAGTATGTCGAAAATATGGAAAAATACGTAAGGGGGGGTAGTGTGTCGAAAATATGGAAAAATACATAAGGGGGGTAGTGTGTCGAAAATATGGAAAAATACGTAAGGGGGTGTAGTGTGTCGAAAATGTGGAAAAAAAACAAAGGGGTTAGTATGTCGAAAATATCGAAAAATACGTAAGGGGGGGTAGTGTGTCGAAAATGTTGGAAAAAAAACAAAGGGGTTAGTATGTCGAAAATATGGAAAAATACGTAAGGGGGGGTAGTGTGTCGAAAATGTTGAAAAAAAACAAAGGGGTTAGTATGTCGAAAATATGGAAAAATACGTAAGGGGGGGTAGTGTGTCGAAAATATGGAAAAATACATAAGGGGGGGTAGTGTGTCGAAAATATGGAAAAATACGTAAGGGGGTGTAGTGTGTCGAAAATGTGGAAAAAAAACAAAGGGGTTAGTATGTCGAAAATATGGAAAAATACGTAAGGGGGGGTAGTGTGTCGAAAATGTGGGAAAAAAAACAAAGGGGTTAGTATGTCGAAAATATGGAAAAATACGTAAGGGGGGGTAGTGTGTCGAAAATGTGGAAAAAAAACAAAGGGGTGAGTATGTCGAAAATATCAAAAAATACGTAAGGGGGGGTAGTGTGTCGAAAATGTTGAAAAAAAACAAAGGGGTTAGTATGTCGAAAATATGGAAAAATACGTAAGGGGGGGTAGTGTGTCGAAAATATGGAAAAATACATAAGGGGGGGTAGTGTGTCGAAAATATGGAAAAATACGTAAGGGGGTGTAGTGTGTCGAAAATGTGGAAAAAAAACAAAGGGGTTAGTATGTCGAAAATATGGAAAAATACGTAAGTGGGGGTAGTGTGTCGAAAATGTGGGAAAAAAAACAAAGGGGTTAGTATGTCGAAAATATGGAAAAATACGTAAGGGGGGGTAGTGTGTCGAAAATGTGGAAAAAAAACAAAGGGGTTAGTATGTCGAAAATATGGAAAAATACGTAAGGGGGGGTAGTGTGTCGAAAATGTTGAAAAAAAACAAAGGGGTGAGTATGTCGAAAATATCGAAAAATATGTAAGGGGGGGTAGTGTGTCGAAAATATGGAAAAAACTCAAAGGGGTGAGTATGTCGAAAATATCGAAAAATACGTAAGGGGGGGTAGTGTGTCGAAAATGTTGAAAAAAAACAAAGGGGTTAGTATGTCGAAAATATCGAAAAATACGTAAGGGGGGGTAGTGTGTCGAAAATGTGGGAAAAAAAACAAAGGGGTTAGTATGTCGAAAATATGGAAAAATACGTAAGGGGGGGTAGTGTGTCGAAAATGTGGAAAAAAAACAAAGGGGTTAGTATGTCGAAAATATCGAAAAATACGTAAGGGGGGTAGTGTGTCGAAAATGTGGAAAAAAAACAAAGGGGTGAGTATGTCGAAAATATCGAAAAATACGTAAGGGGGGGTAGTGTGTCGAAAATGTTGAAAAAAAACAAAGGGGTGAGTATGTCGAAAATATGGAAAAATACGTAAGGGGGGGTAGTGTGTCGAAAATGTGGAAAAAAAACAAAGGGGTTAGTATGTCGAAAATATCGAAAAATACGTAAGGGGGGGTAGTGTGTCGAAAATGTGGAAAAAAAACAAAGGGGTTAGTATGTCGAAAATATCGAAAAATACGTAAGGGGGGGTAGTGTGTCGAAAATACGGAAAAAAAACAAAGGGATTAGTATGTCGAAAATATCGAAAAATACGTAAGGGGGGGTAGTGTGTCGAAAATGTTGAAAAAAAACAAAGGGGTTAGTATGTCGAAAATATGGAAAAATACATAAGGGGGGGTAGTGTGTCGAAAATATGGAAAAATACGTAAGGGGGGGTAGTGTGTCGAAAATGTGGAAAAACTCAAAGGGGTTAGTATGTCGAAAATATCGAAAAATACGTAAGGGGGGGTAGTGTGTCGAAAATGTGAAAAAAAAACAAAGGGGTTAGTATGTCGAAAATATCGAAAAATACGTAAGGGCGGGTAGTGTGTCGAAAATGTGGAAAAAAAACAAAGGGGTTAGTATGTCGAAAATATCGAAAAATACGTAAGGGGGGGTAGTGTGTCGAAAATGTGGAAAAAAAACAAAGGGGTTAGTATGTCGAAAATATCGAAAAATACGTAAGGGGGGGTAGTGTGTCGAAAATGTGGGAAAAAAAACAAAGGGGTTAGTATGTCGAAAATATCGAAAAATACGTAAGGGCGGGTAGTGTGTCGAAAATGTGGAAAAATAACAAAGGGGTTAGTATGTCGAAAATATCGAAAAATACGTAAGGGGGGGTAGTGTGTCGAAAATGTGGAAAAAAAACAAAGGGGTTAGTATGTCGAAAATATCGAAAAATACGTAAGGGGGGGTAGTGTGTCGAAAATGTGGGAAAAAAAACAAAGGGGTTAGTATGTCGAAAATATCGAAAAATACGTAAGGGGGGGTAGTGTGTCGAAAATACGGAAAAAAAAACAAAGGGATTAGTATGTCGAAAATATCGAAAAATACGTAAGGGGGGGTAGTGTGTCGAAAATGTGGAAAAAACTCAAAGGGGTGAGTATGTCGAAAATATCGAAAAATACGTAAGGGGGGGTAGTGTGTCGAAAATGTTGAAAAAAACAAAGGGGTTAGTATGTCGAAAATATCGAAAAATACGTAAGGGGGGGTAGTGTGTCGAAAATGTGGGAAAAAAAACAAAGGGGTTAGTATGTCGAAAATATCGAAAAATACGTAAGGGGGGGTAGTGTGTCGAAAATGTTGAAAAAAAACAAAGGGGTTAGTATGTCGAAAATATCGAAAAATACGTAAGGGGGGGTAGTGTGTCGAAAATGTTGAAAAAAAACAAAGGGGTTAGTATGTCGAAAATATCGAAAAATACGTAAGGGGGGGTAGTGTGTCGAAAATGTGAAAAAAAAACAAAGGGGTTAGTATGTCGAAAATATCGAAAAATACGTAAGGGGGGGTAGTGTGTCGAAAATGTTGAAAAAAAACAAAGGGGTGAGTATGTCGAAAATATCGAAAAATACGTAAGGGGGGGTAGTGTGTCGAAAATGTTGAAAAAAAAACAAAGGGGTGAGTATGTCGAAAATATCGAAAAATACGTAAGGGGGGGTAGTGTGTCGAAAATGTGGAAAAAAAACAAAGGGGTTAGTATGTCGAAAATATCGAAAAATACGTAAGGGGGGGTAGTGTGTCGAAAATACGGAAAAAAAACAAAGGGATTAGTATGTCGAAAATATCGAAAAATACGTAAGGGGGGGTAGTGTGTCGAAAATGTTGAAAAAAAACAAAGGGGTTAGTATGTCGAAAATATGGAAAAATACATAAGGGGGGGTAGTGTGTCGAAAATATGGAAAAATACGTAAGGGGGGGTAGTGTGTCTAAAATGTGGAAAAATTCAAAGGGGTTAGTATGTCGAAAATATGGATAAAAACGTAAGGGGGGGTAGTGTGTCGAAAATGTTGAAAAAAAACAAAGGGGTGAGTATGTCGAAAATATGGAAAAATACGTAAGGGGGGGTAGTGTGTCGAAAATGTTGAAAAAAAACAAAGGGGTTAGTATGTTGAAAATATCGAAAAATACGTAAGGGGGGGTAGTGTGTCGAAAATGTTGAAAAAAAACAAAGGGGTTAGTATGTCGAAAATATCGAAAAATACGTAAGGGGGGGTAGTGTGTTGAAAATGTGAAAAAAAAACAAAGGGAATAGTATGTCGAAAATATCGAAAAATACGTAAGGGGGGGTAGTGTGTCGAAAATGTGGAAAAAAAACAAAGGGGTTAGTATGTCGAAAATATCGAAAAATACGTAAGGGGGGGTAGTGTGTCGAAAATGTGGAAAAAAAACAAAGGGGTTAGTATGTCGAAAATATCGAAAAATACGTAAGGGGGGGTAGTGTGTCGAAAATGTGGAAAAAAAACAAAGGGGTTAGTATGTCGAAAATATCGAAAAATACGTAAGGGGGGGTAGTGTGTCGAAAATGTTGAAAAAAAACAAAGGGGTTAGTATGTCGAAAATATGGAAAAATACGTAAGGGGGGGTAGTGTGTCGAAAATGTTGAAAAAAAACAAAGGGGTTAGTATGTCGAAAATATCGAAAAATACGTAAGGGGGGGTAGTGTGTCGAAAATATGGAAAAAAAACAAAGGGGTGAGTATGTCGAAAATATCGAAAAATACGTAAGGGGGGGTAGTGTGTCGAAAATGTTGAAAAAAACAAAGGGGTTAGTATGTCGAAAATATGGAAAAATACGTAAGGGGGGGTAGTGTGTCGAAAATGTTGAAAAAAAACAAAGGGGTGAGTATGTCGAAAATATCGAAAAATACGTAAGGGGGGGTAGTGTGTCGAAAATTTGGAAAAAACTCAAAGGGGTTAGTTAGTATGTCGAAAATATCGAAAAATACGTAAGGGGGGGTAGTGTGTCGAAAATACGGAAAAAACTCAAAGGGGTTAGTTAGTATGTCGAAAATATCGAAAAATACGTAAGGGGGGGTAGTGTGTCGAAAATGTGGAAAAAAAACAAAGGGGTTAGTATGTCGAAAATATCGAAAAATACGTAAGGGGGGGGTAGTGTGTCGAAAATGTGGAAAAAAAACAAAGGGGTGAGTATGTCGAAAATATCGAAAAATACGTAAGGGGGGGTAGTGTGTCGAAAATGTGGAAAAAAAACAAAGGGGTTAGTATGTCGAAAATATCGAAAAATACGTAAGGGGGGGTAGTGTGTCGAAAATACGGAAAAAAAACAAAGGGATTAGTATGTCGAAAATATCGAAAAATACGTAAGGGGGGGTAGTGTGTCGAAAATGTTGAAAAAAAACAAAGGGGTTAGTATGTCGAAAATATGGAAAAATACATAAGGGGGGGTAGTGTGTCGAAAATATGGAAAAATACGTAAGGGGGGGTAGTGTGTCGAAAATGTGGAAAAACTCAAAGGGGTTAGTATGTCGAAAATATGGATAAAAACGTAAGGGGGGGTAGTGTGTCGAAAATGTGAAAAAAAAACAAAGGGGTTAGTATGTCGAAAATATCGAAAAATACGTAAGGGGGGGTAGTGTGTCGAAAATGTGGAAAAAAAACAAAGGGGTTAGTATGTCGAAAATATCGAAAAATACGTAAGGGGGGGTAGTGTGTCGAAAATGTGGAAAAAAAACAAAGGGGTTAGTATGTCGAAAATATCGAAAAATACGTAAGGGGGGGGTAGTGTGTCGAAAATGTGGGAAAAAAAACAAAGGGGTTAGTATGTCGAAAATATCGAAAAATACGTAAGGGGGGGTAGTGTGTCGAAAATGTTGAAAAAAAACAAAGGGGTTAGTATGTCGAAAATATCGAAAAATACGTAAGGGGGGGTAGTGTGTCGAAAATGTTGAAAAAAAACAAAGGGGTTAGTATGTCGAAAATATCGAAAAATACGTAAGGGGGGGTAGTGTGTCGAAAATGTTGAAAAAAAACAAAGGGGTTAGTATGTTGAAAATATCGAAAAAAACGTAAGGGGGGGTAGTGTGTCGAAAATGTTGAAAAAAAACAAAGGGAATAGTATGTCGAAAATATCGAAAAATACGTAAGGGGGGGTAGTGTGTCGAAAATGTGGAAAAAAAACAAAGGGGTTAGTATGTCGAAAATATCGAAAAATACGTAAGGGGGGGTAGTGTGTCGAAAATGTGGAAAAAAAACAAAGGGGTTAGTATGTCGAAAATATCGAAAAATACGTAAGGGGGGGGTAGTGTGTCGAAAATGTTGAAAAAAAACAAAGGGGTTAGTATGTCGAAAATATCGAAAAATACGTAAGGGGGGGTAGTGTGTCGAAAATATGGAAAAAAAACAAAGGGGTGAGTATGTCGAAAATATCGAAAAATACGTAAGGGGGGGGTAGTGTGTCGAAAATGTTGAAAAAAAACAAAGGGGTGAGTATGTCGAAAATATCGAAAAATACGTAAGGGGGGGGTAGTGTGTCGAAAATTTGGAAAAAACTCAAAGGGGTTAGTTAGTATGTCGAAAATATCGAAAAATACGTAAGGGGGGGTAGTGTGTCGAAAATGTTGAAAAAAAACAAAGGGGTGAGTATGTCGAAAATATCGAAAAATACGTAAGGGGGGGTAGTGTGTCGAAAATATGGAAAAAACTCAAAGGGGTTAGTTAGTATGTCGAAAATATCGAAAAATACGTAAGGGGGGGTAGTGTGTCGAAAATGTGGAAAAAAAACAAAGGGGTTAGTATGTCGAAAATATCGAAAAATACGTAAGGGGGGGTAGTGTGTCGAAAATGTGGAAAAAAAACAAAGGGGTGAGTATGTCGAAAATATCGAAAAATACGTAAGGGGGGGTAGTGTGTCGAAAATGTGGAAAAAAAACAAAGGGGTTAGTATGTCGAAAATATCGAAAAATACGTAAGGGGGGGTAGTGTGTCGAAAATACGGAAAAAAAACAAAGGGATTAGTATGTCGAAAATATCGAAAAATACGTAAGGGGGGGTAGTGTGTCGAAAATGTTGAAAAAAAACAAAGGGGTTAGTATGTCGAAAATATGGAAAAATACATAAGGGGGGGTAGTGTGTCGAAAATATGGAAAAATACGTAAGGGGGGGTAGTGTGTCGAAAATGTGAAAAAAAAACAAAGGGGTTAGTATGTCGAAAATATCGAAAAATACGTAAGGGGGGGTAGTGTGTCGAAAATGTGGAAAAAAAACAAAGGGGTTAGTATGTCGAAAATATCGAAAAATACGTAAGGGGGGGTAGTGTGTCGAAAATGTGGAAAAAAACCAAAGGGGTTAGTATGTCGAAAATATCGAAAAATACGTAAGGGGGGGTAGTGTGTCGAAAATGTGGGAAAAAAAACAAAGGGGTTAGTATGTCGAAAATATCGAAAAATACGTAAGGGGGGGTAGTATGTCGAAAATACGGAAAAAAAACAAAGGGATTAGTATGTCGAAAATATCGAAAAATACGTAAGGGGGGGTAGTGTGTCGAAAATGTGGAAAAAACTCAAAGGGGTGAGTATGTCGAAAATATCGAAAAATACGTAAGGGGGGGTAGTGTGTCGAAAATGTTGAAAAAAACAAAGGGGTTAGTATGCCGAAAATATCGAAAAATACGTAAGGGGGGGTAGTGTGTCGAAAATGTGGGAAAAAAAACAAAGGGGTTAGTATGTCGAAAATATCGAAAAATACGTAAGGGGGGGTAGTGTGTCGAAAATGTTAAAAAAAAACAAAGGGGTTAGTATGTCGAAAATATCGAAAAATACGTAAGGGGGGGTAGTGTGTCGAAAATGTTGAAAAAAAACAAAGGGGTTAGTATGTCGAAAATATCGAAAAATACGTAAGGGGGGGTAGTGTGTCGAAAATGTGAAAAAAAAACAAAGGGGTTAGTATGTCGAAAATATCGAAAAATACGTAAGGGGGGGTAGTGTGTCGAAAATGTGGAAAAAAACAAAGGGGTTAGTATGTCGAAAATATCGAAAAATACGTAAGGGGGGGTAGTGTGTCGAAAATGTTGAAAAAAAACAAAGGGGTGAGTATGTCGAAAATATCGAAAAATACGTAAGGGGGGGGTAGTGTGTCGAAAATGTTGAAAAAAAAAACAAAGGGGTGAGTATGTCGAAAATATCGAAAAATACGTAAAGGGGGGTAGTGTGTCGAAAATGTGGAAAAAAAACAAAGGGGTTAGTATGTCGAAAATATCGAAAAATACGTAAGGGGGGGTAGTGTGTCGAAAATACGGAAAAAAAACAAAGGGATTAGTATGTCGAAAATATCGAAAAATACGTAAGGGGGGGGTAGTGTGTCGAAAATGTTGAAAAAAAACAAAGGGGTTAGTATGTCGAAAATATGGAAAAATACATAAGGGGGGGTAGTGTGTCGAAAATATGGAAAAATACGTAAGGGGGGGTAGTGTGTCGAAAATGTGGAAAAACTCAAAGGGGTTAGTATGTCGAAAATATGGATAAAAACGTAAGGGGGGGTAGTGTGTCGAAAATGTTGAAAAAAAACAAAGGGGTGAGTATGTCGAAAATATGGAAAAATACGTAAGGGGGGGTAGTGTGTCGAAAATGTTGAAAAAAAACAAAGGGGTTAGTACGTCGAAAATATCGAAAAATACGTAAGGGGGGGTAGTGTGTCGAAAATGTGGAAAAAAAACAAAGGGGTTAGTATGTCGAAAATATCGAAAAATACGTAAGGGGGGGTAGTGTGTCGAAAATATGGAAAAAAAACAAAGGGGTGAGTATGTCGAAAATATCGAAAAATACGTAAGGGGGGGGTAGTGTGTCGAAAATGTTGAAAAAAACAAAGGGGTTAGTATGTCGAAAATATGGAAAAATACGTAAGGGGGGGTAGTGTGTCGAAAATGTTGAAAAAAACAAAGGGGTTAGTATGTCGAAAATATCGAAAAATACGTAAGGGGGGGTAGTGTGTCGAAAATATGGAAAAAACTCAAAGGGGTTAGTTAGTATGTCGAAAATATCGAAAAATACGTAAGGGGGGGTAGTGTGTCGAAAATGTTGAAAAAAAACAAAGGGGTGAGTATGTCGAAAATATCGAAAAATACGTAAGGGGGGGTAGTGTGTCGAAAATGTGGAAAAAAAACAAAGGGGTTAGTATGTCGAAAATATGGAAAAATACGTAAGGGGGGGTAGTGTGTCGAAAATGTGGAAAAAAAACAAAGGGGTTAGTATGTTGAAAATATCGAAAAATACGTAAGGGGGGGTAGTGTGTCGAAAATGTGGAAAAAAAACAAAGGGGTTAGTATGTCGAAAATATCGAAAAATACGTAAGGGGGGGGTAGTGTGTCGAAAATATGGAAAAAACTCCAAGGGGTGAGTATGTCGAAAATATCGAAAAATACGTAAGGGGGGGTAGTGTGTCGAAAATGTGGAAAAAAAACAAAGGGGTTAGCATGTCGAAAATATCGAAAAATTACGTAAAGGGGGGTAGTGTGTCGAAAATGTTGAAAAAAAACAAAGGGGTTAGTATGTCGAAAATATGGAAAAATACGTAAGGGGGGGTAGTGTGTCGAAAATGTTGAAAAAAAACAAAGGGGTGAGTATGTCGAAAATATCGAAAAATACGTAAGGGGGGGTAGTGTGTCGAAAATATGGAAAAAACTCAAAGGGGTGAGTATGTCGAAAATATCGAAAAATACGTAAGGGGGGGTAGTGTGTCGAAAATGTGGAAAAAAAACAAAGGGGTTAGTATGTCGAAAATATCGAAAAATACGTAAGGGGGGGTAGTGTGTCGAAAATACGGAAAAAAAACAAAGGGATTAGTATGTCGAAAATATCGAAAAATACGTAAGGGGGGGTAGTGTGTCGAAAATGTTGAAAAAAAACAAAGGGGTTAGTATGTCGAAAATATCGAAAAATACGTAAGGGGGGGTAGTGTGTCGAAAATGTTGAAAAAACTCAAAGGGGTGAGTATGTCGAAAATATCGAAAAATACGTAAGGGGGGGTAGTGTGTCGAAAATGTTGAAAAAAAAACAAAGGGGTGAGTATGTCGAAAATATCGAAAAATACGTAAGGGGGGGTAGTGTGTCGAAAATGTGGAAAAAAAACAAAGGGGTTAGTATGTCGAAAATATCGAAAAATACGTAAGGGGGGGTAGTGTGTCGAAAATACAGAAAAAAAACAAAGGGATTAGTATGTCGAAAATATCGAAAAATACGTAAGGGGGGGTAGTGTGTCGAAAATGTTGAAAAAAAACAAAGGGGTTAGTATGTCGA
This sequence comes from Urocampus carinirostris, assembly GCF_059441175.1. NCBI lineage: Eukaryota > Metazoa > Chordata > Actinopteri > Syngnathiformes > Syngnathidae > Urocampus > Urocampus carinirostris. The sequence goes on from NC_142361.1 coordinate 36,701,722, forward strand.
AAATATGGAAAAATACATAAGGGGGGGTAGTGTGTCGAAAATATGGAAAAATACGTAAGGGGGGGTAGTGTGTCGAAAATGTGGAAAAACTCAAAGGGGTTAGTATGTCGAAAATATGGATAAAAACGTAAGGGGGGTAGTGTGTCGAAAATGTTGAAAAAAAACAAAGGGGTGAGTATGTCGAAAATATGGAAAAATACGTAAGGGGGGGGTAGTGTGTCGAAAATGTTGAAAAAAAACATAGGGGTTAGTATGTTGAAAATATCGAAAAAAACGTAAGGGGGGGTAGTGTGTCGAAAATGTTGAAAAAAAACAAAGGGGTTAGTATGTCGAAAATATCGAAAAATACGTAAGGGGGGGTAGTGTGTCGAAAATGTGAAAAAAAACAAAGGGAATAGTATGTCGAAAATATCGAAAAATACGTAAGGGGGGGTAGTGTGTCGAAAATGTGGAAAAAAAACAAAGGGGTTAGTATGTCGAAAATATCGAAAAATACGTAAGGGGGGGTAGTGTGTCGAAAATGTTGAAAAAAACAAAGGGGTTAGTATGTCGAAAATATGGAAAAATACGTAAGGGGGGGTAGTGTGTCGAAAATGTTGAAAAAAAACAAAGGGGTGAGTATGTCGAAAATATCGAAAAATACGTAAGGGGGGGTAGTGTGTCGAAAATATGGAAAAAACTCAAAGGGGTTAGTTAGTATGTCGAAAATATGGAAAAATACGTATGGGGGGGTAGTGTGTCGAAAATGTTGAAAAAAAACAAAGGGGTGAGTATGTCGAAAATATCGAAAAATACGTAAGGGGGGGTAGTGTGTCGAAAATATGGAAAAAACTCAAAGGGGTTAGTTAGTATGTCGAAAATATCGAAAAATACGTAAGGGGGGGTAGTGTGTCGAAAATGTTGAAAAAAAAACAAAGGGATTAGTATGTCGAAAATATGGAAAAATACGTAAGGGGGGGTAGTGTGTCGAAAATGTGGAAAAAAAACAAAGGGGTTAGTATGTCGAAAATATCGAAAAATACGTAAGGGGGGGTAGTGTGTCGAAAATGTGGAAAAAAACAAAGGGGTTAGTATGTCGAAAATATGGAAAAATACGTAAGGGGGGGTAGTGTGTCGAAAATGTGGAAAAAAAACAAAGGGGTGAGTATGTCGAAAATATCGAAAAATACGAAAGGGGGGGTAGTGTGTCGAAAATATCGGAAAATACGTATGGGGGGGTAGTGTGTCGAAAATATGGAAAAATACATAAGGGGGGGTAGTGTGTCGAAAATATGGAAAAATACGTAAGGGGGGGTAGTGTGTCGAAAATGTGGAAAAAACTCAAAGGGGTGAGTATGTCGAAAATATGGAAAAATACGTAAGGGGGGGTAGTGTGTCGAAAATGTTGAAAAAAAACAAAGGGGTTAGTATGTCGAAAATATCAAAAAATACGTAAGGGGGGGTAGTGTGTCGAAAATGTGGAAAAAAAACAAAGGGGTTAGTATGTCGAAAATATGGAAAAATACGTAAGGGGGGGTAGTGTGTCGAAAATGTGAAAAAAAAACAAAGGGGTTAGTATGTCGAAAATATGGAAAAATACGTAAGGGGGGTAGTGTGTCGAAAATGTGAAAAAAAAACAAAGGGGTTAGTATGTCGAAAATATGGAAAAATACGTAAGGGGGGTAGTGTGTCGAAAATGTGAAAAAAAAACAAAGGGGTTAGTATGTCGAAAATATGGAAAAATACGTAAGGGGGGTAGTGTGTCGAAAATGTGGAAAAATACATAAGGGGGGTTAGTGTGTCGAAAATGTGGAAAAACTCAAAGGGGTTAGTATGTCGAAAATATGGATAAAAACGTAAGGGGGGGTAGTGTGTCGAAAATGTTGAAAAAAAACAAAGGGGTGAGTATGTCGAAAATATGGAAAAATACGTAAGGGGGGGTAGTGTGTCGAAAATGTGGAAAAAAAACAAAGGGGTTAGTATGTCGAAAATATGGAAAAATACGTAAGGGGGGGTAGTGTGTCGAAAATGTTGAAAAAAAACAAAGGGGTGAGTATGTCGAAAATATCGAAAAATACGTAAGGGGGGGTAGTGTGTCAAAAATGTTGAAAAAAAACAAAGGGGTTAGTATGTCGAAAATATGGAAAAATACGTAAGGGGGGTAGTGTGTCGAAAATGTTGAAAAAAAACAAAGGGGTTAGTATGTCGAAAATATCAAAAAATACGTAAGGGGGGGTAGTGTGTCGAAAATGTGGAAAAAAAACAAAGGGGTTAGTATGTCGAAAATATGGAAAAATACGTAAGGGGGGGTAGTGTGTCGAAAATGTGAAAAAAAAACAAAGGGGTTAGTATGTCGAAAATATGGAAAAATACGTAAGGGGGGTAGTGTGTCGAAAATGTTGAAAAAAAACAAAGGGGTGAGTATGTCGAAAATATGGAAAAATACGTAAGGGGGGTAGTGTGTCGAAAATGTGGAAAAATACATAAGGGGGGTTAGTGTGTCGAAAATGTGGAAAAACTCAAAGGGGTTAGTATGTCGAAAATATGGATAAAAACGTAAGGGGGGGTAGTGTGTCGAAAATGTTGAAAAAAAACAAAGGGGTGAGTATGTCGAAAATATGGAAAAATACGTAAGGGGGGGTAGTGTGTCGAAAATGTGGAAAAAAAACAAAGGGGTTAGTATGTCGAAAATATGGAAAAATACGTAAGGGGGGGTAGTGTGTCGAAAATGTTGAAAAAAAACAAAGGGGTTAGTATGTCGAAAATATGGAAAAATATGTAAGTGGGGGTAGTGTGTCGAAAATGTGGGAAAAAAAACAAAGGGGTTAGTATGTCGAAAATATGGAAAAATACGTAAGGGGGGGTAGTGTGTCGAAAATGTGGAAAAAAAACAAAGGGGTTAGTATGTCGAAAATATCAAAAAATACGTAAGGGGGGGTAGTGTGTCGAAAATGTTGAAAAAAAACAAAGGGGTTAGTATGTCGAAAATATGGAAAAATACGTAAGGGGGGGTAGTGTGTCGAAAATATGGAAAAATACATAAGGGGGGGTAGTGTGTCGAAAATATGGAAAAATACGTAAGGGGGTGTAGTGTGTCGAAAATGTGGAAAAAAAACAAAGGGGTTAGTATGTCGAAAATATGGAAAAATACGTAAGTGGGGGTAGTGTGTCGAAAATGTGGGAAAAAAAACAAAGGGGTTAGTATGTCGAAAATATGGAAAAATACGTAAGGGGGGGTAGTGTGTCGAAAATGTGGAAAAAAAACAAAGGGGTTAGTATGTCGAAAATATGGAAAAATACGTAAGGGGGGGTAGTGTGTCGAAAATGTTGAAAAAAAACAAAAGGTTGAGTATGTCGAAAATATCGAAAAATACGTAAGGGGGGGTAGTGTGTCAAAAATGTTGAAAAAAAACAAAGGGGTTAGTATGTCGAAAATATGGAAAAATACGTAAGGGGGGGTAGTGTGTCGAAAATGTTGAAAAAAAACAAAGGGGTGAGTATGTCGAAAATATCGAAAAATACGTAAGGGGGGGTAGTGTGTCGAAAATATGGAAAAAACTCAAAGGGGTGAGTATGTCGAAAATATCGAAAAATACGTAAGGGGGGGTAGTGTGTCGAAAATGTTGAAAAAAAACAAAGGGGTTAGTATGTCGAAAATATCGAAAAATACGTAAGGGGGTTAGTGTGTCGAAAATGTGGGAAAAAAACAAAGGGGTTAGTATGTCGAAAATATGGAAAAATACGTAAGGGGGGGTAGTGTGTCGAAAATGTGGAAAAAAAACAAAGGGGTTAGTATGTCGAAAATATCGAAAAATACGTAAGGGGGGTAGTGTGTCGAAAATGTGGAAAAAAAACAAAGGGGTGAGTATGTCGAAAATATCGAAAAATACGTAAGGGGGGGTAGTGTGTCGAAAATGTTGAAAAAAAACAAAGGGGTGAGTATGTCGAAAATATGGAAAAATACGTAAGGGGGGGTAGTGTGTCGAAAATGTGGAAAAAAAACAAAGGGGTTAGTATGTCGAAAATATCGAAAAATACGTAAGGGGGGGTAGTGTGTCGAAAATGTGGAAAAAAAACAAAGGGGTTAGTATGTCGAAAATATTGAAAAATACGTAAGGGGGGGTAGTGTGTCGAAAATACGGAAAAAAAACAAAGGGATTAGTATGTCGAAAATATCGAAAAATACGTAAGGGGGGGTAGTGTGTCGAAAATGTTGAAAAATACGTAAGGGGGGGGTAGTGTGTCGAAAATGTGGAAAAACTCAAAGGGGTTAGTATGTCGAAAATATCGAAAAATACGTAAGGGGGGGTAGTGTGTCGAAAATGTGAAAAAAAAACAAAGGGGTTAGTATGTCGAAAATATCGAAAAATACGTAAGGGCGGGTAGTGTGTCGAAAATGTGGAAAAAAAACAAAGGGGTTAGTATGTCGAAAATATCGAAAAATACGTAAGGGGGGGTAGTGTGTCGAAAATGTGGAAAAAAAACAAAGGGGTTAGTATGTCGAAAATATCGAAAAATACGTAAGGGGGGGGTAGTGTGTCGAAAATGTGGGAAAAAAAACAAAGGGGTTAGTATGTCGAAAATATCGAAAAATACGTAAGGGCGGGTAGTGTGTCGAAAATGTGGAAAAATAACAAAGGGGTTAGTATGTCGAAAATATCGAAAAATACGTAAGGGGGGGTAGTGTGTCGAAAATGTGGAAAAAAAACAAAGGGGTTAGTATGTCGAAAATATCGAAAAATACGTAAGGGGGGGTAGTGTGTCGAAAATGTGGGAAAAAAAACAAAGGGGTTAGTATGTCGAAAATATCGAAAAATACGTAAGGGGGGGTAGTGTGTCGAAAATACGGAAAAAAAACAAAGGGGTTAGTATGTCGAAAATATCGAAAAATACGTAAGGGGGGGTAGTGTGTCGAAAATACGGAAAAAAAACAAAGGGATTAGTATGTCGAAAATATCGAAAAATACGTAAGGGGGGGTAGTGTGTCGAAAATGTGGAAAAAACTCAAAGGGGTGAGTATGTCGAAAATATCGAAAAATACGTAAGGGGGGGTAGTGTGTCGAAAATGTTGAAAAAAACAAAGGGGTTAGTATGTCGAAAATATCGAAAAATACGTAAGGGGGGGTAGTGTGTCGAAAATGTGGGAAAAAAAACAAAGGGGTTAGTATGTCGAAAATATCGAAAAATACGTAAGGGGGGGTAGTGTGTCGAAAATGTGGAAAAAAAACAAAGGGGTTAGTATGTCGAAAATATGGAAAAATACGTAAGGGGGGGTAGTGTGTCGAAAATTTGGAAAAAAATCAAAGGGGTTAGTATGTCGAAAATATTGAAAAATACGTAAGGGGGGGTAGTGTGTCGAAAATGTGGAAAAAAAACAAAGGGGTTAGTATGTCGAAACTATCGAAAAATACGTAAGGGGGGGGTAGTGTGTCGAAAATGTGGAAAAAAAACAAAGGGGTTAGTATGTCAAAAATATGGAAAAATACGTAAGGGGGGGTAGTGTGTCGAAAATTTGGAAAAAAAACAAAGGGGTTAGTATGTCGAAAATATGGAAAAATACGTAAGTGGGGGTAGTGTGTCGAAAATGTGGGAAAAAAAACAAAGGGGTTAGTATGTCGAAAATATGGAAAAATACGTAAGGGGGGTAGTGTGTCGAAAATTTGGAAAAAAAACAAAGGGGTTAGTATGTCGAAAATATCGAAAAATACGTAAGGGGGGGTAGTGTGTCGAAAATGTGGAAAAAAAACAAAGGGGTTAGTATGTCGAAAATATGGAAAAATACGTAAGGGGGGGTAGTGTGTCGAAAATGTTGAAAAAAAACAAAGGGGTGAGTATGTCGAAAATATCGAAAAATACGTAAGGGGGGGTAGTGTGTCGAAAATGTGGAAAAAAAACAAAGGGGTTAGTATGTCGAAAATATCGAAAAATACGTAAGGGGGGGTAGTGTGTCGAAAATGTTGAAAAAAAACAAAGGGGTTAGTATGTCGAAAATATGGAAAAATACATAAGGGGGGGTAGTGTGTCGAAAATGTTGAAAAAAAACAAAGGGGTTAGTATGTCGAAAATATGGAAAAATACGTAAGGGGGGGTAGTGTGTCGAAAATACGGAAAAAAAACAAAGGGATTAGTATGTCGAAAATATCGAAAAATACGTAAGGGGGGGTAGTGTGTCGAAAATGTTGAAAAAAAACAAAGGGGTTAGTATGTCGAAAATATGGAAAAATACATAAGGGGGGGTAGTGTGTCGAAAATATGGAAAAATACGTAAGGTGGGGTAGTGTTTCGAAAATGTGGAAAAACTCAAAGGGGTTAGTATGTCGAAAATATGGATAAAAACGTAAGGGGGGGTAGTGTGTCGAAAATGTGAAAAAAAAAACAAAGGGGTTAGTATGTCGAAAATATCGAAAAATACGTAAGGGGGGGTAGTGTGTCGAAAATGTGGAAAAAAAACAAAGGGGTTAGTATGTCGAAAATATCGAAAAATACGTAAGGGGGGGTAGTGTGTCGAAAATGTGGAAAAAAAACAAAGGGGTTAGTATGTCGAAAATATCGAAAAATACGTAAGGGGGGGTAGTGTGTCGAAAATGTGGAAAAAAAACAAAGGGGTTAGTATGTCGAAAATATCGAAAAATACGTAAGGGGGGGTAGTGAGTCGAAAATGTGAAAAAAAAACAAAGGGGTTAGTATGTCGAAAATATCGAAAAATACGTAAGGGGGGGTAGTGTGTCGAAAATGTTGAAAAAAAAAAAAGGGGTTAGTATGTCGAAAATATGGAAAAATACATAAGGGGGCGTAGTGTGTCGAAAATATGGAAAAATACGTAAGGGGGGGTAGTGTGTCGAAAATGTGGAAAAACTCAAAGGGGTTAGTATGTCGAAAATATGGATAAAAACGTAAGGGGGGGTAGTGTGTCGAAAATGTGAAAAAAAAACAAAGGGGTTAGTATGTCGAAAATATCGAAAAATACGTAAGGGGGGGTAGTGTGTCGAAAATGTGGAAAAAAAACAAAGGGGTTAGTATGTCGAAAATATCGAAAAATACGTAAGGGGGGGTAGTGTGTCGAAAATGTGGAAAAAAAACAAAGGGGTTAGTATGTCGAAAATATCGAAAAATACGTAAGGGGGGGTAGTGTGTCAAAAATGTGGAAAAAAAACAAAGGGGTTAGTATGTCGAAAATATCGAAAAATACGTAAGGGGGGGTAGTGAGTCGAAAATGTGAAAAAAAAACAAAGGGGTTAGTATGTCGAAAATATCGAAAAATACGTAAGGGGGGGTAGTGTGTCGAAAATGTGGAAAAAACTCAAAGGGGTGAGTATGTCGAAAATATCGAAAAATACGTAAGGGGGGGTAGTGTGTCGAAAATGTTGAAAAAAACAAAGGGGTTAGTATGTCGAAAATATCGAAAAATACGTAAGGGGGGGTAGTGTGTCGAAAATGTGGGAAAAAAAACAAAGGGGTTAGTATGTCGAAAATATCGAAAAATACGTAAGGGGGGGTAGGGTGTCGAAAATGTTGAAGAAAAACAAAGGGGTTAGTATGTCAAAAATATCGAAAAATACGTAAGGGGGGGTAGTGTGTCGAAAATGTTGAAAAAAAACAAAGGGGTTAGTATTTCGAAAATATCGAAAAATACGTAAGGGGGGGTAGTGTGTCGAAAATGTGAAAAAAAAACAAAGGGGTTAGTATGTCGAAAATATCGAAAAATACGTAAGGGGGGGTAGTGTGTCGAAAATGTGGAAAAAAACAAAGGGGTTAGTATGTCGAAAATATCGAAAAATACGTAAGGGGGGGTAGTGTGTCGAAAATGTTGAAAAAAAACAAAGGGGTGAGTATGTCGAAAATATCGAAAAATACGTAAGGGGGGGTAGTGTGTCGAAAATGTGGAAAAAAAACAAAGGGGTTAGTATGTCGAAAATATCGAAAAATACGTAAGGGGGGGTAGTGTGTCGAAAATACGGAAAAAAAACAAAGGGATTAGTATGTCGAAAATATCGAAAAATACGTAAGGGGGGGTAGTGTGTCGAAAATGTTGAAAAAAAACAAAGGGGTTAGTATGTCGAAAATATGGAAAAATACATAAGGGGGGGTAGTGTGTCGAAAATATGGAAAAATACGTAAGGGGGGGTAGTGTGTCGAAAATGTGGAAAAACTCAAAGGGGTTAGTATGTCGAAAATATGGATAAAAACGTAAGGGGGGTAGTGTGTCGAAAATGTTGAAAAAAAACAAAGGGGTGAGTATGTCGAAAATATGGAAAAATACGTAAGGGGGGGTAGTGTGTCGAAAATGTTGAAAAAAAACAAAGGGGTGAGTATGTCGAAAATATCGAAAAATACGTAAGGGGGGGTAGTGTGTCGAAAATGTTGAAAAAAAACAAAGGGGTTAGTATGTCGAAAATATCGAAAAATACGTAAAGGGGGGTAGTGTGTCGAAAATGTGGGAAAAAAAACAAAGGGGTTAGTATGTCGAAAATATCGAAAAATACGTAAGGGGGGGTAGTGTGTCGAAAATGTGAAAAAAAAACAAAGGGGTTAGTATGTCGAAAATATCGAAAAATACGTAAGGGGGGGTAGTGTGTCGAAAATGTGGAAATAAAACAAAGGGGTTAGTATGTCGAAAATATCGAAAAATACGTAAGGGGGGTAGTGTGTCGAAAATGTGAAAAAAAAACAAAGGGTTTAGTATGTCGAAAATATCGAAAAATACGTAAGGGGGGGTAGTGTGTCGAAAATATGGAAAAAAAACAAAGGGGTGAGTATGTCGAAAATATCGAAAAATACGTAAGGGGGGGTAGTGTGTCGAAAATGTGGAAAAAAAACAAAGGGGTTAGTATGTCGAAAATATGGAAAAATACGTAAGGGGGGGTAGTGTGTCGAAAATATGGAAAAAAACTCAAAGGGGTCAGTATGTCGAAAATATCGAAAAATACGTAAGGGGGGGTAGTGTGTCGAAAATGTTGAAAAAAACAAAGGGGTTAGAATGTCGAAAATATGGAAAAATACGTAAGGGGGGGTAGTGTGTCGAAAATGTGGGAAAAAAAACAGAGGGGTTAGTATGTTGAAAATATGGAAAAATACATAAGGGGGGGTAGTATGTCGAAAATATGGAAAAAAAACAAAGGGGTTAGTATGTCGAAAATATCGAAAAATACGTAAGGGGGGGTAGTGTGTCGAAAATGTTGAAAAAAAACAAAGGGGTTAGTATGTCGAAAATATCGAAAAATACGTAAGGGGGGGTAGTGTGTCGAAAATGTGGAAAAAAAACAAAGGGGTTAGTATGTCGAAAATATGGAAAAATACATAAGGGGGGGTAGTGTGTCGAAAATATGGAAAAATACGTAAGGGGGGGTAGTGTGTCGAAAATGTGGAAAAACTCAAAGGGGTTAGTATGTCGAAAATATGGATAAAAACGTAAGGGGGGGTAGTGTGTCGAAAATGTTGAAAAAAAACAAAGGGGTTAGTATGTCGAAAATATGGAAAAATACGTAAGGGGGGGTAGTGTGTCGAAAATGTTGAAAAAAAACAAAGGGGTGAGTATGTCGAAAATATGGAAAAATACGTAAGGGGGGGTAGTGTGTCGAAAATATGGAAAAAAAACAAAGGGGTGAGTATGTCAAAAATATGGAAAAATACGTAAGGGGGGGTAGTGTGTCGAAAATGTTGAAAAAAACAAAGGGGTTAGTATGTCGAAAATATGGAAAAATACGTAAAGGGGGGTAGTGTGTCGAAAATGTGGGAAAAAAAACAAAAGGGTTAGTATGTCGAAAATATGGAAAAAAAACAAAGGGGTTAGTATGTCGAAAATATCGAAAAATACGTAAGGGGGGGTAGTGTGTCGAAAATGTTGAAAAAAAACAAAGGGGTTAGTATGTCGAAAATATCGAAAAATACGTAAGGGGGGGTAGTGTGTCGAAAATATGGAAAAAAAACAAAGGGGTTAGTATGTCGAAAATATCGAAAAATACGTGAGGGGGGGTAGTGTGTCGAAAATGTTGAAAAAAAACAAAGGGGTTAGTATGTCGAAAATATGGAAAAATACGTAAGGGGGGGTAGTGTGTCGAAAATATGGAAAAATACATAAGGGGGGGTAGTGTGTCGAAAATATGGAAAAATACGTAAGGGGGTGTAGTGTGTCGAAAATGTGGAAAAAAAACAAAGGGGTTAGTATGTCGAAAATATCGAAAAATACGTAAGGGGGGGTAGTGTGTCGAAAATGTGGAAAAAAAGCAAAGGGGTTAGTATGTCGAAAATATCGAAAAATACGTAAGGGGGGGTAGTGTGTCGAAAATATGGAAAAAAAACCAAAAGGATTAGTATGTCGAAAATATCGAAAAATACGTAAGGGGGGGTAGTGTGTCGAAAATGTTGAAAAAAAACAAAGGGGTTAGTATGTCGAAAATATGGAAAAATACATAAGGGGGGGTAGTGTGTCGAAAATGTGGGCAAAATACGTAAGGGGGGTAGTGTGTCGAAAATGTGGAAAAATACGTAAGGGGGGTAGTGTGTCGAAAATGTGGAAAAAAAACAAAGGGGTTAGTATGTCGAAAATATCGAAAAATACGTAAGGGGGGGTAGTGTGTCGAAAATATGGAAAAAAAAACAAAGGGATTAGTATGTCGAAAATATCGAAAAATGCGTAAGGGGGGGTAGTGTGTCGAAAATGTTGAAAAAAAACAAAGGGGTTAGTATGTCGAAAATATGGAAAAATACATAAGGGGGGGTAGTGTGTCGAAAATATGGAAAAATACGTAAGGGGGGGTTGTGTGTCGAAAATGTTGAAAAAACTCAAAGGGGTGAGTATGTCGAAAATATGGAAAAAAACGTAAGGGGGGGTAGTGTGTCGAAAATGTTGAAAAAAAACAAAGGGGTTAGTATGTCGAAAATATCGAAAAATACGTAAGGGGGGGTAGTGTGTCGAAAATGTTGAAAAAAAACAAAGGGGTGAGTATGTCGAAAATATCGAAAAATAGTGTGTCGAAAATGTGGAAAAAAAACAAAGGGGTTAGTATGTCGAAAATATGGAAAAATACATAAGGGGGGAAAGTGTGTCGAAAATGTTGAAAAAAAACAAAAGGGTTAGTATGTCGAAAATATGGAAAAATACATAAGGGGGGAAAGTGTGTCGAAAATGTGGGAAAAAAAACAAAGGGGTTAGTATGTCGAAAATATGGAAAAATACGTAAGGGGGGGTAGTGTGTCGAAAATGTTGAAAAAAAACAAAGGGGTTAGTATGTCGAAAATATGGAAAAATACGTAAGGGGGGGTAGTGTGTCGAAAATGTGGAAAAAAAACAAAGGGGTTAGTATGTCGAAAATATCGAAAAATACGTAAGGGGGGGTTTAGTGTCGAAAATGTGGAAAAAAAACAAAGGGGTTAGTATGTCGAAAATATGGAAAAATACGTAAGGGGGGGTAGTGTGTCGAAAATGTTGAAAAAAAACAAAGGGGTTAGTATGTCGAAAATATGGAAAAATACGTAAGTGGGGGTAGTGTGTCGAAAATGTTGAAAAAAAACAAAGGGGTGAGTATGTCGAAAATATGGAAAAATACGTAAGGGGGGGTAGTGTGTCGAAAATATGGAAAAATACGTAAGGGGGGGTAGTGTGTCGAAAATGTGGAAAAATACATAAGGGTGGGGTAGTGTGTCGAAAATATGGAAAAATACGTAAGGGGGGGTAGTGTGTCGAAAATGTGGAAAAAACTCAAAGGGGTGAGTATGTCGAAAATATGGAAAAATACGTAAGGGGGGGTAGTGTGTCGAAAATGTTGGAAAAAAAAACAAAGGGGTTAGTATGTCGAAAATATCGAAAAATACGAAAGGGGGGGTAGTGTGTCGAAAATATCGGAAAATACGTAAGGGGGGGTAGTGTGTCGAAAATATGGAAAAATACATAAGGGGGGGTAGTGTGTCGAAAATATGGAAAAATACGTAAGGGGGGGTAGTGTGTCGAAAATGTGGAAAAAACTCAAAAGGGTGAGTATGTCGAAAATATGGAAAAATACGTAAGGGGGGGTAGTGTGTCGAAAATGTTGGAAAAAAAACGAAGGGGTTAGTATGTCGAAAATATGGAAAAATACGTAAGGTGGGGTAGTGTGTCGAAAATGTTGAAAAAAAACAAAGGGGTTAGTATGTCGAAAATATCAAAAAATACGTAAGGGGGGGTAGTGTGTCGAAAATGTTGAAAAAAAACAAAGGGGTTAGTATGTCGAAAATATGGAAAAATACATAAGGGGGGGTAGTGTGTCGAAAATATGGAAAAATACGTAAGGGGGTGTAGTGTGTCGAAAATGTGGAAAAAAAACAAAGGGGTTAGTATGTCGAAAATATCGAAAAATACGTAAGGGGGGGTAGTGTGTCGAAAATGTGGAAAAAAAACAAAGGGGTTAGTATGTCGAAAATATGGAAAAATACGTAAGGGGGGGTAGTGTGTCGAAAATTTGGAAAAAAAACAAAGGGGTTAGTATGTCGAAAATATTGAAAAATACGTAAGGGGGGGTAGTTTGTCGAAAATGTGGAAAAAAAACAAAGGGGTTAGTATGTCGAAAATATGGAAAAATACGTAAGGGGGGGTAGTGTGTCAAAAATTTGGAAAAAAAACAAAGGGGTTAGTATGTCGAAAATATGGAAAAATACGTAAGTGGGGGTAGTGTGTCGAAAATGTGGGAAAAAAAACAAAGGGGTTAGTATGTCGAAAATATCGAAAAATACGTAACGGGGGGTAGTGTGTCGAAAATGTGAAAAAAAAACAAAGGGGTTAGTATGTCGAAAATATGGAAAAATACGTAAGGGGGGGTAGTGTGTCGAAAATGTTGAAAAAAAACAAAGGGGTTAGTATGTCGAAAATATGGAAAAATACGTAAGGGGGGGTAGTGTGTCGAAAATATCGGAAATTACGTAAGGGGGGGTAGTGTGTCGAAAATATGGAAAAATACATAAGGGGGGGGTAGTGTGTCGAAAATATGGACAAATACGTAAGGGGGGGTAGTGTGTCGAAAATGTGGAAAAAACTCAAAGGGGTGAGTATGTCGAAAATATGGAAAAATACGTAAGGGGGGGTAGTGTGTCGAAAATGTTGGAAAAAAAACAAAGGGGTTAGTATGTCGAAAATATGGAAAAATACGTAAGGGGGGGTAGTGTGTCGAAAATATGGAAAAATACATAAGGGGGGGTAGTGTGTCGAAAATATGGAAAAATACGTAAGGGGGTGTAGTGTGTCGAAAATGTGGAAAAAAAACAAAGGGGTTAGTATGTCGAAAATATGGAAAAATACGTAAGTGGGGGTAGTGTGTCGAAAATGTGGGAAAAAAAACAAAGGGGTTAGTATGTCGAAAATATGGAAAAATACGTAAGGGGGGGTAGTGTGTCGAAAATGTGGAAAAAAAACAAAGGGGTTAGTATGTCGAAAATATGGAAAAATACGTAAGGGGGGGTAGTGTGTCGAAAATGTTGAAAAAAAACAAAGGGGTGAGTATGTCGAAAATATCGAAAAATACGTAAGGGGGGGTAGTGTGTCAAAAATGTTGAAAAAAAACAAAGGGGTTAGTATGTCGAAAATATGGAAAAATACGTAAGGGGGGGTAGTGTGTCGAAAATGTTGAAAAAAAACAAAGGGGTGAGTATGTCGAAAATATCGAAAAATACGTAAGGGGGGGTAGTGTGTCGAAAATATGGAAAAAACTCAAAGGGGTGAGTATGTCGAAAATATCGAAAAATACGTAAGGGGGGGTAGTGTGTCGAAAATGTTGAAAAAAAACAAAGGGGTTAGTATGTCGAAAATATCGAAAAATACGTAAGGGGGGGTAGTGTGTCGAAAATGTGGAAAAAAAACAAAGGGGTGAGTATGTCGAAAATATCGAAAAATACGTAAGGGGGGGTAGTGTGTCGAAAATGTTGAAAAAAAACAAAGGGGTGAGTATGTCGAAAATATGGAAAAATACGTAAGGGGGGGTAGTGTGTCGAAAATGTGGAAAAAAAAACAAAGGGGTTAGTATGTCGAAAATATCGAAAAATACGTAAGGGGGGGTAGTGTGTCGAAAATGTGGAAAAAAAACAAAGGGGTTAGTATGTCGAAAATATCGAAAAATACGTAAGGGGGGGTAGTGTGTCGAAAATACGGAAAAAAAACAAAGGGATTAGTATGTCGAAAATATCGAAAAATACGTAAGGGGGGGTAGTGTGTCGAAAATGTTGAAAAAAAACAAAGGGGTTAGTATGTCGAAAATATGGAAAAATACATAAGGGGGGGTAGTGTGTCGAAAATATGGAAAAATACGTAAGGGGGGGTAGTGTGTCGAAAATGTGGAAAAACTCAAAGGGGTTAGTATGTCGAAAATATCGAAAAATACGTAAGGGGGGGTAGTGTGTCGAAAATGTGAAAAAAAAACAAAGGGGTTAGTATGTCGAAAATATCGAAAAATACGTAAGGGCGGGTAGTGTGTCGAAAATGTGGAAAAAAAACAAAGGGGTTAGTATGTCGAAAATATCGAAAAATACGTAAGGGGGGGTAGTGTGTCGAAAATGTGGAAAAAAAACAAAGGGGTTAGTATGTCGAAAATATCGAAAAATACGTAAGGGGGGGTAGTGTGTCGAAAATGTGGGAAAAAAAACAAAGGGGTTAGTATGTCGAAAATATCGAAAAATACGTAAGGGCGGGTAGTGTGTCGAAAATGTGGAAAAATAACAAAGGGGTTAGTATGTCGAAAATATCGAAAAATACGTAAGGGGGGGTAGTGTGTCGAAAATGTGGAAAAAAAACAAAGGGGTTAGTATGTCGAAAATATCGAAAAATACGTAAGGGGGGGTAGTGTGTCGAAAATGTGGGAAAAAAAACAAAGGGGTTAGTATGTCGAAAATATCGAAAAATACGTAAGGGGGGGTAGTGTGTCGAAAATACGGAAAAAAAACAAAGGGGTTAGTATGTCGAAAATATCGAAAAATACGTAAGGGGGGGTAGTGTGTCGAAAATACGGAAAAAAAACAAAGGGATTAGTATGTCGAAAATATCGAAAAATACGTAAGGGGGGGTAGTGTGTCGAAAATGTGGAAAAAACTCAAAGGGGTGAGTATGTCGAAAATATCGAAAAATACGTAAGGGGGGGTAGTGTGTCGAAAATGTTGAAAAAAACAAAGGGGTTAGTATGTCGAAAATATCGAAAAATACGTAAGGGGGGGTAGTGTGTCGAAAATGTGGGAAAAAAAACAAAGGGGTTAGTATGTCGAAAATATCGAAAAATACGTAAGGGGGGGTAGTGTGTCGAAAATGTGAAAAAAAAACAAAGGGGTTAGTATGTCGAAAATATCGAAAAATACGTAAGGGGGGGTAGTGTGTCGAAAATGTGGAAAAAAAACAAAGGGGTTAGTATGTCGAAAATATCGAAAAATACGTAAGGGGGGGTAGTGTGTCGAAAATGTGAAAAAAAAACAAAGGGGTTAGTATGTCGAAAATATCGAAAAATACGTAAGTGGGGGTAGTGTGTCGAAAATGTTGAAAAAAAACAAAGGGGTGAGTATGTCGAAAATATGGAAAAATACGTAAGGGGGGGTAGTGTGTCGAAAATGTGAAAAAAAAACAAAGGGGTTAGTATGTCGAAAATATCGAAAAATACGTAAGGGGGGGTAGTGTGTCGAAAATGTGGAAAAAAAACAAAGGGGTTAGTATGTCGAAAATATCGAAAAATACGTAAGGGGGGGTAGTGTGTCGAAAATGTGAAAAAAAAACAAAGGGGTTAGTATGTCGAAAATATCGAAAAATACGTAAGGGGGGGTAGTGTGTCGAAAATGTGGAAAAAAAACAAAGGGGTTAGTATGTCGAAAATATCGAAAAATACGTAAGGGGGGGTAGTGTGTCGAAAATGTGGAAAAAAAACAAAGGGGTTAGTATGTCGAAAATATGGAAAAATACGTAAGTGGGGGTAGTGTGTCGAAAATGTTGAAAAAAAACAAAGGGGTTAGTATGTCGAAAATATGGATAAAAACGTAAGGGGGGGTAGTGTGTCGAAAATGTTGAAAAAAAACAAAGGGGTGAGTATGTCGAAAATATGGAAAAATACGTAAGGGGGGTAGTGTGTCGAAAATGTGGAAAAATACATAAGGGGGGGTAGTGTGTCGAAAATATGGAAAAATACGTAAGGGGGGGTAGTGTGTCGAAAATGTGGAAAAAACTCAAAGGGGTGAGTATGTCGAAAATATGGAAAAATACGTAAGGGGGGGTAGTGTGTCGAAAATGTTGGAAAAAAAACAAAGGGGTTAGTATGTCGAAAATATCAAAAAATACGTAAGGGGGGGTAGTGTGTCGAAAATGTGGAAAAAAAACAAAGGGGTTAGTATGTCGAAAATATGGAAAAATACGTAAGGGGGGGTAGTGTGTCGAAAATGTGAAAAAAATACAAAGGGGTTAGTATGTCGAAAATATGGAAAAATACGTAAGGGGGGTAGTGTGTCGAAAATGTGAAAAAAAAACAAAGGGGTTAGTATGTCGAAAATATGGAAAAATACGTAAGGGGGGTAGTGTGTCGAAAATGTTGAAAAAAAACAAAGGGGTGAGTATGTCGAAAATATGGAAAAATACGTAAGGGGGGTAGTGTGTCGAAAATGTGGAAAAATACATAAGGGGGGTTAGTGTGTCGAAAATGTGGAAAAACTCAAAGGGGTTAGTATGTCGAAAATATGGATAAAAACGTAAGGGGGGGTAGTGTGTCGAAAATGTTGAAAAAAAACAAAGGGGTGAGTATGTCGAAAATATGGAAAAATACGTAAGGGGGGGTAGTGTGTCGAAAATATGGAAAAATACATAAGGGGGGGTAGTGTGTCGAAAATGTGGAAAAACTCAAAGGGGTTAGTATGTCGAAAATATGGATAAAAACGTAAGGGGGGGTAGTGTGTCGAAAATGTTGAAAAAAAACAAAGGGGTTAGTATGTCGAAAATATGGAAAAATACGTAAGGGGGGGTAGTGTGTCGAAAATGTTGAAAAAAAACAAAGGGGTGAGTATGTCGAAAATATCGAAAAATACGTAAGGGGGGGTAGTGTGTCAAAAATGTTGAAAAAAAACAAAGGGGTTAGTATGTCGAAAATATGGAAAAATACGTAAGGGGCGTAGTGTGTCGAAAATGTTGAAAAAAAACAAAGGGGTTAGTATGTCGAAAATATCAAAAAATACGTAAGGGGGGGTAGTGTGTCGAAAATGTGGAAAAAAAACAAAGGGGTTAGTATGTCGAAAATATGGAAAAATACGTAAGGGGGGGTAGTGTGTCGAAAATGTTGAAAAAAAAAAAAGGGGTGAGTATGTCGAAAATATGGAAAAATACGTAAGGGGGGTAGTGTGTCGAAAATGTGGAAAAATACATAAGGGGGGTTAGTGTGTCGAAAATGTGGAAAAACTCAAAGGGGTTAGTATGTCGAAAATATGGATAAAAACGTAAGGGGGGGTAGTGTGTCGAAAATGTTGAAAAAAAACAAAGGGGTGAGTATGTCGAAAATATGGAAAAATACGTAAGGGGGGGTAGTGTGTCGAAAATGTGGAAAAAAAACAAAGGGGTTAGTATGTCGAAAATATGGAAAAATACGTAAGGGGGGGTAGTGTGTCGAAAATGTTGAAAAAAAACAAAGGGGTGAGTATGTCGAAAATATCGAAAAATACGTAAGGGGGGGTAGTGTGTCAAAAATGTTGAAAAAAAACAAAGGGGTTAGTATGTCGAAAATATGGAAAAATACGTAAGGGGGGTAGTGTGTCGAAAATGTGCAAAAATACATAAGGGGGGGTAGTGTGTCGAAAATATGGAAAAATACGTAAGGGGGAGTAGTGTGTCGAAAATGTGGAAAAAACTCAAAGGGGTGAGTATGTCGAAAATATGGAAAAATACGTAAGGGGGGGGTAGTGTGTCGAAAATGTTGGAAAAAAAACAAAGGGGTTAGTATGTCGAAAATATCGAAAAATACGAAAGGGGGGGTAGTGTGTCGAAGATATCGGAAAATACGTAAGGGGGGGTAGTGTGTCGAAAATATGGAAAAATACATAAGGGGGGGGTAGTGTGTCGAAAATATGGAAAAATACGTAAGGGGGGGTAGTGTGTCGAAAATGTGGAAAAAACTCAAAGGGGTGAGTATGTCGAAAATATGGAAAAATACGTAAGGGGGGGTAGTGTGTCGAAAATGTTGAAAAAAAACAAAGGGGTTAGTATGTCGAAAATATCAAAAAATACGTAAGGGGGGGTAGTGTGTCGAAAATGTTGAAAAAAAACAAAGGGGTTAGTATGTCGAAAATATGGAAAAATACATAAGGGGGGGTAGTGTGTCGAAAATATGGAAAAATACGTAAGGGGGGGTGGTGTGTCTAAAATGTTGAAAAAAAACAAAGGGGTTAGTATGTCGAAAATATCGAAAAATACGTAAGGGGGGGTAGTGTGTCGAAAATGTGGGAAAAAAAACAAAGGGGTTAGTATGTCGAAAATATGGAAAAATACGTAAGGGGGGGTAGTGTGTCGAAAATGTTGAAAAAAAACAAAGGGGTTAGTATGTCGAAAATATGGAAAAATACGTAAGGGGGGGTAGTGTGTCGAAAATATGGAAAAATACATAAGGGGGGTAGTGTGTCGAAAATATGGAAAAATACGTAAGGGGGTGTAGTGTGTCGAAAATGTGGAAAAAAAACAAAGGGGTTAGTATGTCGAAAATATCGAAAAATACGTAAGGGGGGGTAGTGTGTCGAAAATGTTGGAAAAAAAACAAAGGGGTTAGTATGTCGAAAATATGGAAAAATACGTAAGGGGGGGTAGTGTGTCGAAAATGTTGAAAAAAAACAAAGGGGTTAGTATGTCGAAAATATGGAAAAATACGTAAGGGGGGGTAGTGTGTCGAAAATATGGAAAAATACATAAGGGGGGGTAGTGTGTCGAAAATATGGAAAAATACGTAAGGGGGTGTAGTGTGTCGAAAATGTGGAAAAAAAACAAAGGGGTTAGTATGTCGAAAATATGGAAAAATACGTAAGGGGGGGTAGTGTGTCGAAAATGTGGGAAAAAAAACAAAGGGGTTAGTATGTCGAAAATATGGAAAAATACGTAAGGGGGGGTAGTGTGTCGAAAATGTGGAAAAAAAACAAAGGGGTTAGTATGTCGAAAATATGGAAAAATACGTAAGGGGGGGTAGTGTGTCGAAAATGTTGAAAAAAAACAAAGGGGTGAGTATGTCGAAAATATCGAAAAATACGTAAGGGGGGGTAGTGTGTCGAAAATATGGAAAAAACTCAAAGGGGTGAGTATGTCGAAAATATCGAAAAATACGTAAGGGGGGGTAGTGTGTCGAAAATGTTGAAAAAAAACAAAGGGGTTAGTATGTCGAAAATATCGAAAAATACGTAAGGGGGGGTAGTGTGTCGAAAATGTGGGAAAAAAAACAAAGGGGTTAGTATGTCGAAAATATGGAAAAATACGTAAGGGGGGGTAGTGTGTCGAAAATGTGGAAAAAAAACAAAGGGGTTAGTATGTCGAAAATATCGAAAAATACGTAAGGGGGGTAGTGTGTCGAAAATGTGGAAAAAAAACAAAGGGGTGAGTATGTCGAAAATATCGAAAAATACGTAAGGGGGGGTAGTGTGTCGAAAATGTTGAAAAAAAACAAAGGGGTTAGTATGTCGAAAATATGGAAAAATACATAAGGGGGGGTAGTGTGTCGAAAATATGGAAAAATACGTAAGGGGGGGTAGTGTGTCGAAAATGTGGAAAAACTCAAAGGGGTTAGTATGTCGAAAATATCGAAAAATACGTAAGGGGGGGTAGTGTGTCGAAAATGTGAAAAAAAAACAAAGGGGTTAGTATGTCGAAAATATCGAAAAATACGTAAGGGCGGGTAGTGTGTCGAAAATGTGGAAAAAAAACAAAGGGGTTAGTATGTCGAAAATATCGAAAAATACGTAAGGGGGGGTAGTGTGTCGAAAATGTGGAAAAAAAACAAAGGGGTTAGTATGTCGAAAATATCGAAAAATACGTAAGGGGGGGTAGTGTGTCGAAAATGTGGGAAAAAAAACAAAGGGGTTAGTATGTCGAAAATATCGAAAAATACGTAAGGGGGGGTAGTGTGTCGAAAATACGGAAAAAAAAACAAAGGGATTAGTATGTCGAAAATATCGAAAAATACGTAAGGGGGGGTAGTGTGTCGAAAATGTGGAAAAAACTCAAAGGGGTGAGTATGTCGAAAATATCGAAAAATACGTAAGGGGGGGTAGTGTGTCGAAAATGTTGAAAAAAACAAAGGGGTTAGTATGTCGAAAATATCGAAAAATACGTAAGGGGGGGTAGTGTGTCGAAAATGTGGGAAAAAAAACAAAGGGGTTAGTATGTCGAAAATATCGAAAAATACGTAAGGGGGGGTAGTGTGTCGAAAATGTTGAAAAAAAACAAAGGGGTTAGTATGTCGAAAATATCGAAAAATACGTAAGGGGGGGTAGTGTGTCGAAAATGTTGAAAAAAAACAAAGGGGTTAGTATGTCGAAAATATCGAAAAATACGTAAGGGGGGGTAGTGTGTCGAAAATGTGAAAAAAAAACAAAGGGGTTAGTATGTCGAAAATATCGAAAAATACGTAAGGGGGGGTAGTGTGTCGAAAATGTTGAAAAAAAACAAAGGGGTGAGTATGTCGAAAATATCGAAAAATACGTAAGGGGGGGTAGTGTGTCGAAAATGATGAAAAAAAAACAAAGGGGTGAGTATGTCGAAAATATCGAAAAATACGTAAGGGGGGGTAGTGTGTCGAAAATGTGGAAAAAAAACAAAGGGGTTAGTATGTCGAAAATATCGAAAAATACGTAAGGGGGGGTAGTGTGTCGAAAATACGGAAAAAAAACAAAGGGATTAGTATGTCGAAAATATCGAAAAATACGTAAGGGGGGGTAGTGTGTCGAAAATGTTGAAAAAAAACAAAGGGGTTAGTATGTCGAAAATATGGAAAAATACATAAGGGGGGGGTAGTGTGTCGAAAATATGGAAAAATACGTAAGGGGGGGTAGTGTGTCTAAAATGTGGAAAAATTCAAAGGGGTTAGTATGTCGAAAATATGGATAAAAACGTAAGGGGGGGTAGTGTGTCGAAAATGTTGAAAAAAAACAAAGGGGTGAGTATGTCGAAAATATGGAAAAATACGTAAGGGGGGGTAGTGTGTCGAAAATGTTGAAAAAAAACAAAGGGGTTAGTATGTTGAAAATATCGAAAAATACGTAAGGGGGGGTAGTGTGTCGAAAATGTTGAAAAAAAACAAAGGGGTTAGTATGTCGAAAATATCGAAAAATACGTAAGGGGGGGTAGTGTGTCGAAAATGTGAAAAAAAAACAAAGGGAATAGTATGTCGAAAATATCGAAAAATACGTAAGGGGGGGTATTGTGTCGAAAATGTGGAAAAAAAACAAAGGGGTTAGTATGTCGAAAATATCGAAAAATACGTAAGGGGGGGTAGTGTGTCGAAAATGTGGAAAAAAAACAAAGGGGTTAGTATGTCGAAAATATCGAAAAATACGTAAGGGGGGGTAGTGTGTCGAAAATGTGGAAAAA
Source organism: Urocampus carinirostris (assembly GCF_059441175.1). Taxonomy (NCBI): domain Eukaryota; kingdom Metazoa; phylum Chordata; class Actinopteri; order Syngnathiformes; family Syngnathidae; genus Urocampus; species Urocampus carinirostris. The sequence goes on from NC_142361.1 coordinate 36,723,236, forward strand.
AAACAAAGGGGTTAGTATGTCGAAAATATCGAAAAATACGTAAGGGGGGGTAGTGTGTCGAAAATGTTGAAAAAAAACAAAGGGGTTAGTATGTCGAAAATATGGAAAAATACGTAAGGGGGGGTAGTGTGTCGAAAATGTTGAAAAAAAACAAAGGGGTTAGTATGTCGAAAATATCGAAAAATACGTAAGGGGGGGTAGTGTGTCGAAAATATGGAAAAAAAACAAAGGGGTGAGTATGTCGAAAATATCGAAAAATACGTAAGGGGGGGTAGTGTGTCGAAAATGTTGAAAAAAACAAAGGGGTTAGTATGTCGAAAATATGGAAAAATACGTAAGGGGGGGTAGTGTGTCGAAAATGTTGAAAAAAAACAAAGGGGTGAGTATGTCGAAAATATCGAAAAATACGTAAGGGGGGGTAGTGTGTCGAAAATTTGGAAAAAACTCAAAGGGGTTAGTTAGTATGTCGAAAATATCGAAAAATACGTAAGGGGGGGTAGTGTGTCGAAAATACGGAAAAAACTCAAAGGGGTTAGTTAGTATGTCGAAAATATCGAAAAATACGTAAGGGGGGGTAGTGTGTCGAAAATGTGGAAAAAAAACAAAGGGGTTAGTATGTCGAAAATATCGAAAAATACGTAAGGGGGGGTAGTGTGTCGAAAATGTGGAAAAAAAACAAAGGGGTGAGTATGTCGAAAATATCGAAAAATACGTAAGGGGGGGTAGTGTGTCGAAAATGTGGAAAAAAAACAAAGGGGTTAGTATGTCGAAAATATCGAAAAATACGTAAGGGGGGGTAGTGTGTCGAAAATACGGAAAAAAAACAAAGGGATTAGTATGTCGAAAATATCGAAAAATACGTAAGGGGGGGTAGTGTGTCGAAAATGTTGAAAAAAAACAAAGGGGTTAGTATGTCGAAAATATGGAAAAATACATAAGGGGGGGTAGTGTGTCGAAAATATGGAAAAATACGTAAGGGGGGGTAGTGTGTCGAAAATGTGGAAAAACTCAAAGGGGTTAGTATGTCGAAAATATGGATAAAAACGTAAGGGGGGGTAGTGTGTCGAAAATGTGAAAAAAAAACAAAGGGGTTAGTATGTCGAAAATATCGAAAAATACGTAAGGGGGGGTAGTGTGTCGAAAATGTGGAAAAAAAACAAAGGGGTTAGTATGTCGAAAATATCGAAAAATACGTAAGGGGGGGTAGTGTGTCGAAAATGTGGAAAAAAAACAAAGGGGTTAGTATGTCGAAAATATCGAAAAATACGTAAGGGGGGGTAGTGTGTCGAAAATGTGGGAAAAAAAACAAAGGGGTTAGTATGTCGAAAATATCGAAAAATACGTAAGGGGGGGTAGTGTGTCGAAAATGTTGAAAAAAAACAAAGGGGTTAGTATGTCGAAAATATCGAAAAATACGTAAGGGGGGGTAGTGTGTCGAAAATGTTGAAAAAAAACAAAGGGGTTAGTATGTTGAAAATATCGAAAAAAACGTAAGGGGGGGTAGTGTGTCGAAAATGTTGAAAAAAAACAAAGGGAATAGTATGTCGAAAATATCGAAAAATACGTAAGGGGGGGTAGTGTGTCGAAAATGTGGAAAAAAAACAAAGGGGTTAGTATGTCGAAAATATCGAAAAATACGTAAGGGGGGGTAGTGTGTCGAAAATGTGGAAAAAAAACAAAGGGGTTAGTATGTCGAAAATATCGAAAAATACGTAAGGGGGGGTAGTGTGTCGAAAATATGGAAAAAAAACAAAGGGGTGAGTATGTCGAAAATATCGAAAAATACGTAAGGGGGGGTAGTGTGTCGAAAATGTTGAAAAAAAACAAAGGGGTGAGTATGTCGAAAATATCGAAAAATACGTAAGGGGGGGTAGTGTGTCGAAAATTTGGAAAAAACTCAAAGGGGTTAGTTAGTATGTCGAAAATATCGAAAAATACGTAAGGGGGGGTAGTGTGTCGAAAATGTTGAAAAAAAACAAAGGGGTGAGTATGTCGAAAATATCGAAAAATACGTAAGGGGGGGTAGTGTGTCGAAAATATGGAAAAAACTCAAAGGGGTTAGTTAGTATGTCGAAAATATCGAAAAATACGTAAGGGGGGGTAGTGTGTCGAAAATGTGGAAAAAAAACAAAGGGGTTAGTATGTCGAAAATATCGAAAAATACGTAAGGGGGGGTAGTGTGTCGAAAATGTGGAAAAAAAACAAAGGGGTGAGTATGTCGAAAATATCGAAAAATACGTAAGGGGGGGTAGTGTGTCGAAAATGTGGAAAAAAAACAAAGGGGTTAGTATGTCGAAAATATCGAAAAATACGTAAGGGGGGGGTAGTGTGTCGAAAATACGGAAAAAAAACAAAGGGATTAGTATGTCGAAAATATCGAAAAATACGTAAGGGGGGGTAGTGTGTCGAAAATGTTGAAAAAAAACAAAGGGGTTAGTATGTCGAAAATATCGAAAAATACGTAAGGGGGGGTAGTGTGTCGAAAATGTGAAAAAAAAACAAAGGGAATAGTATGTCGAAAATATCGAAAAATACGTAAGGGGGGGTAGTGTGTCGAAAATGTGGAAAAAAAACAAAGGGGTTAGTATGTCGAAAATATCGAAAAATACGTAAAGGGGGGTAGTGTGTCGAAAATGTGGAAAAAAAACAAAGGGGTTAGTATGTCGAAAATATCGAAAAATACGTAAGGGGGGGTAGTGTGTCGAAAATGTGGAAAAAAAACAAAGGGGTTAGTATGTCGAAAATATCGAAAAATACGTAAGGGGGGGTAGTGTGTCGAAAATGTTGAAAAAAAACAAAGGGGTTAGTATGTCGAAAATATGGAAAAATACGTAAGGGGGGGTAGTGTGTCGAAAATGTTGAAAAAAAACAAAGGGGTTAGTATGTCGAAAATATCGAAAAATACGTAAGGGGGGGTAGTGTGTCGAAAATATGGAAAAAAAACAAAGGGGTGAGTATGTCGAAAATATCGAAAAATACGTAAGGGGGGGTAGTGTGTCGAAAATGTTGAAAAAAACAAAGGGGTTAGTATGTCGAAAATATGGAAAAATACGTAAGGGGGGGTAGTGTGTCGAAAATGTTGAAAAAAAACAAAGGGGTGAGTATGTCGAAAATATCGAAAAATACGTAAGGGGGGGTAGTGTGTCGAAAATTTGGAAAAAACTCAAAGGGGTTAGTTAGTATGTCGAAAATATCGAAAAATACGTAAGGGGGGGTAGTGTGTCGAAAATACGGAAAAAACTCAAAGGGGTTAGTTAGTATGTCGAAAATATCGAAAAATACGTAAGGGGGGGTAGTGTGTCGAAAATGTGGAAAAAAAACAAAGGGGTTAGTATGTCGAAAATATCGAAAAATACGTAAGGGGGGGTAGTGTGTCGAAAATGTGGAAAAAAAACAAAGGGGTGAGTATGTCGAAAATATCGAAAAATACGTAAGGGGGGGTAGTGTGTCGAAAATGTGGAAAAAAAACAAAGGGGTTAGTATGTCGAAAATATCGAAAAATACGTAAGGGGGGGTAGTGTGTCGAAAATACGGAAAAAAAACAAAGGGATTAGTATGTCGAAAATATCGAAAAATACGTAAGGGGGGGTAGTGTGTCGAAAATGTTGAAAAAAAACAAAGGGGTTAGTATGTCGAAAATATGGAAAAATACATAAGGGGGGGTAGTGTGTCGAAAATATGGAAAAATACGTAAGGGGGGGTAGTGTGTCGAAAATGTGGAAAAACTCAAAGGGGTTAGTATGTCGAAAATATGGATAAAAACGTAAGGGGGGGTAGTGTGTCGAAAATGTGAAAAAAAAACAAAGGGGTTAGTATGTCGAAAATATCGAAAAATACGTAAGGGGGGGTAGTGTGTCGAAAATGTGGAAAAAAAACAAAGGGGTTAGTATGTTGAAAATATCGAAAAATACGTAAGGGGGGGTAGTGTGTCGAAAATGTGGAAAAAAAACAAAGGGGTTAGTATGTCGAAAATATCGAAAAATACGTAAGGGGGGGTAGTGTGTCGAAAATGTGGGAAAAAAAACAAAGGGGTTAGTATGTCGAAAATATCGAAAAATACGTAAGGGGGGGTAGTGTGTCGAAAATGTTGAAAAAAAACAAAGGGGTTAGTATGTCGAAAATATCGAAAAATACGTAAGGGGGGGTAGTGTGTCGAAAATGTTGAAAAAAAACAAAGGGGTTAGTATGTCGAAAATATCGAAAAATACGTAAGGGGGGGTAGTGTGTCGAAAATGTTGAAAAAAAACAAAGGGGTTAGTATGTTGAAAATATCGAAAAAAACGTAAGGGGGGGTAGTGTGTCGAAAATGTTGAAAAAAAACAAAGGGAATAGTATGTCGAAAATATCGAAAAATACGTAAGGGGGGGTAGTGTGTCGAAAATGTGGAAAAAAAACAAAGGGGTTAGTATGTCGAAAATATCGAAAAATACGTAAGGGGGGGTAGTGTGTCGAAAATGTGGAAAAAAAACAAAGGGGTTAGTATGTCGAAAATATCGAAAAATACGTAAGGGGGGGTAGTGTGTCGAAAATGTTGAAAAAAAACAAAGGGGTTAGTATGTCGAAAATATCGAAAAATACGTAAGGGGGGGTAGTGTGTCGAAAATATGGAAAAAAAACAAAGGGGTGAGTATGTCGAAAATATCGAAAAATACGTAAGGGGGGGTAGTGTGTCGAAAATGTTGAAAAAAAACAAAGGGGTGAGTATGTCGAAAATATCGAAAAATACGTAAGGGGGGGTAGTGTGTCGAAAATTTGGAAAAAACTCAAAGGGGTTAGTTAGTATGTCGAAAATATCGAAAAATACGTAAGGGGGGGTAGTGTGTCGAAAATGTTGAAAAAAAACAAAGGGGTGAGTATGTCGAAAATATCGAAAAATACGTAAGGGGGGGTAGTGTGTCGAAAATATGGAAAAAACTCAAAGGGGTTAGTTAGTATGTCGAAAATATCGAAAAATACGTAAGGGGGGGTAGTGTGTCGAAAATGTGGAAAAAAAACAAAGGGGTTAGTATGTCGAAAATATGGAAAAATACATAAGGGGGGGTAGTGTGTCGAAAATATGGAAAAATACGTAAGGGGGGGTAGTGTGTCGAAAATGTGGAAAAACTCAAAGGGGTTAGTATGTCGAAAATATGGATAAAAACGTAAGGGGGGGTAGTGTGTCGAAAATGTGAAAAAAAAACAAAGGGGTTAGTATGTCGAAAATATCGAAAAATACGTAAGGGGGGGTAGTGTGTCGAAAATGTGGAAAAAAAACAAAGGGGTTAGTATGTTGAAAATATCGAAAAATACGTAAGGGGGGGTAGTGTGTCGAAAATGTGGAAAAAAAACAAAGGGGTTAGTATGTCGAAAATATCGAAAAATACGTAAGGGGGGGTAGTGTGTCGAAAATGTGGGAAAAAAAACAAAGGGGTTAGTATGTCGAAAATATCGAAAAATACGTAAGGGGGGGTAGTGTGTCGAAAATGTTGAAAAAAAACAAAGGGGTTAGTATGTCGAAAATATCGAAAAATACGTAAGGGGGGGTAGTGTGTCGAAAATGTTGAAAAAAAACAAAGGGGTTAGTATGTCGAAAATATCGAAAAATACGTAAGGGGGGGTAGTGTGTCGAAAATGTTGAAAAAAAACAAAGGGGTTAGTATGTTGAAAATATCGAAAAAAACGTAAGGGGGGGTAGTGTGTCGAAAATGTTGAAAAAAAACAAAGGGAATAGTATGTCGAAAATATCGAAAAATACGTAAGGGGGGGTAGTGTGTCGAAAATGTGGAAAAAAAACAAAGGGGTTAGTATGTCGAAAATATCGAAAAATACGTAAGGGGGGGTAGTGTGTCGAAAATGTGGAAAAAAAACAAAGGGGTTAGTATGTCGAAAATATCGAAAAATACGTAAGGGGGGGTAGTGTGTCGAAAATGTTGAAAAAAAACAAAGGGGTTAGTATGTCGAAAATATCGAAAAATACGTAAGGGGGGGTAGTGTGTCGAAAATATGGAAAAAAAACAAAGGGGTGAGTATGTCGAAAATATCGAAAAATACGTAAGGGGGGGGTAGTGTGTCGAAAATGTTGAAAAAAAACAAAGGGGTGAGTATGTCGAAAATATCGAAAAATACGTAAGGGGGGGTAGTGTGTCGAAAATTTGGAAAAAACTCAAAGGGGTTAGTTAGTATGTCGAAAATATCGAAAAATACGTAAGGGGGGGTAGTGTGTCGAAAATGTTGAAAAAAAACAAAGGGGTGAGTATGTCGAAAATATCGAAAAATACGTAAGGGGGGGGTAGTGTGTCGAAAATATGGAAAAAACTCAAAGGGGTTAGTTAGTATGTCGAAAATATCGAAAAATACGTAAGGGGGGGTAGTGTGTCGAAAATGTGGAAAAAAAACAAAGGGGTTAGTATGTCGAAAATATCGAAAAATACGTAAGGGGGGGTAGTGTGTCGAAAATGTGGAAAAAAAACAAAGGGGTGAGTATGTCGAAAATATCGAAAAATACGTAAGGGGGGGGTAGGTGTGTCGAAAATGTGGAAAAAAAACAAAGGGGTTAGTATGTCGAAAATATCGAAAAATACGTAAGGGGGGGTAGTGTGTCGAAAATACGGAAAAAAAACAAAGGGATTAGTATGTCGAAAATATCGAAAAATACGTAAGGGGGGGTAGTGTGTCGAAAATGTTGAAAAAAAACAAAGGGGTTAGTATGTCGAAAATATGGAAAAATACATAAGGGGGGGTAGTGTGTCGAAAATATGGAAAAATACGTAAGGGGGGGTAGTGTGTCGAAAATGTGAAAAAAAAACAAAGGGGTTAGTATGTCGAAAATATCGAAAAATACGTAAGGGGGGGGTAGTGTGTCGAAAATGTGGAAAAAAAACAAAGGGGTTAGTATGTCGAAAATATCGAAAAATACGTAAGGGGGGGTAGTGTGTCGAAAATGTGGAAAAAAAACAAAGGGGTTAGTATGTCGAAAATATCGAAAAATACGTAAGGGGGGGTAGTGTGTCGAAAATGTGGGAAAAAAAACAAAGGGGTTAGTATGTCGAAAATATCGAAAAATACGTAAGGGGGGGTAGTATGTCGAAAATACGGAAAAAAAACAAAGGGATTAGTATGTCGAAAATATCGAAAAATACGTAAGGGGGGGTAGTGTGTCGAAAATGTGGAAAAAACTCAAAGGGGTGAGTATGTCGAAAATATCGAAAAATACGTAAGGGGGGGTAGTGTGTCGAAAATGTTGAAAAAAACAAAGGGGTTAGTATGCCGAAAATATCGAAAAATACGTAAGGGGGGGTAGTGTGTCGAAAATGTGGGAAAAAAAACAAAGGGGTTAGTATGTCGAAAATATCGAAAAATACGTAAGGGGGGGTAGTGTGTCGAAAATGTTGAAAAAAAACAAAGGGGTTAGTATGTCGAAAATATCGAAAAATACGTAAGGGGGGGTAGTGTGTCGAAAATGTTGAAAAAAAACAAAGGGGTTAGTATGTCGAAAATATCGAAAAATACGTAAGGGGGGGTAGTGTGTCGAAAATGTGAAAAAAAAACAAAGGGGTTAGTATGTCGAAAATATCGAAAAATACGTAAGGGGGGGTAGTGTGTCGAAAATGTGGAAAAAAACAAAGGGGTTAGTATGTCGAAAATATCGAAAAATACGTAAGGGGGGGTAGTGTGTCGAAAATGTTGAAAAAAAACAAAGGGGTGAGTATGTCGAAAATATCGAAAAATACGTAAGGGGGGGGTAGTGTGTCGAAAATGTTGAAAAAAAAAACAAAGGGGTGAGTATGTCGAAAATATCGAAAAATACGTAAAGGGGGGTAGTGTGTCGAAAATGTGGAAAAAAAACAAAGGGGTTAGTATGTCGAAAATATCGAAAAATACGTAAGGGGGGGTAGTGTGTCGAAAATACGGAAAAAAAACAAAGGGATTAGTATGTCGAAAATATCGAAAAATACGTAAGGGGGGGTAGTGTGTCGAAAATGTTGAAAAAAAACAAAGGGGTTAGTATGTCGAAAATATGGAAAAATACATAAGGGGGGGTAGTGTGTCGAAAATATGGAAAAATACGTAAGGGGGGGTAGTGTGTCGAAAATGTGGAAAAACTCAAAGGGGTTAGTATGTCGAAAATATGGATAAAAACGTAAGGGGGGGTAGTGTTTCGAAAATGTTGAAAAAAAACAAAGGGGTGAGTATGTCGAAAATATGGAAAAATACGTAAGGGGGGGTAGTGTCTCGAAAATGTTGAAAAAAAACAAAGGGGTTAGTATGTTGAAAATATCGAAAAAAACGTAAGGGGGGGGTAGTGTGTCGAAAATGTTGAAAAAAAAACAAAGGGGTTAGTACGTCGAAAATATCGAAAAATACGTAAGGGGGGGTAGTGTGTCGAAAATGTGAAAAAAAAACAAAGGGAATAGTATGTCGAAAATATCGAAAAATACGTAAGGGGGGGTAGTGTGTCGAAAATGTGGAAAAAAAACAAAGGGGTTAGTATGTCGAAAATATCGAAAAATACGTAAGGGGGGGTAGTGTGTCGAAAATATGGAAAAAAAACAAAGGGGTGAGTATGTCGAAAATATCGAAAAATACGTAAGGGGGGGTAGTGTGTCGAAAATGTTGAAAAAAACAAAGGGGTTAGTATGTCGAAAATATGGAAAAATACGTAAGGGGGGGTAGTGTGTCGAAAATGTTGAAAAAAAACAAAGGGGTGAGTATGTCGAAAATATCGAAAAATACGTAAGGGGGGGTAGTGTGTCGAAAATATGGAAAAAACTCAAAGGGGTTAGTTAGTATGTCGAAAATATCGAAAAATACGTAAGGGGGGGTAGTGTGTCGAAAATGTTGAAAAAAAACAAAGGGGTGAGTATGTCGAAAATATCGAAAAATACGTAAGGGGGGGTAGTGTGTCGAAAATGTGGAAAAAAAACAAAGGGGTTAGTATGTCGAAAATATGGAAAAATACGTAAGGGGGGGGTAGTGTGTCGAAAATGTGGAAAAAAAACAAAGGGGTTAGTATGTTGAAAATATCGAAAAATACGTAAGGGGGGGTAGTGTGTCGAAAATGTGGAAAAAAAACAAAGGGGTTAGTATGTCGAAAATATCGAAAAATACGTAAGGGGGGGTAGTGTGTCGAAAATATGGAAAAAACTCCAAGGGGTGAGTATGTCGAAAATATCGAAAAATACGTAAGGGGGGGTAGTGTGTCGAAAATGTGGAAAAAAAACAAAGGGGTTAGTATGTCGAAAATATCGAAAAATTACGTAAAGGGGGGTAGTGTGTCGAAAATGTTGAAAAAAAACAAAGGGGTTAGTATGTCGAAAATATGGAAAAATACGTAAGGGGGGGTAGTGTGTCGAAAATGTTGAAAAAAAACAAAGGGGTGAGTATGTCGAAAATATCGAAAAATACGTAAGGGGGGGTAGTGTGTCGAAAATATGGAAAAAACTCAAAGGGGTGAGTATGTCGAAAATATCGAAAAATACGTAAGGGGGGGTAGTGTGTCGAAAATGTGGAAAAAAAACAAAGGGGTTAGTATGTCGAAAATATCGAAAAATACGTAAGGGGGGGTAGTGTGTCGAAAATACGGAAAAAAAACAAAGGGATTAGTATGTCGAAAATATCGAAAAATACGTAAGGGGGGGTAGTGTGTCGAAAATGTTGAAAAAAAACAAAGGGGTTAGTATGTCGAAAATATCGAAAAATACGTAAGGGGGGGTAGTGTGTCGAAAATGTTGAAAAAACTCAAAGGGGTGAGTATGTCGAAAATATCGAAAAATACGTAAGGGGGGGTAGTGTGTCGAAAATGTTGAAAAAAAAACAAAGGGGTGAGTATGTCGAAAATATCGAAAAATACGTAAGGGGGGGTAGTGTGTCGAAAATGTGGAAAAAAAACAAAGGGGTTAGTATGTCGAAAATATCGAAAAATACGTAAGGGGGGGTAGTGTGTCGAAAATACGGAAAAAAAACAAAGGGATTAGTATGTCGAAAATATCGAAAAATACGTAAGGGGGGGTAGTGTGTCGAAAATGTTGAAAAAAAACAAAGGGGTTAGTATGTCGAAAATATGGAAAAATACATAAGGGGGGGTAGTGTGTCGAAAATATGGAAAAATACGTAAGGGGGGGTAGTGTGTCGAAAATGTGGAAAAACTCAAAGGGGTTAGTATGTCGAAAATATGGATAAAAACGTAAGGGGGGTAGTGTGTCGAAAATGTTGAAAAAAAACAAAGGGGTGAGTATGTCGAAAATATGGAAAAATACGTAAGGGGGGGGTAGTGTGTCGAAAATGTTGAAAAAAAACATAGGGGTTAGTATGTTGAAAATATCGAAAAAAACGTAAGGGGGGGTAGTGTGTCGAAAATGTTGAAAAAAAACAAAGGGGTTAGTATGTCGAAAATATCGAAAAATACGTAAGGGGGGGTAGTGTGTCGAAAATGTGAAAAAAAACAAAGGGAATAGTATGTCGAAAATATCGAAAAATACGTAAGGGGGGGTAGTGTGTCGAAAATGTGGAAAAAAAACAAAGGGGTTAGTATGTCGAAAATATCGAAAAATACGTAAGGGGGGGTAGTGTGTCGAAAATGTTGAAAAAAACAAAGGGGTTAGTATGTCGAAAATATGGAAAAATACGTAAGGGGGGGTAGTGTGTCGAAAATGTTGAAAAAAAACAAAGGGGTGAGTATGTCGAAAATATCGAAAAATACGTAAGGGGGGGTAGTGTGTCGAAAATATGGAAAAAACTCAAAGGGGTTAGTTAGTATGTCGAAAATATGGAAAAATACGTATGGGGGGGTAGTGTGTCGAAAATGTTGAAAAAAAACAAAGGGGTGAGTATGTCGAAAATATCGAAAAATACGTAAGGGGGGGTAGTGTGTCGAAAATACGGAAAAAAAACAAAGGGGTTAGTATGTCGAAAATATAGAAAAATACGTAAGGGGGGGTAGTGTGTCGAAAATGTTGAAAAAAAAACAAAGGGATTAGTATGTCGAAAATATGGAAAAATACGTAAGGGGGGGTAGTGTGTCGAAAATGTGGAAAAAAAACAAAGGGGTTAGTATGTCGAAAATATCGAAAAATACGTAAGGGGGGGTAGTGTGTCGAAAATGTGGAAAAAAAACAAAGGGGTTAGTATGTCGAAAATATGGAAAAATACGTAAGGGGGGGTAGTGTGTCGAAAATGTGGAAAAAAAACAAAGGGGTGAGTATGTCGAAAATATCGAAAAATACGAAAGGGGGGGTAGTGTGTCGAAAATATCGGAAAATACGTATGGGGGGGTAGTGTGTCGAAAATATGGAAAAATACATAAGGGGGGGTAGTGTGTCGAAAATATGGAAAAATACGTAAGGGGGGGTAGTGTGTCGAAAATGTGGAAAAAACTCAAAGGGGTGAGTATGTCGAAAATATGGAAAAATACGTAAGGGGGGGGTAGTGTGTCGAAAATGTGAAAAAAAAACAAAGGGGTTAGTATGTCGAAAATATGGAAAAATACGTAAGGGGGGTAGTGTGTCGAAAATGTGAAAAAAAAACAAAGGGGTTAGTATGTCGAAAATATGGAAAAATACGTAAGGGGGGTAGTGTGTCGAAAAAGTGAAAAAAAAACAAAGGGGTTAGTATGTCGAAAATATGGAAAAATACGTAAGGGGGGTAGTGTGTCGAAAATGTTGAAAAAAAACAAAGGGGTGAGTATGTCGAAAATATGGAAAAATACGTAAGGGGGGTAGTGTGTCGAAAATGTGGAAAAATACATAAGGGGGGTTAGTGTGTCGAAAATGTGGAAAAACTCAAAGGGGTTAGTATGTCGAAAATATGGATAAAAACGTAAGGGGGGGTAGTGTGTCGAAAATGTTGAAAAAAAACAAAGGGGTGAGTATGTCGAAAATATGGAAAAATACGTAAGGGGGGGTAGTGTGTCGAAAATGTGGAAAAAAAACAAAGGGGTTAGTATGTCGAAAATATGGAAAAATACGTAAGGGGGGGTAGTGTGTCGAAAATGTTGAAAAAAAACAAAGGGGTGAGTATGTCGAAAATATCGAAAAATACGTAAGGGGGGGTAGTGTGTCAAAAATGTTGAAAAAAAACAAAGGGGTTAGTATGTCGAAAATATGGAAAAATACGTAAGGGGGGTAGTGTGTCGAAAATGTTGAAAAAAAACAAAGGGGTTAGTATGTCGAAAATATCAAAAAATACGTAAGGGGGGGTAGTGTGTCGAAAATGTGGAAAAAAAACAAAGGGGTTAGTATGTCGAAAATATGGAAAAATACGTAAGGGGGGGTAGTGTGTCGAAAATGTGAAAAAAAAACAAAGGGGTTAGTATGTCGAAAATATGGAAAAATACGTAAGGGGGGTAGTGTGTCGAAAATGTTGAAAAAAAACAAAGGGGTGAGTATGTCGAAAATATGGAAAAATACGTAAGGGGGGTAGTGTGTCGAAAATGTGGAAAAATACATAAGGGGGGTTAGTGTGTCGAAAATGTGGAAAAACTCAAAGGGGTTAGTATGTCGAAAATATGGATAAAAACGTAAGGGGGGGTAGTGTGTCGAAAATGTTGAAAAAAAACAAAGGGGTGAGTATGTCGAAAATATGGAAAAATACGTAAGGGGGGGTAGTGTGTCGAAAATGTGGAAAAAAAACAAAGGGGTTAGTATGTCGAAAATATGGAAAAATACGTAAGGGGGGGTAGTGTGTCGAAAATGTTGAAAAAAAACAAAGGGGTGAGTATGTCGAAAATATCGAAAAATACGTAAGGGGGGTAGTGTGTCGAAAATGTGGAAAAATACATAAGGGGGGGTAGTGTGTCGAAAATATGGAAAAATACGTAAGGGGGAGTAGTGTGTCGAAAATGTGGAAAAAACTCAAAGGGGTGAGTATGTCGAAAATATGGAAAAATACGTAAGGGGGGTAGTGTGTCGAAAATTTGGAAAAATACATAAGGGGGGGTAGTGTGTCGAAAATATGGAAAAATACGTAAGGGGGAGTAGTGTGTCGAAAATGTGGAAAAAACTCAAAGGGGTGAGTATGTCGAAAATATGGAAAAATACGTAAGGGGGGGTAGTGTGTCGAAAATGTTGGAAAAAAAACAAAGGGGTTAGTATGTCGAAAATATCGAAAAATACGAAAGGGGGGGTAGTGTGTCGAAAATATCGGAAAATACGTAAGGGGGGGTAGTGTGTCGAAAATATGGAAAAATACATAAGGGGGGGGTAGTGTGTCGAAAATATGGAAAAATACGTAAGGGGGGGTAGTGTGTCGAAAATGTGGAAAAAACTCAAAGGGGTGAGTATGTCGAAAATATGGAAAAATACGTAAGGGGGGGTAGTGTGTCGAAAATGTTGAAAAAAAACAAAGGGGTTAGTATGTCGAAAATATGGAAAAATACATAAGGGGGGGTAGTGTGTCGAAAATATGGAAAAATACGTAAGGGGGGGTAGTGTGTCTAAAATGTTGAAAAAAAACAAAGGGGTTAGTATGTCGAAAATATCGAAAAATACGTAAGGGCGGGTAGTGTGTCGAAAATGTGGAAAAAAAACAAAGGGGTTAGTATGTCGAAAATATCGAAAAATACGTAAGGGGGGGTAGTGTGTCGAAAATGTTGGAAAAAAAACAAAGGGGTTAGTATGTCGAAAATATGGAAAAATACGTAAGGGGGGGTAGTGTGTCGAAAATGTTGAAAAAAAACAAAGGGGTTAGTATGTCGAAAATATGGAAAAATACGTAAGGGGGGGTAGTGTGTCGAAAATATGGAAAAATACATAAAGGGGGGTAGTGTGTCGAAAATATGGAAAAATACGTAAGGGGGTGTAGTGTGTCGAAAATGTGGAAAAAAAACAAAGGGGTTAGTATGTCGAAAATATGGAAAAATACGTAAGGGGGGGTAGTGTGTCGAAAATGTTGAAAAAAAACAAAGGGGTTAGTATGTCGAAAATATGGAAAAATATGTAAGTGGGGGTAGTGTGTCGAAAATGTGGGAAAAAAAACAAAGGGGTTAGTATGTCGAAAATATGGAAAAATACGTAAGGGGGGGTAGTGTGTCGAAAATGTGGAAAAAAAACAAAGGGGTTAGTATGTCGAAAATATCAAAAAATACGTAAGGGGGGGTAGTGTGTCGAAAATGTTGAAAAAAAACAAAGGGGTTAGTATGTCGAAAATATGGAAAAATACGTAAGGGGGGGTAGTGTGTCGAAAATATGGAAAAATACATAAGGGGGGGTAGTGTGTCGAAAATATGGAAAAATACGTAAGGGGGTGTAGTGTGTCGAAAATGTGGAAAAAAAACAAAGGGGTTAGTATGTCGAAAATATGGAAAAATACGTAAGTGGGGGTAGTGTGTCGAAAATGTGGGAAAAAAAACAAAGGGGTTAGTATGTCGAAAATATGGAAAAATACGTAAGGGGGGGTAGTGTGTCGAAAATGTGGAAAAAAAACAAAGGGGTTAGTATGTCGAAAATATGGAAAAATACGTAAGGGGGGGTAGTGTGTCGAAAATGTTGAAAAAAAACAAAAGGGTGAGTATGTCGAAAATATCGAAAAATACGTAAGGGGGGGTAGTGTGTCAAAAATGTTGAAAAAAAACAAAGGGGTTAGTATGTCGAAAATATGGAAAAATACGTAAGGGGGGGTAGTGTGTCGAAAATGTTGAAAAAAAACAAAGGGGTGAGTATGTCGAAAATATCGAAAAATACGTAAGGGGGGGTAGTGTGTCGAAAATATGGAAAAAACTCAAAGGGGTGAGTATGTCGAAAATATCGAAAAATACGTAAGGGGGGGTAGTGTGTCGAAAATGTTGAAAAAAAACAAAGGGGTTAGTATGTCGAAAATATCGAAAAATACGTAAGGGGGGGTAGTGTGTCGAAAATGTGGGAAAAAAACAAAGGGGTTAGTATGTCGAAAATATGGAAAAATACGTAAGGGGGGGTAGTGTGTCGAAAATGTGGAAAAAAAACAAAGGGGTTAGTATGTCGAAAATATCGAAAAATACGTAAGGGGGGTAGTGTGTCGAAAATGTGGAAAAAAAACAAAGGGGTGAGTATGTCGAAAATATCGAAAAATACGTAAGGGGGGGTAGTGTGTCGAAAATGTTGAAAAAAAACAAAGGGGTGAGTATGTCGAAAATATGGAAAAATACGTAAGGGGGGGTAGTGTGTCGAAAATGTGGAAAAAAAACAAAGGGGTTAGTATGTCGAAAATATCGAAAAATACGTAAGGGGGGGTAGTGTGTCGAAAATGTGGAAAAAAAACAAAGGGGTTAGTATGTCGAAAATATCGAAAAATACGTAAGGGGGGGTAGTGTGTCGAAAATACGGAAAAAAAACAAAGGGATTAGTATGTCGAAAATATCGAAAAATACGTAAGGGGGGGTAGTGTGTCGAAAATGTTGAAAAATACGTAAGGGGGGGTAGTGTGTCGAAAATGTGGAAAAACTCAAAGGGGTTAGTATGTCGAAAATATCGAAAAATACGTAAGGGGGGGTAGTGTGTCGAAAATGTGAAAAAAAAACAAAGGGGTTAGTATGTCGAAAATATCGAAAAATACGTAAGGGCGGGTAGTGTGTCGAAAATGTGGAAAAAAAACAAAGGGGTTAGTATGTCGAAAATATCGAAAAATACGTAAGGGGGGGTAGTGTGTCGAAAATGTGGAAAAAAAACAAAGGGGTTAGTATGTCGAAAATATCGAAAAATACGTAAGGGGGGGTAGTGTGTCGAAAATGTGGAAAAAAAACAAAGGGGTTAGTATGTCGAAAATATCGAAAAATACGTAAGGGGGGGTAGTGTGTCGAAAATGTGAAAAAAAAACAAAGGGGTTAGTATGTCGAAAATATCAAAAAATACGTAAGGGGGGGTAGTGTGTCGAAAATACGGAAAAAAAACAAAGGGGTTAGTATGTCGAAAATATCGAAAAATACGTAAGGGGGGGTATCGTGTCGAAAATACGGAAAAAAAACAAAGGGATTAGTATGTCGAAAATATCGAAAAATACGTAAGGGGGGGTAGTGTGTCGAAAATGTGGAAAAAACTCAAAGGGGTGAGTATGTCGAAAATATCGAAAAATACGTAAGGGGGGGTAGTGTGTCGAAAATGTTGAAAAAAACAAAGGGGTTAGTATGTCGAAAATATCGAAAAATACGTAAGGGGGGGTAGTGTGTCGAAAATGTGGGAAAAAAAACAAAGGGGTTAGTATGTCGAAAATATCGAAAAATACGTAAGGGGGGGTAGTGTGTCGAAAATGTGGAAAAAAAACAAAGGGGTTAGTATGTCGAAAATATGGAAAAATACGTAAGGGGGGGTAGTGTGTCGAAAATTTGGAAAAAAATCAAAGGGGTTAGTATGTCGAAAATATTGAAAAATACGTAAGGGGGGGTAGTGTGTCGAAAATGTGGAAAAAAAACAAAGGGGTTAGTATGTCGAAACTATCGAAAAATACGTAAGGGGGGGGTAGTGTGTCGAAAATGTGGAAAAAAAACAAAGGGGTTAGTATGTCGAAAATATGGAAAAATACGTAAGGGGGGGTAGTGTGTCGAAAATTTGGAAAAAAAACAAAGGGGTTAGTATGTCGAAAATATGGAAAAATACGTAAGTGGGGGTAGTGTGTCGAAAATGTGGGAAAAAAAACAAAGGGGTTAGTATGTCGAAAATATGGAAAAATACGTAAGGGGGGTAGTGTGTCGAAAATTTGGAAAAAAAACAAAGGGGTTAGTATGTCGAAAATATCGAAAAATACGTAAGGGGGGGTAGTGTGTCGAAAATGTGGAAAAAAAACAAAGGGGTTAGTATGTCGAAAATATGGAAAAATACGTAAGGGGGGGTAGTGTGTCGAAAATGTTGAAAAAAAACAAAGGGGTGAGTATGTCGAAAATATCGAAAAATACGTAAGGGGGGGTAGTGTGTCGAAAATGTGGAAAAAAAACAAAGGGGTTAGTATGTCGAAAATATCGAAAAATACGTAAGGGGGGGTAGTGTGTCGAAAATGTTGAAAAAAAACAAAGGGGTTAGTATGTCGAAAATATGGAAAAATACATAAGGGGGGGTAGTGTGTCGAAAATGTTGAAAAAAAACAAAGGGGTTAGTATGTCGAAAATATGGAAAAATACGTAAGGGGGGGTAGTGTGTCGAAAATACGGAAAAAAAACAAAGGGATTAGTATGTCGAAAATATCGAAAAATACGTAAGGGGGGGTAGTGTGTCGAAAATGTTGAAAAAAAACAAAGGGGTTAGTATGTCGAAAATATGGAAAAATACATAAGGGGGGGTAGTGTGTCGAAAATATGGAAAAATACGTAAGGGGGGGTAGTGTTTCGAAAATGTGGAAAAACTCAAAGGGGTTAGTATGTCGAAAATATGGATAAAAACGTAAGGGGGGGTAGTGTGTCGAAAATGTGAAAAAAAAAACAAAGGGGTTAGTATGTCGAAAATATCGAAAAATACGTAAGGGGGGGTAGTGTGTCGAAAATGTGGAAAAAAAACAAAGGGGTTAGTATGTCGAAAATATCGAAAAATACGTAAGGGGGGGTAGTGTGTCGAAAATGTGGAAAAAAAACAAAGGGGTTAGTATGTCGAAAATATCGAAAAATACGTAAGGGGGGGTAGTGTGTCGAAAATGTGGAAAAAAAACAAAGGGGTTAGTATGTCGAAAATATCGAAAAATACGTAAGGGGGGGTAGTGTGTCGAAAATGTTGAAAAAAAACAAAGGGGTTAGTATGTCGAAAATATGGAAAAATACATAAGGGGGCGTAGTGTGTCGAAAATATGGAAAAATACGTAAGGGGGGGTAGTGTGTCGAAAATGTGGAAAAACTCAAAGGGGTTAGTATGTCGAAAATATGGATAAAAACGTAAGGGGGGGTAGTGTGTCGAAAATGTGAAAAAAAAACAAAGGGGTTAGTATGTCGAAAATATCGAAAAATACGTAAGGGGGGGTAGTGTGTCGAAAATGTGGAAAAAAAACAAAGGGGTTAGTATGTCGAAAATATCGAAAAATACGTAAGGGGGGGTAGTGTGTCGAAAATGTGGAAAAAAAACAAAGGGGTTAGTATGTCGAAAATATCGAAAAATACGTAAGGGGGGGTAGTGTGTCAAAAATGTGGAAAAAAAACAAAGGGGTTAGTATGTCGAAAATATCGAAAAATACGTAAGGGGGGGTAGTGAGTCGAAAATGTGAAAAAAAAACAAAGGGGTTAGTATGTCGAAAATATCGAAAAATACGTAAGGGGGGGTAGTGTGTCGAAAATGTGGAAAAAACTCAAAGGGGTGAGTATGTCGAAAATATCGAAAAATACGTAAGGGGGGGTAGTGTGTCGAAAATGTTGAAAAAAACAAAGGGGTTAGTATGTCGAAAATATCGAAAAATACGTAAGGGGGGGTAGTGTGTCGAAAATGTGGGAAAAAAAACAAAGGGGTTAGTATGTCGAAAATATCGAAAAATACGTAAGGGGGGGGTAGGGTGTCGAAAATGTTGAAGAAAAACAAAGGGGTTAGTATGTCAAAAATATCGAAAAATACGTAAGGGGGGGTAGTGTGTCGAAAATGTTGAAAAAAAACAAAGGGGTTAGTATGTCGAAAATATCGAAAAATACGTAAGGGGGGGTAGTGAGTCGAAAATGTGAAAAAAAAACAAAGGGGTTAGTATGTCGAAAATATCGAAAAATACGTAAGGGGGGGTAGTGTGTCGAAAATGTGGAAAAAAACAAAGGGGTTAGTATGTCGAAAATATCGAAAAATACGTAAGGGGGGGTAGTGTGTCGAAAATGTTGAAAAAAAACAAAGGGGTGAGTATGTCGAAAATATCGAAAAATACGTAAGGGGGGGTAGTGTGTCGAAAATGTGGAAAAAAAACAAAGGGGTTAGTATGTCGAAAATATCGAAAAATACGTAAGGGGGGGTAGTGTGTCGAAAATACGGAAAAAAAACAAAGGGATTAGTATGTCGAAAATATCGAAAAATACGTAAGGGGGGGTAGTGTGTCGAAAATGTTGAAAAAAAACAAAGGGGTTAGTATGTCGAAAATATGGAAAAATACATAAGGGGGGGTAGTGTGTCGAAAATATGGAAAAATACGTAAGGGGGGGTAGTGTGTCGAAAATGTGGAAAAACTCAAAGGGGTGAGTATGTCGAAAATATGGAAAAATACGTAAGGGGGGGTAGTGTGTCGAAAATGTTGAAAAAAAACAAAGGGGTGAGTATGTCGAAAATATCGAAAAATACGTAAGGGGGGGTAGTGTGTCGAAAATGTTGAAAAAAAACAAAGGGGTTAGTATGTCGAAAATATCGAAAAATACGTAAAGGGGGGTAGTGTGTCGAAAATGTGGGAAAAAAAACAAAGGGGTTAGTATGTCGAAAATATCGAAAAATACGTAAGGGGGGGTAGTGTGTCGAAAATGTGAAAAAAAAACAAAGGGGTTAGTATGTCGAAAATATCGAAAAATACGTAAGGGGGGGTAGTGTGTCGAAAATGTGGAAATAAAACAAAGGGGTTAGTATGTCGAAAATATCGAAAAATACGTAAGGGGGGTAGGGTGTCGAAAATGTTGAAGAAAAACAAAGGGGTTAGTATGTCAAAAATATCGAAAAATACGTAAGGGGGGGTAGTGTGTCGAAAATGTGAAAAAAAAACAAAGGGGTTAGTATGTCGAAAATATCGAAAAATACGTAAAGGGGGGTAGTGTGTCGAAAATGTGAAAAAAAAACAAAGGGGTTAGTATGTCGAAAATATCGAAAAATACGTAAGGGGGGGTAGTGTGTCGAAAATGTGGAAAAAAAACAAAGGGTTTAGTATGTCGAAAATATCGAAAAATACGTAAGGGGGGGTAGTGTGTCGAAAATGTGGAAAAAAAACAAAGGGGTTAGTATGTCGAAAATATGGAAAAATACGTAAGGGGGGGTAGTGTGTCGAAAATATGGAAAAAAACTCAAAGGGGTCAGTATGTCGAAAATATCGAAAAATACGTAAGGGGGGGTAGTGTGTCGAAAATGTTGAAAAAAACAAAGGGGTTAGAATGTCGAAAATATGGAAAAATACGTAAGGGGGGGTAGTGTGTCGAAAATGTGGGAAAAAAAACAGAGGGGTTAGTATGTCGAAAATATGGAAAAATACATAAGGGGGGGTAGTATGTCGAAAATATGGAAAAAAAACAAAGGGGTTAGTATGTCGAAAATATCGAAAAATACGTAAGGGGGGGTAGTGTGTCGAAAATGTTGAAAAAAAACAAAGGGGTTAGTATGTCGAAAATATCGAAAAATACGTAAGGGGGGGTAGTGTGTCGAAAATGTGGAAAAAAAACAAAGGGGTTAGTATGTCGAAAATATGGAAAAATACGTAAGGGGGGGTAGTGTGTCGAAAATATGGAAAAATACGTAAGGGGGGGTAGTGTGTCGAAAATGTGGAAAAACTCAAAGGGGTTAGTATGTCGAAAATATGGATAAAAACGTAAGGGGGGGTAGTGTGTCGAAAATGTTGAAAAAAAACAAAGGGGTTAGTCTGTCGAAAATATGGAAAAATACGTAAGGGGGGGTAGTGTGTCGAAAATGTTGAAAAAAAACAAAGGGGTGAGTATGTCGAAAATATGGAAAAATACGTAAGGGGGGGTAGTGTGTCGAAAATATGGAAAAAAAACAAAGGGGTGAGTATGTCAAAAATATGGAAAAATACGTAAGGGGGGGTAGTGTGTCGAAAATGTTGAAAAAAACAAAGGGGTTAGTATGTCGAAAATATGGAAAAATACGTAAAGGGGGGTAGTGTGTCGAAAATGTGGGAAAAAAAACAAAAGGGTTAGTATGTCGAAAATATGGAAAAAAAACAAAGGGGTTAGTATGTCGAAAATATCGAAAAATACGTAAGGGGGGGTAGTGTGTCGAAAATGTTGAAAAAAAACAAAGGGGTTAGTATGTCGAAAATATCGAAAAATACGTAAGGGGGGGTAGTGTGTCGAAAATATGGAAAAAAAACAAAGGGGTTAGTATGTCGAAAATATCGAAAAATACGTGAGGGGGGGTAGTGTGTCGAAAATGTTGAAAAAAAACAAAGGGGTTAGTATGTCGAAAATATGGAAAAATACGTAAGGGGGGGTAGTGTGTCGAAAATATGGAAAAATACATAAGGGGGGGTAGTGTGTCGAAAATATGGAAAAATACGTAAGGGGGTGTAGTGTGTCGAAAATGTGGAAAAAAAACAAAGGGGTTAGTATGTCGAAAATATCGAAAAATACGTAAGGGGGGGTAGTGTGTCGAAAATATGGAAAAAAAACCAAAAGGATTAGTATGTCGAAAATATCGAAAAATACGTAAGGGGGGGTAGTGTGTCGAAAATGTTGAAAAAAAACAAAGGGGTTAGTATGTCGAAAATATGGAAAAATACATAAGGGGGGGTAGTGTGTCGAAAATGTGGGCAAAATACGTAAGGGGGGTAGTGTGTCGAAAATGTGGAAAAATACGTAAGGGGGGTAGTGTGTCGAAAATGTGGAAAAAAAACAAAGGGGTTAGTATGTCGAAAATATCGAAAAATACGTAAGGGGGGGTAGTGTGTCGAAAATATGGAAAAAAAAACAAAGGGATTAGTATGTCGAAAATATCGAAAAATGCGTAAGGGGGGGTAGTGTGTCGAAAATGTTGAAAAAAAACAAAGGGGTTAGTATGTCGAAAATATGGAAAAATACATAAGGGGGGGTTGTGTGTCGAAAATGTTGAAAAAACTCAAAGGGGTGAGTATGTCGAAAATATGGAAAAAAACGTAAGGGGGGGTAGTGTGTCGAAAATGTTGAAAAAAAACAAAGGGGTTAGTATGTCGAAAATATCGAAAAATACGTAAGGGGGGGTAGTGTGTCGAAAATGTTGAAAAAAAACAAAGGGGTGAGTATGTCGAAAATATCGAAAAATAGTGTGTCGAAAATGTGGAAAAAAAACAAAGGGGTTAGTATGTCGAAAATATGGAAAAATACATAAGGGGGGAAAGTGTGTCGAAAATGTTGAAAAAAAACAAAAGGGTTAGTATGTCGAAAATATGGAAAAATACATAAGGGGGGAAAGTGTGTCGAAAATGTGGGAAAAAACAAAGGGGTGAGTATGTCGAAAATATCGAAAAATAGTGTGTCGAAAATGTGGAAAAAAAACAAAGGGGTTAGTATGTCGAAAATATCGAAAAATACGTAAGGGGGGGTAGTGTGTCGAAAATGTTGAAAAATAACAAAGGGGTTAGTATGTCGAAAATATGGAAAAATACGTAAGGGGGGGTAGTGTGTCGAAAATGTTGAAAAAAAACAAAGGGGTTAGTATGTCGAAAATATGGAAAAATACGTAAGGGGGGGTAGTGTGTCGAAAATGTGGAAAAAAAACAAAGGGGTTAGTATGTCGAAAATATCGAAAAATACGTAAGGGGGGGTTTAGTGTCGAAAATGTGGAAAAAAAACAAAGGGGTTAGTATGTCGAAAATATGGAAAAATACGTAAGGGGGGGTAGTGTGTCGAAAATGTTGAAAAAAAACAAAGGGGTTAGTATGTCGAAAATATGGAAAAATACGTAAGGGGGGGGTAGTGTGTCGAAAATATGGAAAAATACGTAAGGGGGGGTAGTGTGTCGAAAATGTGGAAAAATTCAAATGGGTTAGTATGTCGAAAATATCGAAAAATACGTAAGGGGGGGTAGTGTGTCGAAAATGTTAAAAAAAAAAAAAAGGGGTTAGTATGTCGAAAATATGGAAAAATACATAAAGGGGGGTAGTGTGTCGAAAATATGGAAAAATACGTAAGGGGGGGTAGTGTGTCGAAAATGTGGAAAAATTCAAATGGGTTAGTAGGTCGAAAATATGGATAAAAACGTAAGGGGGGGGTAGTGTGTCGAAAATGTTGAAAAAAAACAAAGGGGTTAGTATGTAGAAAATATCGAAAAATACGTAAGGGGGGGGTAGTGTGTCGAAAATGTGGGAAAAAAAACAAAGGGGTTAGTATGTCGAAAATATGGAAAAATACGTAAGGGGGGGTAGTGTGTCGAAAATGTGGAAAAAAAACAAAGGGGTTAGTATGTCGAAAATATCGAAAAATACGTAAGGGGGGGTAGTGTTTCGAAAATGTTGAAAAAAAACAAAGGGGTTAGTATGTCGAAAATATGGAAAAATACGTAAGGGGGGGTAGTGTGTCGAAAATGTGGAAAAAAAACAAAGAGGTTAGTATGTCGAAAATATCGAAAAATACGTAAGGGGGGGTAGTGTGTCGAAAATTTTGAAAAAAAACAAAGGGGTTAGTATGTCGAAAATATGGAAAAATACGTAAGGGGGGGTAGTGTGTCGAAAATGTGGAAAAAAAACAAAGGGGTTAGTATGTCGAAAATATCGAAAAATACGTAAGGGGGGGTAGTGTGTCGAAAATGTTGAAAAAAAACAAAGGGGTTAGTATGTCGAAAATATCGAAAAATACGTAAGGGGGGGTAGTGTGTCGAAAATGTGGAAAAAAAACAAAGGGGTTAGTATGTCGAAAATATGGAAAAATACGTAAGGGGGGGTAGTGTGTCGAAAATGTGGGAAAAAAAACAAAGGGGTTAGTATGTCGAAAATATCGAAAAATACGTAAGGGGGGGTAGTGTGTCGAAAATGTGAAAAAAAAACAAAGGGGTTAGTATGTCGAAAATATCGAAAAATACGTAAGGGGGGGTAGTGTGTCGAAAATGTGGAAAAAAAACAAAGGGGTTAGTATGTCGAAAATATGGAAAAATACGTAAGGGGGGGTAGTGTGTCGAAAATGTTGAAAAAAAACAAAGGGGTTAGTATGTCGAAAATATGGAAAAATACGTAAGTGGGGGTAGTGTGTCGAAAATGTTGAAAAAAAACAAAGGGGTGAGTATGTCGAAAATATGGAAAAATACGTAAGGGGGGGTAGTGTGTCGAAAATATGGAAAAATACGTAAGGGGGGGTAGTGTGTCGAAAATGTGGAAAAATACATAAGGGTGGGGTAGTGTGTCGAAAATATGGAAAAATACGTAAGGGGGGGTAGTGTGTCGAAAATGTGGAAAAAACTCAAAGGGGTGAGTATGTCGAAAATATGGAAAAATACGTAAGGGGGGGTAGTGTGTCGAAAATGTTGGAAAAAAAAACAAAGGGGTTAGTATGTCGAAAATATCGAAAAATACGAAAGGGGGGGTAGTGTGTCGAAAATATCGGAAGATACGTAAGGGGGGGTAGTGTGTCGAAAATATGGAAAAATACATAAGGGGGGGTAGTGTGTCGAAAATATGGAAAAATACGTAAGGGGGGGTAGTGTGTCGAAAATGTTGGAAAAAAAACGAAGGGGTTAGTATGTCGAAAATATGGAAAAATACGTAAGGTGGGGTAGTGTGTCGAAAATGTTGAAAAAAAACAAAGGGGTTAGTATGTCGAAAATATCAAAAAATACGTAAGGGGGGGTAGTGTGTCGAAAATGTTGAAAAAAAACAAAGGGGTTAGTATGTCGAAAATATGGAAAAATACATAAGGGGGGGTAGTGTGTCGAAAATATGGAAAAATACGTAAGGGGGTGTAGTGTGTCGAAAATGTGGAAAAAAAACAAAGGGGTTAGTATGTCGAAAATATCGAAAAATACGTAAGGGGGGGTAGTGTGTCGAAAATGTGGAAAAAAAACAAAGGGGTTAGTATGTCGAAAATATGGAAAAATACGTAAGGGGGGGTAGTGTGTCGAAAATTTGGAAAAAAAACAAAGGGGTTAGTATGTCGAAAATATTGAAAAATACGTAAGGGGGGGTAGTGTGTCAAAAATTTGGAAAAAAAACAAAGGGGTTAGTATGTCGAAAATATGGAAAAATACGTAAGTGGGGGTAGTGTGTCGAAAATGTGGGAAAAAAAACAAAGGGGTTAGTATGTCGAAAATATCGAAAAATACGTAACGGGGGGTAGTGTGTCGAAAATGTGAAAAAAAAACAAAGGGGTTAGTATGTCGAAAATATGGAAAAATACGTAAGGGGGGGTAGTGTGTCGAAAATGTTGAAAAAAAACAAAGGGGTTAGTATGTCGAAAATATGGAAAAATACGTAAGGGGGGGTAGTGTGTCGAAAATATCGGAAAATACGTAAGGGGGGGTAGTGTGTCGAAAATATGGAAAAATACATAAGGGGGGGGTAGTGTGTCGAAAATATGGACAAATACGTAAGGGGGGGTAGTGTGTCGAAAATGTGGAAAAAACTCAAAGGGGTGAGTATGTCGAAAATATGGAAAAATACGTAAGGGGGGGTAGTGTGTCGAAAATGTTGGAAAAAAAACAAAGGGGTTAGTATGTCGAAAATATGGAAAAATACGTAAGGGGGGGTAGTGTGTCGAAAATATGGAAAAATACATAAGGGGGGGTAGTGTGTCGAAAATATGGAAAAATACGTAAGGGGGTGTAGTGTGTCGAAAATGTGGAAAAAAAACAAAGGGGTTAGTATGTCGAAAATATGGAAAAATACGTAAGGGGGGGTAGTGTGTCGAAAATGTTGAAAAAAAACAAAGGGGTGAGTATGTCGAAAATATCGAAAAATACGTAAGGGGGGGTAGTGTGTCGAAAATATGGAAAAAACTCAAAGGGGTGAGTATGTCGAAAATATCGAAAAATACGTAAGGGGGGGTAGTGTGTCGAAAATGTTGAAAAAAAACAAAGGGGTTAGTATGTCGAAAATATTGAAAAATACGTAAGGGGGGGTAGTTTGTCGAAAATGTGGAAAAAAAACAAAGGGGTTAGTATGTCGAAAATATGGAAAAATACGTAAGGGGGGGTAGTGTGTCAAAAATTTGGAAAAAAAACAAAGGGGTTAGTATGTCGAAAATATGGAAAAATACGTAAGTGGGGGTAGTGTGTCGAAAATGTGGGAAAAAAAACAAAGGGGTTAGTATGTCGAAAATATCGAAAAATACGTAACGGGGGGTAGTGTGTCGAAAATGTGAAAAAAAAACAAAGGGGTTAGTATGTCGAAAATATGGAAAAATACGTAAGGGGGGGTAGTGTGTCGAAAATGTTGAAAAAAAACAAAGGGGTTAGTATGTCGAAAATATGGAAAAATACGTAAGGGGGGGTAGTGTGTCGAAAATATCGGAAAATACGTAAGGGGGGGTAGTGTGTCGAAAATATGGAAAAATACATAAGGGGGGGGTAGTGTGTCGAAAATATGGACAAATACGTAAGGGGGGGTAGTGTGTCGAAAATGTGGAAAAAACTCAAAGGGGTGAGTATGTCGAAAATATGGAAAAATACGTAAGGGGGGGTAGTGTGTCGAAAATGTTGGAAAAAAAACAAAGGGGTTAGTATGTCGAAAATATGGAAAAATACGTAAGGGGGGGTAGTGTGTCGAAAATATGGAAAAATACATAAGGGGGGGTAGTGTGTCGAAAATATGGAAAAATACGTAAGGGGGTGTAGTGTGTCGAAAATGTGGAAAAAAAACAAAGGGGTTAGTATGTCGAAAATATGGAAAAATACGTAAGGGGGGTAGTGTGTCGAAAATGTTGAAAAAAAACAAAGGGGTGAGTATGTCGAAAATATCGAAAAATACGTAAGGGGGGGTAGTGTGTCGAAAATATGGAAAAAACTCAAAGGGGTGAGTATGTCGAAAATATCGAAAAATACGTAAGGGGGGGTAGTGTGTCGAAAATGTTGAAAAAAAACAAAGGGGTTAGTATGTCGAAAATATGGAAAAATACGTAAGGGGGGGTAGTGTGTCGAAAATGTGGA
This sequence comes from Urocampus carinirostris, assembly GCF_059441175.1. Taxonomy (NCBI): domain Eukaryota; kingdom Metazoa; phylum Chordata; class Actinopteri; order Syngnathiformes; family Syngnathidae; genus Urocampus; species Urocampus carinirostris. The sequence continues at coordinate 36,749,881 of NC_142361.1, forward strand.
AAAAAAACAAAGGGGTTAGTATGTCGAAAATATCGAAAAATACGTAAGGGGGGGTAGTGTGTCGAAAATGTGGGAAAAAAAACAAAGGGGTTAGTATGTCGAAAATATGGAAAAATACGTAAGGGGGGGTAGTGTGTCGAAAATGTGGGAAAAAAACAAAGGGGTTAGTTAGTATGTCGAAAATATGGAAAAATACGTAAGGGGGGGTAGTGTGTCGAAAATGTGGGAAAAAAACAAAGGGGTTAGTTAGTATGTCGAAAATATCGAAAAATACGTAAGGGGGGGTAGTGTGTCGAAAATGTGGAAAAAAAACAAAGGGGTTAGTATGTCGAAAATATCGAAAAATACGTAAGGGGGGGTAGTGTGTCGAAAATGTGGGAAAAAAAACAAAGGGGTTAGTATGTCGAAAATATGGAAAAATACGTAAGGGGGGGTAGTGTGTCGAAAATGTGGGAAAAAAACAAAGGGGTTAGTTAGTATGTCGAAAATATGGAAAAATACGTAAGGGGGGGTAGTGTGTCGAAAATGTGGGAAAAAAACAAAGGGGTTAGTTAGTATGTCGAAAATATCGAAAAATACGTAAGGGGGGGTAGTGTGTCGAAAATGTGGAAAAAAAACAAAGGGGTTAGTATGTCGAAAATATCGAAAAATACGTAAGGGGGGGTAGTGTGTCGAAAATTTGGAAAAAAAACAAAGGGGTTAGTATGTCGAAAATATTGAAAAATACGTAAGGGGGGGTAGTTTGTCGAAAATGTGGAAAAAAAACAAAGGGGTTAGTATGTCGAAAATATGGAAAAATACGTAAGGGGGGGTAGTGTGTCGAAAATTTGGAAAAAAAACAAAGGGGTTAGTATGTCGAAAATATGGAAAAATACGTAAGTGGGGGTAGTGTGTCGAAAATGTGGGAAAAAAAACAAAGGGGTTAGTATGTCGAAAATATCGAAAAATACGTAAGGGGGGGTAGTGTGTCGAAAATGTGAAAAAAAAACAAAGGGGTTAGTATGTCGAAAATATCGAAAAATACGTAAGGGGGGGTAGTGTGTCGAAAATGTGGAAAAAAAACAAAGGGGTTAGTATGTCGAAAATATGGAAAAATACGTAAGGGGGGGTAGTGTGTCGAAAATGTGGAAAAAAAACAAAGGGGTTAGTATGTCGAAAATATGGAAAAATACGTAAGGGGGGGTAGTGTGTCGAAAATGTTGAAAAAAAACAAAGGGGTGAGTATGTCGAAAATATCGAAAAATACGTAAGGGGGGGTAGTGTGTCGAAAATATGGAAAAAACTCAAAGGGGTGAGTATGTCGAAAATATCGAAAAATACGTAAGGGGGGGTAGTGTGTCGAAAATGTTGAAAAAAAACAAAGGGGTTAGTATGTCGAAAATATGGAAAAATACGTAAGGGGGGGTAGTGTGTCGAAAATGTGGAAAAAAAACAAAGGGGTTAGTATGTCGAAAATATCGCAAAATACGTAAGGGGGGGTAGTGTGTCGAAAATGTGGGAAAAAAACAAAGGGGTTAGTTAGTATGTCGAAAATATCGAAAAATACGTAAGGGGGGGTAGTGTGTCGAAAATGTTGAAAAAAAACAAAGGGGTTAGTATGTCGAAAATATGGAAAAATACGTAAGGGGGGGTAGTGTGTCGAAAATGTGGAAAAAAAACAAAGGGGTTAGTATGTCGAAAATATCGAAAAATACGTAAGGGGGGGTAGTGTGTCGAAAATGTGGGAAAAAAACAAAGGGGTTAGTTAGTATGTCGAAAATATCGAAAAATACGTAAGGGGGGGGTAGTGTGTCGAAAATGTGGAAAAAAAACAAAGGGGTTAGTATGTCGAAAGTATCGAAAAATACGTAAGGGGGGTAGTGTGTCGAAAATTTGGAAAAAAACAAAGGGGTTAGTATGTCGAAAATATCGAAAAATACGTAAGGGGGGGTAGTGTGTCGAAAATGTGGGAAAAAAACAAAGGGGTTAGTTAGTATGTCGAAAATATCGAAAAATACGTAAGGGGGGGTAGTGTGTCGAAAATGTGGAAAAAAAACAAAGGGGTTAGTATGTCGAAAATATCGAAAAATACGTAAGGGGGGGTAGTGTGTCGAAAATACGGAAAAAAAACAAAGGGATTAGTATGTCGAAAATATCGAAAAATACGTAAGGGGGGGTAGTGTGTCGAAAATGTTGAAAAAAAACAAAGGGGTTAGTATGTCGAAAATATGGAAAAATACATAAGGGGGGGTAGTGTGTCGAAAATATGGAAAAATACGTAAGGGGGGGTAGTGTGTCGAAAATGTGGAAAAACTCAAAGGGGTTAGTATGTCGAAAATATGGAAAAATACGTAAGGGGGGGTAGTGTGTCGAAAATGTGGAAAAAAAACAAAGGGGTTAGTATGTCGAAAATATCGAAAAATACGTAAGGGGGGGTAGTGTGTCGAAAATGTGGGAAAAAAACAAAGGGGTTAGTTAGTATGTCGAAAATATCGAAAAATACGTAAGGGGGGGTAGTGTGTCGAAAATGTGGAAAAAAAACAAAGGGGTTAGTATGTCGAAAATATCGAAAAATACGTAAGGGGGGGTAGTGTGTCGAAAATGTTGAAAAAAAACAAAGGGGTTAGTATGTCGAAAATATGGAAAAAAACAAAGGGGTTAGTATGTCGAAAATATCGAAAAATACGTAAGGGGGGGTAGTGTGTCGAAAATACGGAAAAAAAACAAAGGGATTAGTATGTCGAAAATATCGAAAAATACGTAAGGGGGGGTAGTGTGTCGAAAATGTTGAAAAAAAACAAAGGGGTTAGTATGTCGAAAATATGGAAAAATACATAAGGGGGGGTAGTGTGTCGAAAATATGGAAAAATACGTAAGGGGGGGTAGTGTGTCGAAAATGTGGAAAAACTCAAAGGGGTTAGTATGTCAAAAATATGGAAAAATACGTAAGGGGGGGTAGTGTGTCGAAAATGTGGAAAAAAAACAAAGGGGTTAGTATGTCGAAAATATTGAAAAATACGTAAGGGGGGGTAGTTTGTCGAAAATGTGGAAAAAAAACAAAGGGGTTAGTATGTCGAAAATATGGAAAAATACGTAAGGGGGGGTAGTGTGTCGAAAATTTGGAAAAAAAACAAAGGGGTTAGTATGTCGAAAATATGGAAAAATACGTAAGTGGGGGTAGTGTGTCGAAAATGTGGGAAAAAAAACAAAGGGGTTAGTATGTCGAAAATATCGAAAAATACGTAAGGGGGGGTAGTGTGTCGAAAATGTGAAAAAAAAACAAAGGGGTTAGTATGTCGAAAATATCGAAAAATACGTAAGGGGGGGTAGTGTGTCGAAAATGTGGAAAAAAAACAAAGGGGTTAGTATGTCGAAAATATGGAAAAATACGTAAGGGGGGGTAGTGTGTCGAAAATGTGGAAAAAAAACAAAGGGGTTAGTATGTCGAAAATATGGAAAAATACGTAAGGGGGGGTAGTGTGTCGAAAATGTTGAAAAAAAACAAAGGGGTGAGTATGTCGAAAATATCGAAAAATACGTAAGGGGGGGTAGTGTGTCGAAAATATGGAAAAAACTCAAAGGGGTGAGTATGTCGAAAATATCGAAAAATACGTAAGGGGGGGTAGTGTGTCGAAAATGTTGAAAAAAAACAAAGGGGTTAGTATGTCGAAAATATGGAAAAATACGTAAGGGGGGGGTAGTGTGTCGAAAATGTGGAAAAAAAACAAAGGGGTTAGTATGTCGAAAATATCGCAAAATACGTAAGGGGGGGTAGTGTGTCGAAAATGTGGGAAAAAAACAAAGGGGTTAGTTAGTATGTCGAAAATATCGAAAAATACGTAAGGGGGGGTAGTGTGTCGAAAATGTTGAAAAAAAACAAAGGGGTTAGTATGTCGAAAATATGGAAAAATACGTAAGGGGGGGTAGTGTGTCGAAAATGTGGAAAAAAAACAAAGGGGTTAGTATGTCGAAAATATCGAAAAATACGTAAGGGGGGGTAGTGTGTCGAAAATGTGGGAAAAAAACAAAGGGGTTAGTTAGTATGTCGAAAATATCGAAAAATACGTAAGGGGGGGTAGTGTGTCGAAAATGTGGAAAAAAAACAAAGGGGTTAGTATGTCGAAAGTATCGAAAAATACGTAAGGGGGGTAGTGTGTCGAAAATGTGGAAAAAAACAAAGGGGTTAGTATGTCGAAAATATCGAAAAATACGTAAGGGGGGGTAGTGTGTCGAAAATGTTGAAAAAAAACAAAGGGGTTAGTATGTCGAAAATATGGAAAAATACATAAGGGGGGGTAGTGTGTCGAAAATATGGAAAAATACGTAAGGGGGGGTAGTGTGTCGAAAATGTGGAAAAACTCAAAGGGGTTAGTATGTCGAAAATATGGAAAAATACGTAAGGGGGGGTAGTGTGTCGAAAATGTGGAAAAAAAACAAAGGGGTTAGTATGTCGAAAATATCGAAAAATACGTAAGGGGGGGTAGTGTGTCGAAAATGTGGGAAAAAAACAAAGGGGTTAGTTAGTATGTCGAAAATATCGAAAAATACGTAAGGGGGGGTAGTGTGTCGAAAATGTTGAAAAAAAACAAAGGGGTTAGTATGTCGAAAATATGGAAAAATACGTAAGGGGGGGTAGTGTGTCGAAAATGTGGGAAAAAAACAAAGGGGTTAGTTAGTATGTCGAAAATATCGAAAAATACGTAAGGGGGGGTAGTGTGTCGAAAATGTGGGAAAAAAACAAAGGGGTTAGTTAGTATGTCGAAAATATCGAAAAATACGTAAGGGGGGGTAGTGTGTCGAAAATGTGGAAAAAAAACAAAGGGGTTAGTATGTCGAAAATATCGAAAAATACGTAAGGGGGGGTAGTGTGTCGAAAATGTGGGAAAAAAACAAAGGGGTTAGTTAGTATGTCGAAAATATCGAAAAATACGTAAGGGGGGGTAGTGTGTCGAAAATGTGGAAAAAAAACAAAGGGGTTAGTATGTCGAAAGTATCGAAAAATACGTAAGGGGGGTAGTGTGTCGAAAATGTGGAAAAAAACAAAGGGGTTAGTTAGTATGTCGAAAATATCGAAAAATACGTAAGGGGGGGTAGTGTGTCGAAAATGTGGAAAAAAAAACAAAGGGGTTAGTATGTCGAAAATATCGAAAAATACGTAAGGGGGGGTAGTGTGTCGAAAATACGGAAAAAAAACAAAGGGATTAGTATGTCGAAAATATCGAAAAATACGTAAGGGGGGGTAGTGTGTCGAAAATGTTGAAAAAAAACAAAGGGGTTAGTATGTCGAAAATATGGAAAAATACATAAGGGGGGGTAGTGTGTCGAAAATATGGAAAAATACGTAAGGGGGGGTAGTGTGTCGAAAATGTGGAAAAACTCAAAGGGGTTAGTATGTCGAAAATATCGAAAAATACGTAAGGGGGGGGTAGTGTGTCGAAAATGTGGGAAAAAAACAAAGGGGTTAGTTAGTATGTCGAAAATATCGAAAAATACGTAAGGGGGGGTAGTGTGTCGAAAATGTGGGAAAAAAAACAAAGGGGTTAGTATGTCGAAAGTATCGAAAAATACGTAAGGGGGGTAGTGTGTCGAAAATGTGGAAAAAAACAAAGGGGTTAGTATGTCGAAAATATCGAAAAATACGTAAGGGGGGGTAGTGTGTCGAAAATGTGGGAAAAAAACAAAGGGGTTAGTTAGTATGTCGAAAATATCGAAAAATACGTAAGGGGGGGTAGTGTGTCGAAAATGTGGAAAAAAAACAAAGGGGTTAGTATGTCGAAAATATCGAAAAATACGTAAGGGGGGGTAGTGTGTCGAAAATACGGAAAAAAAACAAAGGGATTAGTATGTCGAAAATATCGAAAAATACGTAAGGGGGGGTAGTGTGTCGAAAATGTTGAAAAAAAACAAAGGGGTTAGTATGTCGAAAATATGGAAAAATACATAAGGGGGGGTAGTGTGTCGAAAATATGGAAAAATACGTAAGGGGGGGTAGTGTGTCGAAAATGTGGAAAAACTCAAAGGGGTTAGTATGTCGAAAATATGGAAAAATACGTAAGGGGGGGTAGTGTGTCGAAAATGTGGAAAAAAAACAAAGGGGTTAGTATGTCGAAAATATCGAAAAATACGTAAGGGGGGGTAGTGTGTCGAAAATGTGGGAAAAAAACAAAGGGGTTAGTTAGTATGTCGAAAATATCGAAAAATACGTAAGGGGGGGTAGTGTGTCGAAAATGTTGAAAAAAAACAAAGGGGTTAGTATGTCGAAAATATGGAAAAATACGTAAGGGGGGGTAGTGTGTCGAAAATGTGGAAAAAAAACAAAGGGGTTAGTATGTCGAAAATATCGAAAAATACGTAAGGGGGGGTAGTGTGTCGAAAATGTGGGAAAAAAAACAAAGGGGTTAGTATGTCGAAAATATCGAAAAATACGTAAGGGGGGGTAGTGTGTCGAAAATACGGAAAAAAAACAAAGGGATTAGTATGTCGAAAATATGGAAAAATACGTAAGGGGGGGTAGTGTGTCGAAAATGTGGAAAAAAAACAAAGGGGTTAGTATGTCGAAAGTATCGAAAAATACGTAAGGGGGGTAGTGTGTCGAAAATGTGGAAAAAAACAAAGGGGTTAGTATGTCGAAAATATCGAAAAATACGTAAGGGGGGGTAGTGTGTCGAAAATGTGGGAAAAAAACAAAGGGGTTAGTTAGTATGTCGAAAATATCGAAAAATACCTAAGGGGGGGTAGTGTGTCGAAAATGTGGAAAAAAAACAAAGGGGTTAGTATGTCGAAAATATCGAAAAATACGTAAGGGGGGGTAGTGTGTCGAAAATGTGAAAAAAAAACAAAGGGGTTAGTATGTCGAAAATATCGAAAAATACGTAAGGGGGGGTAGTGTGTCAAAAATGTGGAAAAAAAACAAAGGGGTTAGTATGTCGAAAGTATCGAAAAATACGTAAGGGGGGTAGTGTGTCGAAAATGTGGAAAAAAACAAAGGGGTTAGTATGTCGAAAATATCGAAAAATACGTAAGGGGGGGTAGTGTGTCGAAAATGTGGGAAAAAAACAAAGGGGTTAGTTAGTATGTCGAAAATATCGAAAAATACGTAAGGGGGGGTAGTGTGTCGAAAATGTGGGAAAAAAAACAAAGGGGTTAGTATGTCGAAAATATCGAAAAATACGTAAGGGGGGGTAGTGTGTCGAAAATGTGGAAAAAAAACAAAGGGGTTAGTATGTCGAAAATATCGAAAAATACGTAAGGGGGGGTAGTGTGTCGAAAATGTTGAAAAAAAACAAAGGGGTTAGTATGTCGAAAATATGGAAAAATACATAAGGGGGGGTAGTGTGTCGAAAATATGGAAAAATACGTAAGGGGGGGTAGTGTGTCGAAAATGTGGAAAAACTCAAAGGGGTTAGTATGTCGAAAATATCGAAAAATACGTAAGGGGGGGGTAGTGTGTCGAAAATGTGGGAAAAAAAACAAAGGGGTTAGTATGTCGAAAATATCGAAAAATACGTAAGGGGGGGTAGTGTGTCGAAAATACGGAAAAAAAACAAAGGGATTAGTATGTCGAAAATATCGAAAAATACGTAAGGGGGGGTAGTGTGTCGAAAATGTTGAAAAAAAACAAAGGGGTTAGTATGTCGAAAATATGGAAAAATACATAAGGGGGGGTAGTGTGTCGAAAATATGGAAAAATACGTAAGGGGGGGTAGTGTGTCGAAAATGTGGAAAAACTCAAAGGGGTTAGTATGTCGAAAATATGGAAAAATACGTAAGGGGGGGTAGTGTGTCGAAAATGTGGAAAAAAAACAAAGGGGTTAGTATGTCGAAAATATCGAAAAATACGTAAGGGGGGGTAGTGTGTCGAAAATGTGGGAAAAAAACAAAGGGGTTAGTTAGTATGTCGAAAATATCGAAAAATACGTAAGGGGGGGTAGTGTGTCGAAAATGTTCAAAAAAAACAAAGGGGTTAGTATGTCGAAAATATGGAAAAATACGTAAGGGGGGGTAGTGTGTCGAAAATGTGGAAAAAAAACAAAGGGGTTAGTATGTCGAAAATATCGAAAAATACGTAAGGGGGGGTAGTGTGTCGAAAATGTGGGAAAAAAACAAAGGGGTTAGTTAGTATGTCGAAAATATCGAAAAATACGTAAGGGGGGGTAGTGTGTCGAAAATGTGGAAAAAAAACAAAGGGGTTAGTATGTCGAAAGTATCGAAAAATACGTAAGGGGGGTAGTGTGTCGAAAATGTGGAAAAAAACAAAGGGGTTAGTATGTCGAAAATATCGAAAAATACGTAAGGGGGGGTAGTGTGTCGAAAATGTGGGAAAAAAACAAAGGGGTTAGTTAGTATGTCGAAAATATCGAAAAATACGTAAGGGGGGGTAGTGTGTCGAAAATGTGGAAAAAAAACAAAGGGGTTAGTATGTCGAAAATATCGAAAAATACGTAAGGGGGGGTAGTGTGTCGAAAATGTGGAAAAAAAACAAAGGGGTGAGTATGTCGAAAATATCGAAAAATACGTAAGGGGGGGTAGTGTGTCGAAAATGTGGAAAAAAAACAAAGGGGTTAGTATGTCGAAAATATCGAAAAATACGTAAGGGGGGGTAGTGTGTCGAAAATACGGAAAAAAAACAAAGGGATTAGTATGTCGAAAATATCGAAAAATACGTAAGGGGGGGTAGTGTGTCGAAAATGTTGAAAAAAAACAAAGGGGTTAGTATGTCGAAAATATGGAAAAATACATAAGGGGGGGTAGTGTGTCGAAAATATGGAAAAATACGTAAGGGGGGGTAGTGTGTCGAAAATGTGAAAAAAAAACAAAGGGGTTAGTATGTCGAAAATATCGAAAAATACGTAAGGGGGGGTAGTGTGTCGAAAATGTGGAAAAAAAACAAAGGGGTTAGTATGTCGAAAATATCGAAAAATACGTAAGGGGGGGGTAGTGTGTCGAAAATGTGGAAAAAAAACAAAGGGGTTAGTATGTCGAAAATATCGAAAAATACGTAAGGGGGGGTAGTGTGTCGAAAATACGGAAAAAAAACAAAGGGATTAGTATGTCGAAAATATCGAAAAATACGTAAGGGGGGGTAGTGTGTCGAAAATGTGGAAAAAAAACAAAGGGGTTAGTATGTCGAAAATATCGAAAAATACGTAAGGGGGGGTAGTATGTCGAAAATGTGGGAAAAAAAACAAAGGGGTTAGTATGTCGAAAATATCGAAAAATACGTAAGGGGGGGTAGTGTGTCGAAAATGTGGGAAAAAAAACAAAGGGGTTAGTATGTCGAAAATATCGAAAAATACGTAAGGGGGGGTAGTATGTCGAAAATACGGAAAAAAAACAAAGGGATTAGTATGTCGAAAATATCGAAAAATACGTAAGGGGGGGTAGTGTGTCGAAAATGTGGAAAAAACTCAAAGGGGTGAGTATGTCGAAAATATCGAAAAATACGTAAGGGGGGGTAGTGTGTCGAAAATGTTGAAAAAAACAAAGGGGTTAGTATGCCGAAAATATCGAAAAATACGTAAGGGGGGGTAGTGTGTCGAAAATGTGGGAAAAAAAAAAAAGGGGTTAGTATGTCGAAAATATCGAAAAATACGTAAGGGGGGGTAGTGTGTCGAAAATGTTGAAAAAAAACAAAGGGGTTAGTATGTCGAAAATATCGAAAAATACGTAAGGGGGGGTAGTGTGTCGAAAATGTTGAAAAAAAACAAAGGGGTTAGTATGTCGAAAATATCGAAAAATACGTAAGGGGGGGTAGTGTGTCGAAAATGTGAAAAAAAAACAAAGGGGTTAGTATGTCGAAAATATCGAAAAATACGTAAGGGGGGGTAGTGTGTCGAAAATGTGGAAAAAAACAAAGGGGTTAGTATGTCGAAAATATCGAAAAATACGTAAGGGGGGGTAGTGTGTCGAAAATGTTGAAAAAAAACAAAGGGGTGAGTATGTCGAAAATATCGAAAAATACGTAAGGGGGGGTAGTGTGTCGAAAATGTGGAAAAAAAACAAAGGGGTTAGTATGTCGAAAATATCGAAAAATACGTAAAGGGGGGTAGTGTGTCGAAAATGTGGAAAAAAAACAAAGGGGTTAGTATGTCGAAAATATCGAAAAATACGTAAGGGGGGGTAGTGTGTCGAAAATACGGAAAAAAAACAAAGGGATTAGTATGTCGAAAATATCGAAAAATACGTAAGGGGGGGTAGTGTGTCGAAAATGTTGAAAAAAAACAAAGGGGTTAGTATGTCGAAAATATGGAAAAATACATAAGGGGGGGTAGTGTGTCGAAAATATGGAAAAATACGTAAGGGGGGGTAGTGTGTCGAAAATGTGGAAAAACTCAAACGGGTTAGTATGTCGAAAATATGGATAAAAACGTAAGGGGGGGTAGTGTGTCGAAAATGTTGAAAAAAAACAAAGGGGTGAGTATGTCGAAAATATGGAAAAATACGTAAGGGGGGGTAGTGTGTCGAAAATGTTGAAAAAAAACAAAGGGGTTAGTATGTTGAAAATATCGAAAAAAACGTAAGGGGGGGTAGTGTGTCGAAAATGTTGAAAAAAAAACAAAGGGGTTAGTACGTCGAAAATATCGAAAAATACGTAAGGGGGGGTAGTGTGTCGAAAATGTGAAAAAAAAACAAAGGGAATAGTATGTCGAAAATATCGAAAAATACGTAAGGGGGGGTAGTGTGTCGAAAATGTGGAAAAAAAACAAAGGGGTTAGTATGTCGAAAATATCGAAAAATACGTAAGGGGGGGTAGTGTGTCGAAAATATGGAAAAAAAACAAAGGGGTGAGTATGTCGAAAATATCGAAAAATACGTAAGGGGGGGTAGTGTGTCGAAAATGTTGAAAAAAACAAAGGGGTTAGTATGTCGAAAATATGGAAAAATACGTAAGGGGGGGTAGTGTGTCGAAAATGTTGAAAAAAAACAAAGGGGTGAGTATGTCGAAAATATCGAAAAATACGTAAGGGGGGGTAGTGTGTCGAAAATATGGAAAAAACTCAAAGGGGTTAGTTAGTATGTCGAAAATATCGAAAAATACGTAAGGGGGGGTAGTGTGTCGAAAATGTTGAAAAAAAACAAAGGGGTGAGTATGTCGAAAATATCGAAAAATACGTAAGGGGGGGTAGTGTGTCGAAAATGTGGAAAAAAAACAAAGGGGTTAGTATGTCGAAAATATGGAAAAATACGTAAGGGGGGGTAGTGTGTCGAAAATGTGGAAAAAAAACAAAGGGGTTAGTATGTTGAAAATATCGAAAAATACGTAAGGGGGGGTAGTGTGTCGAAAATGTGGAAAAAAAACAAAGGGGTTAGTATGTCGAAAATATCGAAAAATACGTAAGGGGGGGTAGTGTGTCGAAAATATGGAAAAAACTCCAAGGGGTGAGTATGTCGAAAATATCGAAAAATACGTAAGGGGGGGTAGTGTGTCGAAAATGTGGAAAAAAAACAAAGGGGTTAGTATGTCGAAAATATCGAAAAATTACGTAAAGGGGGGTAGTGTGTCGAAAATGTTGAAAAAAAACAAAGGGGTTAGTATGTCGAAAATATGGAAAAATACGTAAGGGGGGGTAGTGTGTCGAAAATGTTGAAAAAAAACAAAGGGGTGAGTATGTCGAAAATATCGAAAAATACGTAAGGGGGGGTAGTGTGTCGAAAATATGGAAAAAACTCAAAGGGGTGAGTATGTCGAAAATATCGAAAAATACGTAAGGGGGGGTAGTGTGTCGAAAATGTGGAAAAAAAACAAAGGGGTTAGTATGTCGAAAATATCGAAAAATACGTAAGGGGGGGTAGTGTGTCGAAAATACGGAAAAAAAACAAAGGGATTAGTATGTCGAAAATATCGAAAAATACGTAAGGGGGGGTAGTGTGTCGAAAATGTTGAAAAAAAACAAAGGGGTTAGTATGTCGAAAATATCGAAAAATACGTAAGGGGGGGTAGTGTGTCGAAAATGTTGAAAAAACTCAAAGGGGTGAGTATGTCGAAAATATCGAAAAATACGTAAGGGGGGGTAGTGTGTCGAAAATGTTGAAAAAAAAACAAAGGGGTGAGTATGTCGAAAATATCGAAAAATACGTAAGGGGGGGTAGTGTGTCGAAAATGTGGAAAAAAAACAAAGGGGTTAGTATGTCGAAAATATCGAAAAATACGTAAGGGGGGGTAGTGTGTCGAAAATACGGAAAAAAAACAAAGGGATTAGTATGTCGAAAATATCGAAAAATACGTAAGGGGGGGTAGTGTGTCGAAAATGTTGAAAAAAAACAAAGGGGTGAGTATGTCGAAAATATCGAAAAATACGTAAGGGGGGGTAGTGTGTCGAAAATGTGGAAAAAAAACAAAGGGGTTAGTATGTCGAAAATATCGAAAAATACGTAAAGGGGGGTAGTGTGTCGAAAATGTGGAAAAAAAACAAAGGGGTTAGTATGTCGAAAATATCGAAAAATACGTAAGGGGGGGTAGTGTGTCGAAAATACGGAAAAAAAACAAAGGGATTAGTATGTCGAAAATATCGAAAAATACGTAAGGGGGGGTAGTGTGTCGAAAATGTTGAAAAAAAACAAAGGGGTTAGTATGTCGAAAATATGGAAAAATACATAAGGGGGGGTAGTGTGTCGAAAATATGGAAAAATACGTAAGGGGGGGTAGTGTGTCGAAAATGTGGAAAAACTCAAACGGGTTAGTATGTCGAAAATATGGATAAAAACGTAAGGGGGGGTAGTGTGTCGAAAATGTTGAAAAAAAACAAAGGGGTGAGTATGTCGAAAATATGGAAAAATACGTAAGGGGGGGTAGTGTGTCGAAAATGTTGAAAAAAAACAAAGGGGTTAGTATGTTGAAAATATCGAAAAAAACGTAAGGGGGGGTAGTGTGTCGAAAATGTTGAAAAAAAAACAAAGGGGTTAGTACGTCGAAAATATCGAAAAATACGTAAGGGGGGGTAGTGTGTCGAAAATGTGAAAAAAAAACAAAGGGAATAGTATGTCGAAAATATCGAAAAATACGTAAGGGGGGGTAGTGTGTCGAAAATGTGGAAAAAAAACAAAGGGGTTAGTATGTCGAAAATATCGAAAAATACGTAAGGGGGGGTAGTGTGTCGAAAATATGGAAAAAAAACAAAGGGGTGAGTATGTCGAAAATATCGAAAAATACGTAAGGGGGGGTAGTGTGTCGAAAATGTTGAAAAAAACAAAGGGGTTAGTATGTCGAAAATATGGAAAAATACGTAAGGGGGGGTAGTGTGTCGAAAATGTTGAAAAAAAACAAAGGGGTGAGTATGTCGAAAATATCGAAAAATACGTAAGGGGGGGTAGTGTGTCGAAAATATGGAAAAAACTCAAAGGGGTTAGTTAGTATGTCGAAAATATCGAAAAATACGTAAGGGGGGGTAGTGTGTCGAAAATGTTGAAAAAAAACAAAGGGGTGAGTATGTCGAAAATATCGAAAAATACGTAAGGGGGGGTAGTGTGTCGAAAATGTGGAAAAAAAACAAAGGGGTTAGTATGTCGAAAATATGGAAAAATACGTAAGGGGGGGTAGTGTGTCGAAAATGTGGAAAAAAAACAAAGGGGTTAGTATGTTGAAAATATCGAAAAATACGTAAGGGGGGGTAGTGTGTCGAAAATGTGGAAAAAAAACAAAGGGGTTAGTATGTCGAAAATATCGAAAAATACGTAAGGGGGGGTAGTGTGTCGAAAATATGGAAAAAACTCCAAGGGGTGAGTATGTCGAAAATATCGAAAAATACGTAAGGGGGGGTAGTGTGTCGAAAATGTGGAAAAAAAACAAAGGGGTTAGTATGTCGAAAATATCGAAAAATTACGTAAAGGGGGGTAGTGTGTCGAAAATGTTGAAAAAAAACAAAGGGGTTAGTATGTCGAAAATATGGAAAAATACGTAAGGGGGGGTAGTGTGTCGAAAATGTTGAAAAAAAACAAAGGGGTGAGTATGTCGAAAATATCGAAAAATACGTAAGGGGGGGTAGTGTGTCGAAAATATGGAAAAAACTCAAAGGGGTGAGTATGTCGAAAATATCGAAAAATACGTAAGGGGGGGTAGTGTGTCGAAAATGTGGAAAAAAAACAAAGGGGTTAGTATGTCGAAAATATCGAAAAATACGTAAGGGGGGGTAGTGTGTCGAAAATACGGAAAAAAAACAAAGGGATTAGTATGTCGAAAATATCGAAAAATACGTAAGGGGGGGTAGTGTGTCGAAAATGTTGAAAAAAAACAAAGGGGTTAGTATGTCGAAAATATCGAAAAATACGTAAGGGGGGGTAGTGTGTCGAAAATGTTGAAAAAACTCAAAGGGGTGAGTATGTCGAAAATATCGAAAAATACGTAAGGGGGGGTAGTGTGTCGAAAATGTTGAAAAAAAAACAAAGGGGTGAGTATGTCGAAAATATCGAAAAATACGTAAGGGGGGGTAGTGTGTCGAAAATGTGGAAAAAAAACAAAGGGGTTAGTATGTCGAAAATATCGAAAAATACGTAAGGGGGGGTAGTGTGTCGAAAATACGGAAAAAAAACAAAGGGATTAGTATGTCGAAAATATCGAAAAATACGTAAGGGGGGGTAGTGTGTCGAAAATGTTGAAAAAAAACAAAGGGGTTAGTATGTCGAAAATATGGAAAAATACATAAGGGGGGGTAGTGTGTCGAAAATATGGAAAAATACGTAAGGGGGGGTAGTGTGTCGAAAATGTGGAAAAACTCAAAGGGGTTAGTATGTCGAAAATATGGATAAAAACGTAAGGGGGGTAGTGTGTCGAAAATGTTGAAAAAAAACAAAGGGGTGAGTATGTCGAAAATATGGAAAAATACGTAAGGGGGGGGTAGTGTGTCGAAAATGTTGAAAAAAAACATAGGGGTTAGTATGTTGAAAATATCGAAAAAAACGTAAGGGGGGGTAGTGTGTCGAAAATGTTGAAAAAAAACAAAGGGGTTAGTATGTCGAAAATATCGAAAAATACGTAAGGGGGGGTAGTGTGTCGAAAATGTGAAAAAAAACAAAGGGAATAGTATGTCGAAAATATCGAAAAATACGTAAGGGGGGGTAGTGTGTCGAAAATGTGGAAAAAAAACAAAGGGGTTAGTATGTCGAAAATATCGAAAAATACGTAAGGGGGGGTAGTGTGTCGAAAATGTTGAAAAAAACAAAGGGGTTAGTATGTCGAAAATATGGAAAAATACGTAAGGGGGGGTAGTGTGTCGAAAATGTTGAAAAAAAACAAAGGGGTGAGTATGTCGAAAATATCGAAAAATACGTAAGGGGGGGGTAGTGTGTCGAAAATATGGAAAAAACTCAAAGGGGTTAGTTAGTATGTCGAAAATATGGAAAAATACGTATGGGGGGGTAGTGTGTCGAAAATGTTGAAAAAAAACAAAGGGGTGAGTATGTCGAAAATATCGAAAAATACGTAAGGGGGGGTAGTGTGTCGAAAATATGGAAAAAACTCAAAGGAGTTAGTTAGTATGTCGAAAATATCGAAAAATACGTAAGGGGGGGTAGTGTGTCGAAAATGTTGAAAAAAAAACAAAGGGATTAGTATGTCGAAAATATGGAAAAATACGTAAGGGGGGGTAGTGTGTCGAAAATGTGGAAAAAAAACAAAGGGGTTAGTATGTCGAAAATATCGAAAAATACGTAAGGGGGGGTAGTGTGTCGAAAATGTGGAAAAAAAACAAAGGGGTTAGTATGTCGAAAATATGGAAAAATACGTAAGGGGGGGTAGTGTGTCGAAAATGTGGAAAAAAAACAAAGGGGTGAGTATGTCGAAAATATCGAAAAATACGAAAGGGGGGGTAGTGTGTCGAAAATATCGGAAAATACGTATGGGGGGGTAGTGTGTCGAAAATATGGAAAAATACATAAGGGGGGGTAGTGTGTCGAAAATATGGAAAAATACGTAAGGGGGGGTAGTGTGTCGAAAATGTGGAAAAAACTCAAAGGGGTGAGTATGTCGAAAATATGGAAAAATACATAAGGGGGGGTAGTGTGTCGAAAATGTTGAAAAAAAACAAAGGGGTTAGTATGTCGAAAATATCAAAAAATACGTAAGGGGGGGTAGTGTGTCGAAAATGTGGAAAAAAAACAAAGGGGTTAGTATGTCGAAAATATGGAAAAATACGTAAGGGGGGGTAGTGTGTCGAAAATGTGAAAAAAAAACAAAGGGGTTAGTATGTCGAAAATATGGAAAAATACG
The DNA here is from genome assembly GCF_059441175.1 of Urocampus carinirostris. NCBI lineage: Eukaryota > Metazoa > Chordata > Actinopteri > Syngnathiformes > Syngnathidae > Urocampus > Urocampus carinirostris. The sequence continues at coordinate 36,766,061 of NC_142361.1, forward strand.
TAAGGGGGGTAGTGTGTCGAAAATGTGAAAAAAAAACAAAGGGGTTAGTATGTCGAAAATATGGAAAAATACGTAAGGGGGGTAGTGTGTCGAAAATGTGAAAAAAAAACAAAGGGGTTAGTATGTCGAAAATATGGAAAAATACGTAAGGGGGGTAGTGTGTCGAAAATGTGGAAAAATACATAAGGGGGGTTAGTGTGTCGAAAATGTGGAAAAACTCAAAGGGGTTAGTATGTCGAAAATATGGATAAAAACGTAAGGGGGGGTAGTGTGTCGAAAATGTTGAAAAAAAACAAAGGGGTGAGTATGTCGAAAATATGGAAAAATACGTAAGGGGGGGTAGTGTGTCGAAAATGTGGAAAAAAAACAAAGGGGTTAGTATGTCGAAAATATGGAAAAATACGTAAGGGGGGGTAGTGTGTCGAAAATGTTGAAAAAAAACAAAGGGGTGAGTATGTCGAAAATATCGAAAAATACGTAAGGGGGGGTAGTGTGTCAAAAATGTTGAAAAAAAACAAAGGGGTTAGTATGTCGAAAATATGGAAAAATACGTAAGGGGGGTAGTGTGTCGAAAATGTTGAAAAAAAACAAAGGGGTTAGTATGTCGAAAATATCAAAAAATACGTAAGGGGGGGTAGTGTGTCGAAAATGTGGAAAAAAAACAAAGGGGTTAGTATGTCGAAAATATGGAAAAATACGTAAGGGGGGGTAGTGTGTCGAAAATGTGAAAAAAAAACAAAGGGGTTAGTATGTCGAAAATATGGAAAAATACGTAAGGGGGGTAGTGTGTCGAAAATGTGGAAAAACTCAAAGGGGTTAGTATGTCGAAAATATGGATAAAAACGTAAGGGGGGGTAGTGTGTCGAAAATGTTGAAAAAAAACAAAGGGGTGAGTATGTCGAAAATATCGAAAAATACGTAAGGGGGGTAGTGTGTCGAAAATGTGGAAAAATACATAAGGGGGGGTAGTGTGTCGAAAATATGGAAAAATACGTAAGGGGGAGTAGTGTGTCGAAAATGTGGAAAAAACTCAAAGGGGTGAGTATGTCGAAAATATGGAAAAATACGTAAGGGGGGTAGTGTGTCGAAAATTTGGAAAAATACATAAGGGGGGGTAGTGTGTCGAAAATATGGAAAAATACGTAAGGGGGAGTAGTGTGTCGAAAATGTGGAAAAAACTCAAAGGGGTGAGTATGTCGAAAATATGGAAAAATACGTAAGGGGGGGTAGTGTGTCGAAAATGTTGGAAAAAAAACAAAGGGGTTAGTATGTCGAAAATATCGAAAAATACGAAAGGGGGGGTAGTGTGTCGAAAATATCGGAAAATACGTAAGGGGGGGTAGTGTGTCGAAAATATGGAAAAATACATAAGGGGGGGGGTAGTGTGTCGAAAATATGGAAAAATACGTAAGGGGGGGTAGTGTGTCGAAAATGTGGAAAAAACTCAAAGGGGTGAGTATGTCGAAAATATGGAAAAATACGTAAGGGGGGGTAGTGTGTCGAAAATGTTGAAAAAAAACAAAGGGGTTAGTATGTCGAAAATATGGAAAAATACATAAGGGGGGGTAGTGTGTCGAAAATATGGAAAAATACGTAAGGGGGGGTAGTGTGTCTAAAATGTTGAAAAAAAACAAAGGGGTTAGTATGTCGAAAATATCGAAAAATACGTAAGGGCGGGTAGTGTGTCGAAAATGTGGAAAAAAAACAAAGGGGTTAGTATGTCGAAAATATCGAAAAATACGTAAGGGGGGGTAGTGTGTCGAAAATGTTGGAAAAAAAACAAAGGGGTTAGTATGTCGAAAATATGGAAAAATACGTAAGGGGGGGTAGTGTGTCGAAAATGTTGAAAAAAAACAAAGGGGTTAGTATGTCGAAAATATGGAAAAATACGTAAGGGGGGGTAGTGTGTCGAAAATATGGAAAAATACATAAAGGGGGGTAGTGTGTCGAAAATATGGAAAAATACGTAAGGGGGTGTAGTGTGTCGAAAATGTGGAAAAAAAACAAAGGGGTTAGTATGTCGAAAATATGGAAAAATACGTAAGGGGGGGTAGTGTGTCGAAAATGTTGAAAAAAAACAAAGGGGTTAGTATGTCGAAAATATGGAAAAATATGTAAGTGGGGGTAGTGTGTCGAAAATGTGGGAAAAAAAACAAAGGGGTTAGTATGTCGAAAATATGGAAAAATACGTAAGGGGGGGTAGTGTGTCGAAAATGTGGAAAAAAAACAAAGGGGTTAGTATGTCGAAAATATCAAAAAATACGTAAGGGGGGGTAGTGTGTCGAAAATGTTGAAAAAAAACAAAGGGGTTAGTATGTCGAAAATATGGAAAAATACGTAAGGGGGGGTAGTGTGTCGAAAATATGGAAAAATACATAAGGGGGGGTAGTGTGTCGAAAATATGGAAAAATACGTAAGGGGGTGTAGTGTGTCGAAAATGTGGAAAAAAACAAAGGGGTTAGTATGTCGAAAATATGGAAAAATACGTAAGTGGGGGTAGTGTGTCGAAAATGTGGGAAAAAAAACAAAGGGGTTAGTATGTCGAAAATATGGAAAAATACGTAAGGGGGGGTAGTGTGTCGAAAATGTGGAAAAAAAACAAAGGGGTTAGTATGTCGAAAATATGGAAAAATACGTAAGGGGGGGTAGTGTGTCGAAAATGTTGAAAAAAAACAAAAGGGTGAGTATGTCGAAAATATCGAAAAATACGTAAGGGGGGGTAGTGTGTCAAAAATGTTGAAAAAAAACAAAGGGGTTAGTATGTCGAAAATATGGAAAAATACGTAAGGGGGGGTAGTGTGTCGAAAATGTTGAAAAAAAACAAAGGGGTGAGTATGTCGAAAATATCGAAAAATACGTAAGGGGGGGTAGTGTGTCGAAAATATGGAAAAAACTCAAAGGGGTGAGTATGTCGAAAATATCGAAAAATACGTAAGGGGGGGTAGTGTGTCGAAAATGTTGAAAAAAAACAAAGGGGTTAGTATGTCGAAAATATCGAAAAATACGTAAGGGGGGGTAGTGTGTCGAAAATGTGGGAAAAAAACAAAGGGGTTAGTATGTCGAAAATATGGAAAAATACGTAAGGGGGGGTAGTGTGTCGAAAATGTGGAAAAAAAACAAAGGGGTTAGTATGTCGAAAATATCGAAAAATACGTAAGGGGGGTAGTGTGTCGAAAATGTGGAAAAAAAACAAAGGGGTGAGTATGTCGAAAATATCGAAAAATACGTAAGGGGGGGTAGTGTGTCGAAAATGTTGAAAAAAAACAAAGGGGTGAGTATGTCGAAAATATGGAAAAATACGTAAGGGGGGGTAGTGTGTCGAAAATGTGGAAAAAAAACAAAGGGGTTAGTATGTCGAAAATATCGAAAAATACGTAAGGGGGGGTAGTGTGTCGAAAATGTGGAAAAAAAACAAAGGGGTTAGTATGTCGAAAATATCGAAAAATACGTAAGGGGGGGTAGTGTGTCGAAAATACGGAAAAAAAACAAAGGGATTAGTATGTCGAAAATATCGAAAAATACGTAAGGGGGGGTAGTGTGTCGAAAATGTTGAAAAATACGTAAGGGGGGGTAGTGTGTCGAAAATGTGGAAAAACTCAAAGGGGTTAGTATGTCGAAAATATCGAAAAATACGTAAGGGGGGGTAGTGTGTCGAAAATGTGAAAAAAAAACAAAGGGGTTAGTATGTCGAAAATATCGAAAAATACGTAAGGGCGGGTAGTGTGTCGAAAATGTGGAAAAATAACAAAGGGGTTAGTATGTCGAAAATATCGAAAAATACGTAAGGGGGGGTAGTGTGTCGAAAATGTGGAAAAAAAACAAAGGGGTTAGTATGTCGAAAATATCGAAAAATACGTAAGGGGGGGTAGTGTGTCGAAAATGTGGGAAAAAAAACAAAGGGGTTAGTATGTCGAAAATATCGAAAAATACGTAAGGGGGGGTAGTGTGTCGAAAATACGGAAAAAAAACAAAGGGGTTAGTATGTCGAAAATATCGAAAAATACGTAAGGGGGGGTAGTGTGTCGAAAATGTTGAAAAAAACAAAGGGGTTAGTATGTCGAAAATATCGAAAAATACGTAAGGGGGGGTAGTGTGTCGAAAATGTGGGAAAAAAAACAAAGGGGTTAGTATGTCGAAAATATCGAAAAATACGTAAGGGGGGGTAGTGTGTCGAAAATGTGGAAAAAAAACAAAGGGGTTAGTATGTCGAAAATATGGAAAAATACGTAAGGGGGGGTAGTGTGTCGAAAATTTGGAAAAAAATCAAAGGGGTTAGTATGTCGAAAATATTGAAAAATACGTAAGGGGGGGTAGTGTGTCGAAAATGTGGAAAAAAAACAAAGGGGTTAGTATGTCGAAACTATCGAAAAATACGTAAGGGGGGGGTAGTGTGTCGAAAATGTGGAAAAAAAACAAAGGGGTTAGTATGTCGAAAATATGGAAAAATACGTAAGTGGGGGTAGTGTGTCGAAAATGTGGGAAAAAAAACAAAGGGGTTAGTATGTCGAAAATATGGAAAAATACGTAAGGGGGGTAGTGTGTCGAAAATTTGGAAAAAAAACAAAGGGGTTAGTATGTCGAAAATATCGAAAAATACGTAAGGGGGGGTAGTGTGTCGAAAATGTTGAAAAAAAACAAAGGGGTTAGTATGTCGAAAATATGGAAAAATACGTAAGGGGGGGTAGTGTGTCGAAAATGTTGAAAAAAAACAAAGGGGTGAGTATGTCGAAAATATCGAAAAATACGTAAGGGGGGGTAGTGTGTCGAAAATGTGGAAAAAAAACAAAGGGGTTAGTATGTCGAAAATATCGAAAAATACGTAAGGGGGGGTAGTGTGTCGAAAATGTTGAAAAAAAACAAAGGGGTTAGTATGTCGAAAATATGGAAAAATACATAAGGGGGGGTAGTGTGTCGAAAATGTTGAAAAAAAACAAAGGGGTTAGTATGTCGAAAATATGGAAAAATACGTAAGGGGGGGTAGTGTGTCGAAAATACGGAAAAAAAACAAAGGGATTAGTATGTCGAAAATATCGAAAAATACGTAAGGGGGGGTAGTGTGTCGAAAATGTTGAAAAAAAACAAAGGGGTTAGTATGTCGAAAATATGGAAAAATACATAAGGGGGGGTAGTGTGTCGAAAATATGGAAAAATACGTAAGGGGGGGTAGTGTTTCGAAAATGTGGAAAAACTCAAAGGGGTTAGTATGTCGAAAATATGGATAAAAACGTAAGGGGGGGTAGTGTGTCGAAAATGTGAAAAAAAAAACAAAGGGGTTAGTATGTCGAAAATATCGAAAAATACGTAAGGGGGGGTAGTGTGTCGAAAATGTGGAAAAAAAACAAAGGGGTTAGTATGTCGAAAATATCGAAAAATACGTAAGGGGGGGTAGTGTGTCGAAAATGTGGAAAAAAAACAAAGGGGTTAGTATGTCGAAAATATCGAAAAATACGTAAGGGGGGGTAGTGTGTCGAAAATGTGGAAAAAAAACAAAGGGGTTAGTATGTCGAAAATATCGAAAAATACGTAAGGGGGGGTAGTGAGTCGAAAATGTGAAAAAAAAACAAAGGGGTTAGTATGTCGAAAATATCGAAAAATACGTAAGGGGGGGTAGTGTGTCGAAAATGTTGAAAAAAAACAAAGGGGTTAGTATGTCGAAAATATGGAAAAATACATAAGGGGGCGTAGTGTGTCGAAAATATGGAAAAATACGTAAGGGGGGGTAGTGTGTCGAAAATGTGGAAAAACTCAAAGGGGTTAGTATGTCGAAAATATGGATAAAAACGTAAGGGGGGGTAGTGTGTCGAAAATGTGAAAAAAAAACAAAGGGGTTAGTATGTCGAAAATATCGAAAAATACGTAAGGGGGGGTAGTGTGTCGAAAATGTGGAAAAAAAACAAAGGGGTTAGTATGTCGAAAATATCGAAAAATACGTAAGGGGGGGTAGTGTGTCGAAAATGTGGAAAAAAAACAAAGGGGTTAGTATGTCGAAAATATCGAAAAATACGTAAGGGGGGGTAGTGTGTCAAAAATGTGGAAAAAAAACAAAGGGGTTAGTATGTCAAAAATATCGAAAAATACGTAAGGGGGGGTAGTGAGTCGAAAATGTGAAAAAAAAACAAAGGGGTTAGTATGTCGAAAATATCGAAAAATACGTAAGGGGGGGTAGTGTGTCGAAAATGTGGAAAAAACTCAAAGGGGTGAGTATGTCGAAAATATCGAAAAATACGTAAGGGGGGGTAGTGTGTCGAAAATGTTGAAAAAAACAAAGGGGTTAGTATGTCGAAAATATCGAAAAATACGTAAGGGGGGGTAGTGTGTCGAAAATGTGGGAAAAAAAACAAAGGGGTTAGTATGTCGAAAATATCGAAAAATACGTAAGGGGGGGTAGGGTGTCGAAAATGTTGAAGAAAAACAAAGGGGTTAGTATGTCAAAAATATCGAAAAATACGTAAGGGGGGGTAGTGTGTCGAAAATGTTGAAAAAAAACAAAGGGGTTAGTATGTCGAAAATATCGAAAAATACGTAAGGGGGGGTAGTGTGTCGAAAATGTGAAAAAAAAACAAAGGGGTTAGTATGTCGAAAATATCGAAAAATACGTAAGGGGGGGTAGTGTGTCGAAAATGTGGAAAAAAACAAAGGGGTTAGTATGTCGAAAATATCGAAAAATACGTAAGGGGGGGTAGTGTGTCGAAAATGTTGAAAAAAAACAAAGGGGTGAGTATGTCGAAAATATCGAAAAATACGTAAGGGGGGGTAGTGTGTCGAAAATGTGGAAAAAAAACAAAGGGGTTAGTATGTCGAAAATATCGAAAAATACGTAAGGGGGGGTAGTGTGTCGAAAATACGGAAAAAAAACAAAGGGATTAGTATGTCGAAAATATCGAAAAATACGTAAGGGGGGGTAGTGTGTCGAAAATGTTGAAAAAAAACAAAGGGGTTAGTATGTCGAAAATATGGAAAAATACATAAGGGGGGGTAGTGTGTCGAAAATATGGAAAAATACGTAAGGGGGGGTAGTGTGTCGAAAATGTGGAAAAACTCAAAGGGGTTAGTATGTCGAAAATATGGATAAAAACGTAAGGGGGGTAGTGTGTCGAAAATGTTGAAAAAAAACAAAGGGGTGAGTATGTCGAAAATATGGAAAAATACGTAAGGGGGGGTAGTGTGTCGAAAATGTTGAAAAAAAACAAAGGGGTGAGTATGTCGAAAATATCGAAAAATACGTAAGGGGGGGTAGTGTGTCGAAAATGTTGAAAAAAAACAAAGGGGTTAGTATGTCGAAAATATCGAAAAATACGTAAAGGGGGGTAGTGTGTCGAAAATGTGGGAAAAAAAACAAAGGGGTTAGTATGTCGAAAATATCGAAAAATACGTAAGGGGGGGTAGTGTGTCGAAAATGTGAAAAAAAAACAAAGGGGTTAGTATGTCGAAAATATCGAAAAATACGTAAGGGGGGGTAGTGTGTCGTAAATGTGGAAATAAAACAAAGGGGTTAGTATGTCGAAAATATCGAAAAATACGTAAGGGGGGTAGGGTGTCGAAAATGTTGAAGAAAAACAAAGGGGTTAGTATGTCAAAAATATCGAAAAATACGTAAGGGGGGGTAGTGTGTCGAAAATGTGAAAAAAAAACAAAGGGGTTAGTATGTCGAAAATATCGAAAAATACGTAAAGGGGGGTAGTGTGTCGAAAATGTGAAAAAAAAACAAAGGGGTTAGTATGTCGAAAATATCGAAAAATACGTAAGGGGGGGTAGTGTGTCGAAAATGTGGAAAAAAAACAAAGGGTTTAGTATGTCGAAAATATCGAAAAATACGTAAGGGGGGGTAGTGTGTCGAAAATATGGAAAAAAAACAAAGGGGTGAGTATGTCGAAAATATCGAAAAATACGTAAGGGGGGGTAGTGTGTCGAAAATGTGGAAAAAAAACAAAGGGGTTAGTATGTCGAAAATATGGAAAAATACGTAAGGGGGGGTAGTGTGTCGAAAATATGGAAAAAAACTCAAAGGGGTCAGTATGTCGAAAATATCGAAAAATACGTAAGGGGGGGTAGTGTGTCGAAAATGTTGAAAAAAACAAAGGGGTTAGAATGTCGAAAATATGGAAAAATACGTAAGGGGGGGTAGTGTGTCGAAAATGTGGGAAAAAAAACAGAGGGGTTAGTATGTCGAAAATATGGAAAAATACATAAGGGGGGTAGTATGTCGAAAATATGGAAAAAAAACAAAGGGGTTAGTATGTCGAAAATATCGAAAAATACGTAAGGGGGGGTAGTGTGTCGAATTTGTTGAAAAAAAACAAAGGGGTTAGTATGTCGAAAATATCGAAAAATACGTAAGGGGGGGTAGTGTGTCGAAAATGTGGAAAAAAAACAAAGGGGTTAGTATGTCGAAAATATGGAAAAATACATAAGGGGGGGTAGTGTGTCGAAAATATGGAAAAATACGTAAGGGGGGGTAGTGTGTCGAAAATGTGGAAAAACTCAAAGGGGTTAGTATGTCGAAAATATGGATAAAAACGTAAGGGGGGGTAGTGTGTCGAAAATGTTGAAAAAAAACAAAGGGGTTAGTATGTCGAAAATATGGAAAAATACGTAAGGGGGGGTAGTGTGTCGAAAATGTTGAAAAAAAACAAAGGGGTGAGTATGTCGAAAATATGGAAAAATACGTAAGGGGGGGTAGTGTGTCGAAAATATGGAAAAAAAACAAAGGGGTGAGTATGTCAAAAATATGGAAAAATACGTAAGGGGGGGTAGTGTGTCGAAAATGTTGAAAAAAACAAAGGGGTTAGTATGTCGAAAATATGGAAAAATACGTAAAGGGGGGTAGTGTGTCGAAAATGTGGGAAAAAAAACAAAAGGGTTAGTATGTCGAAAATATGGAAAAAAAACAAAGGGGTTAGTATGTCGAAAATATCGAAAAATACGTAAGGGGGGGTAGTGTGTCGAAAATGTTGAAAAAAAACAAAGGGGTTAGTATGTCGAAAATATCGAAAAATACGTAAGGGGGGGTAGTGTGTCGAAAATATGGAAAAAAAACAAAGGGGTTAGTATGTCGAAAATATCGAAAAATACGTGAGGGGGGGTAGTGTGTCGAAAATGTTGAAAAAAAACAAAGGGGTTAGTATGTCGAAAATATGGAAAAATACGTAAGGGGGGGTAGTGTGTCGAAAATATGGAAAAATACATAAGGGGGGGTAGTGTGTCGAAAATATGGAAAAATACGTAAGGGGGTGTAGTGTGTCGAAAATGTGGAAAAAAAACAAAGGGGTTAGTATGTCGAAAATATCGAAAAATACGTAAGGGGGGGTAGTGTGTCGAAAATGTGGAAAAAAAGCAAAGGGGTTAGTATGTCGAAAATATCGAAAAATACGTAAGGGGGGGTAGTGTGTCGAAAATATGGAAAAAAAACCAAAAGGATTAGTATGTCGAAAATATCGAAAAATACGTAAGGGGGGGTAGTGTGTCGAAAATGTTGAAAAAAAACAAAGGGGTTAGTATGTCGAAAATATGGAAAAATACATAAGGGGGGGTAGTGTGTCGAAAATGTGGGCAAAATACGTAAGGGGGGTAGTGTGTCGAAAATGTGGAAAAATACGTAAGGGGGGTAGTGTGTCGAAAATGTGGAAAAAAAACAAAGGGGTTAGTATGTCGAAAATATCGAAAAATACGTAAGGGGGGGTAGTGTGTCGAAAATATGGAAAAAAAAACAAAGGGATTAGTATGTCGAAAATATCGAAAAATGCGTAAGGGGGGGTAGTGTGTCGAAAATGTTGAAAAAAAACAAAGGGGTTAGTATGTCGAAAATATGGAAAAATACATAAGGGGGGGTAGTGTGTCGAAAATATGGAAAAATACGTAAGGGGGGGTTGTGTGTCGAAAATGTTGAAAAAACTCAAAGGGGTGAGTATGTCGAAAATATGGAAAAAAACGTAAGGGGGGGTAGTGTGTCGAAAATGTTGAAAAAAAACAAAGGGGTGAGTATGTCGAAAATATCGAAAAATAGTGTGTCGAAAATGTGGAAAAAAAACAAAGGGGTTAGTATGTCGAAAATATGGAAAAATACATAAGGGGGGAAAGTGTGTCGAAAATGTTGAAAAAAAACAAAAGGGTTAGTATGTCGAAAATATGGAAAAATACATAAGGGGGGAAAGTGTGTCGAAAATGTGGGAAAAAAAACAAAGGGGTTAGTATGTCGAAAATATCGAAAAATACGTAAGGGGGGGTAGTGTGTCGAAAATGTTGAAAAATAACAAAGGGGTTAGTATGTCGAAAATATGGAAAAATACATAAGGGGGGGTAGTGTGTCGAAAATGTGGAAAAAAAACAAAGGGGTTAGTATGTCGAAAATATGGAAAAATACGTAAGGGGGGGTAGTGTGTCGAAAATGTGGAAAAAAAACAAAGGGGTTAGTATGTCGAAAATATCGAAAAATACGTAAGGGGGGGTTTAGTGTCGAAAATGTGGAAAAAAAACAAAGGGGTTAGTATGTCGAAAATATGGAAAAATACGTAAGGGGGGGTAGTGTGTCGAAAATGTTGAAAAAAAACAAAGGGGTTAGTATGTCGAAAATATGGAAAAATACGTAAGGGGGGGGTAGTGTGTCGAAAATATGGAAAAATACGTAAGGGGGGGTAGTGTGTCGAAAATGTGGAAAAATTCAAATGGGTTAGTATGTCGAAAATATCGAAAAATACGTAAGGGGGGGTAGTGTGTCGAAAATGTTAAAAAAAAAAAAAAGGGGTTAGTATGTCGAAAATATGGAAAAATACATAAAGGGGGGTAGTGTGTCGAAAATATGGAAAAATACGTAAGGGGGGGTAGTGTGTCGAAAATGTGGAAAAATTCAAATGGGTTAGTAGGTCGAAAATATGGATAAAAACGTAAGGGGGGGGTAGTGTGTCGAAAATGTTGAAAAAAAACAAAGGGGTTAGTATGTAGAAAATATCGAAAAATACGTAAGGGGGGGGTAGTGTGTCGAAAATGTGGGAAAAAAAACAAAGGGGTTAGTATGTCGAAAATATGGAAAAATACGTAAGGGGGGGTAGTGTGTCGAAAATGTGGAAAAAAAACAAAGGGGTTAGTATGTCGAAAATATCGAAAAATACGTAAGGGGGGGTAGTGTTTCGAAAATGTTGAAAAAAAACAAAGGGGTTAGTATGTCGAAAATATGGAAAAATACGTAAGGGGGGGTAGTGTGTCGAAAATGTGGAAAAAAAACAAAGAGGTTAGTATGTCGAAAATATCGAAAAATACGTAAGGGGGGGTAGTGTGTCGAAAATTTTGAAAAAAAACAAAGGGGTTAGTATGTCGAAAATATGGAAAAATACGTAAGGGGGGGTAGTGTGTCGAAAATGTGGAAAAAAAACAAAGGGGTTAGTATGTCGAAAATATCGAAAAATACGTAAGGGGGGGTAGTGTGTCGAAAATGTTGAAAAAAAACAAAGGGGTTAGTATGTCGAAAATATCGAAAAATACGTAAGGGGGGGTAGTGTGTCGAAAATGTGGAAAAAAAACAAAGGGGTTAGTATGTCGAAAATATGGAAAAATACGTAAGGGGGGGTAGTGTGTCGAAAATGTGGGAAAAAAAACAAAGGGGTTAGTATGTCGAAAATATCGAAAAATACGTAAGGGGGGGTAGTGTGTCGAAAATGTGAAAAAAAAACAAAGGGGTTAGTATGTCGAAAATATCGAAAAATACGTAAGGGGGGGTAGTGTGTCGAAAATGTGGAAAAAAAACAAAGGGGTTAGTATGTCGAAAATATGGAAAAATACGTAAGGGGGGGTAGTGTGTCGAAAATGTTGAAAAAAAACAAAGGGGTTAGTATGTCGAAAATATGGAAAAATACGTAAGTGGGGGTAGTGTGTCGAAAATGTTGAAAAAAAACAAAGGGGTGAGTATGTCGAAAATATGGAAAAATACGTAAGGGGGGGTAGTGTGTCGAAAATATGGAAAAATACGTAAGGGGGGGTAGTGTGTCGAAAATGTGGAAAAATACATAAGGGTGGGGTAGTGTGTCGAAAATATGGAAAAATACGTAAGGGGGGGTAGTGTGTCGAAAATGTGGAAAAAACTCAAAGGGGTGAGTATGTCGAAAATATGGAAAAATACGTAAGGGGGGGTAGTGTGTCGAAAATGTTGGAAAAAAAAACAAAGGGGTTAGTATGTCGAAAATATCGAAAAATACGTAAGGGGGGGTAGTGTGTCGAAAATGTTGAAAAAAAACAAAGGGGTGAGTATGTCGAAAATATCGAAAAATAGTGTGTCGAAAATGTGGAAAAAAAACAAAGGGGTTAGTATGTCGAAAATATGGAAAAATACATAAGGGGGGAAAGTGTGTCGAAAATGTTGAAAAAAAACAAAAGGGTTAGTATGTCGAAAATATGGAAAAATACATAAGGGGGGAAAGTGTGTCGAAAATGTGGGAAAAAAAACAAAGGGGTTAGTATGTCGAAAATATCGAAAAATACGTAAGGGGGGGTAGTGTGTCGAAAATGTTGAAAAATAACAAAGGGGTTAGTATGTCGAAAATATGGAAAAATACGTAAGGGGGGGTAGTGTGTCGAAAATGTTGAAAAAAAACAAAGGGGTTAGTATGTCGAAAATATGGAAAAATACGTAAGGGGGGGTAGTGTGTCGAAAATGTGGAAAAAAAACAAAGGGGTTAGTATGTCGAAAATATCGAAAAATACGTAAGGGGGGGTTTAGTGTCGAAAATGTGGAAAAAAAACAAAGGGGTTAGTATGTCGAAAATATGGAAAAATACGTAAGGGGGGGTAGTGTGTCGAAAATGTTGAAAAAAAACAAAGGGGTTAGTATGTCGAAAATATGGAAAAATACGTAAGGGGGGGGTAGTGTGTCGAAAATATGGAAAAATACGTAAGGGGGGGTAGTGTGTCGAAAATGTGGAAAAATTCAAATGGGTTAGTATGTCGAAAATATCGAAAAATACGTAAGGGGGGGTAGTGTGTCGAAAATGTTAAAAAAAAAAAAAAGGGGTTAGTATGTCGAAAATATGGAAAAATACATAAAGGGGGGTAGTGTGTCGAAAATATGGAAAAATACGTAAGGGGGGGTAGTGTGTCGAAAATGTGGAAAAATTCAAATGGGTTAGTAGGTCGAAAATATGGATAAAAACGTAAGGGGGGGGTAGTGTGTCGAAAATGTTGAAAAAAAACAAAGGGGTTAGTATGTAGAAAATATCGAAAAATACGTAAGGGGGGGGTAGTGTGTCGAAAATGTGGGAAAAAAAACAAAGGGGTTAGTATGTCGAAAATATGGAAAAATACGTAAGGGGGGGTAGTGTGTCGAAAATGTGGAAAAAAAACAAAGGGGTTAGTATGTCGAAAATATCGAAAAATACGTAAGGGGGGGTAGTGTTTCGAAAATGTTGAAAAAAAACAAAGGGGTTAGTATGTCGAAAATATGGAAAAATACGTAAGGGGGGGTAGTGTGTCGAAAATGTGGAAAAAAAACAAAGAGGTTAGTATGTCGAAAATATCGAAAAATACGTAAGGGGGGGTAGTGTGTCGAAAATTTTGAAAAAAAACAAAGGGGTTAGTATGTCGAAAATATGGAAAAATACGTAAGGGGGGGTAGTGTGTCGAAAATGTGGGAAAAAAACAAAGGGGTTAGTATGTCGAAAATATCGAAAAATACGTAAGGGGGGGTAGTGTGTCGAAAATGTTGAAAAAAAACAAAGGGGTTAGTATGTCGAAAATATCGAAAAATACGTAAGGGGGGGTAGTGTGTCGAAAATGTGGAAAAAAAACAAAGGGGTTAGTATGTCGAAAATATGGAAAAATACGTAAGGGGGGGTAGTGTGTCGAAAATGTGGGAAAAAAAACAAAGGGGTTAGTATGTCGAAAATATCGAAAAATACGTAAGGGGGGGTAGTGTGTCGAAAATGTGAAAAAAAAACAAAGGGGTTAGTATGTCGAAAATATCGAAAAATACGTAAGGGGGGGTAGTGTGTCGAAAATGTGGAAAAAAAACAAAGGGGTTAGTATGTCGAAAATATGGAAAAATACGTAAGGGGGGGTAGTGTGTCGAAAATGTTGAAAAAAAACAAAGGGGTTAGTATGTCGAAAATATGGAAAAATACGTAAGTGGGGGTAGTGTGTCGAAAATGTTGAAAAAAAACAAAGGGGTGAGTATGTCGAAAATATGGAAAAATACGTAAGGGGGGGTAGTGTGTCGAAAATATGGAAAAATACGTAAGGGGGGGTAGTGTGTCGAAAATGTGGAAAAATACATAAGGGTGGGGTAGTGTGTCGAAAATATGGAAAAATACGTAAGGGGGGGTAGTGTGTCGAAAATGTGGAAAAAACTCAAAGGGGTGAGTATGTCGAAAATATGGAAAAATACGTAAGGGGGGGTAGTGTGTCGAAAATGTTGGAAAAAAAAACAAAGGGGTTAGTATGTCGAAAATATCGAAAAATACGAAAGGGGGGGTAGTGTGTCGAAAATATCGGAAAATACGTAAGGGGGGGTAGTGTGTCGAAAATATGGAAAAATACATAAGGGGGGGTAGTGTGTCGAAAATATGGAAAAATACGTAAGGGGGGGTAGTGTGTCGAAAATGTGGAAAAAACTCAAAAGGGTGAGTATGTCGAAAATATGGAAAAATACGTAAGGGGGGGTAGTGTGTCGAAAATGTTGAAAAAAAAACGAAGGGGTTAGTATGTCGAAAATATGGAAAAATACGTAAGGTGGGGTAGTGTGTCGAAAATGTTGAAAAAAAACAAAGGGGTTAGTATGTCGAAAATATCAAAAAATACGTAAGGGGGGGTAGTGTGTCGAAAATGTTGAAAAAAAACAAAGGGGTTAGTATGTCGAAAATATGGAAAAATACATAAGGGGGGGTAGTGTGTCGAAAATATGGAAAAATACGTAAGGGGTGTAGTGTGTCGAAAATGTGGAAAAAAAACAAAGGGGTTAGTATGTCGAAAATATCGAAAAATACGTAAGGGGGGGTAGTGTGTCGAAAATGTGGAAAAAAAACAAAGGGGTTAGTATGTCGAAAATATGGAAAAATACGTAAGGGGGGGTAGTGTGTCGAAAATTTGGAAAAAAAACAAAGGGGTTAGTATGTCGAAAATATTGAAAAATACGTAAGGGGGGGTAGTTTGTCGAAAATGTGGAAAAAAAACAAAGGGGTTAGTATGTCGAAAATATGGAAAAATACGTAAGGGGGGGTAGTGTGTCAAAAATTTGGAAAAAAAACAAAGGGGTTAGTATGTCGAAAATATGGAAAAATACGTAAGTGGGGGTAGTGTGTCGAAAATGTGGGAAAAAAAACAAAGGGGTTAGTATGTCGAAAATATCGAAAAATACGTAACGGGGGGTAGTGTGTCGAAAATGTGAAAAAAAAACAAAGGGGTTAGTATGTCGAAAATATGGAAAAATACGTAAGGGGGGGTAGTGTGTCGAAAATGTTGAAAAAAAACAAAGGGGTTAGTATGTCGAAAATATGGAAAAATACGTAAGGGGGGGTAGTGTGTCGAAAATATCGGAAAATACGTAAGGGGGGGTAGTGTGTCGAAAATATGGAAAAATACATAAGGGGGGGGTAGTGTGTCGAAAATATGGACAAATACGTAAGGGGGGGTAGTGTGTCGAAAATGTGGAAAAAACTCAAAGGGGTGAGTATGTCGAAAATATGGAAAAATACGTAAGGGGGGGGTAGTGTGTCGAAAATGTTGGAAAAAAAACAAAGGGGTTAGTATGTCGAAAATATGGAAAAATACGTAAGGGGGGGTAGTGTGTCGAAAATATGGAAAAATACATAAGGGGGGGTAGTGTGTCGAAAATATGGAAAAATACGTAAGGGGGTGTAGTGTGTCGAAAATGTGGAAAAAAAACAAAGGGGTTAGTATGTCGAAAATATGGAAAAATACGTAAGTGGGGGTAGTGTGTCGAAAATGTGGGAAAAAAAACAAAGGGGTTAGTATGTCGAAAATATGGAAAAATACGTAAGGGGGGTAGTGTGTCGAAAATGTGGAAAAAAAACAAAGGGGTTAGTATGTCGAAAATATGGAAAAATACGTAAGGGGGGGTAGTGTGTCGAAAATGTTGAAAAAAAACAAAGGGGTGAGTATGTCGAAAATATCGAAAAATACGTAAGGGGGGGTAGTGTGTCAAAAATGTTGAAAAAAAACAAAGGGGTTAGTATGTCGAAAATATGGAAAAATACGTAAGGGGGGGTAGTGTGTCGAAAATGTTGAAAAAAAACAAAGGGGTGAGTATGTCGAAAATATCGAAAAATACGTAAGGGGGGGTAGTGTGTCGAAAATATGGAAAAAACTCAAAGGGGTGAGTATGTCGAAAATATCGAAAAATACGTAAGGGGGGGTAGTGTGTCGAAAATGTTGAAAAAAAACAAAGGGGTTAGTATGTCGAAAATATCGAAAAATACGTAAGGGGGGGTAGTGTGTCGAAAATGTGGAAAAAAAACAAAGGGGTGAGTATGTCGAAAATATCGAAAAATACGTAAGGGGGGGTAGTGTGTCGAAAATGTTGAAAAAAAACAAAGGGGTGAGTATGTCGAAAATATGGAAAAATACGTAAGGGGGGGTAGTGTGTCGAAAATGTGGAAAAAAAAACAAAGGGGTTAGTATGTCGAAAATATCGAAAAATACGTAAGGGGGGGTAGTGTGTCGAAAATGTGGAAAAAAAACAAAGGGGTTAGTATGTCGAAAATATCGAAAAATACGTAAGGGGGGGTAGTGTGTCGAAAATACGGAAAAAAAACAAAGGGATTAGTATGTCGAAAATATCGAAAAATACGTAAGGGGGGGTAGTGTGTCGAAAATGTTGAAAAAAAACAAAGGGGTTAGTATGTCGAAAATATGGAAAAATACATAAGGGGGGGTAGTGTGTCGAAAATATGGAAAAATACGTAAGGGGGGGTAGTGTGTCGAAAATGTGGAAAAACTCAAAGGGGTTAGTATGTCGAAAATATCGAAAAATACGTAAGGGGGGGTAGTGTGTCGAAAATGTGAAAAAAAAACAAAGGGGTTAGTATGTCGAAAATATCGAAAAATACGTAAGGGCGGGTAGTGTGTCGAAAATGTGGAAAAAAAACAAAGGGGTTAGTATGTCGAAAATATCGAAAAATACGTAAGGGGGGGTAGTGTGTCGAAAATGTGGAAAAAAAACAAAGGGGTTAGTATGTCGAAAATATCGAAAAATACGTAAGGGGGGGTAGTGTGTCGAAAATGTGGGAAAAAAAACAAAGGGGTTAGTATGTCGAAAATATCGAAAAATACGTAAGGGCGGGTAGTGTGTCGAAAATGTGGAAAAATAACAAAGGGGTTAGTATGTCGAAAATATCGAAAAATACGTAAGGGGGGGTAGTGTGTCGAAAATGTGGAAAAAAAACAAAGGGGTTAGTATGTCGAAAATATCGAAAAATACGTAAGGGGGGGTAGTGTGTCGAAAATGTGGGAAAAAAAACAAAGGGGTTAGTATGTCGAAAATATCGAAAAATACGTAAGGGGGGGTAGTGTGTCGAAAATACGGAAAAAAAACAAAGGGATTAGTATGTCGAAAATATCGAAAAATACGTAAGGGGGGGTAGTGTGTCGAAAATGTGGAAAAAACTCAAAGGGGTGAGTATGTCGAAAATATCGAAAAATACGTAAGGGGGGGTAGTGTGTCGAAAATGTTGAAAAAAACAAAGGGGTTAGTATGTCGAAAATATCGAAAAATACGTAAGGGGGGGTAGTGTGTCGAAAATGTGGGAAAAAAAACAAAGGGGTTAGTATGTCGAAAATATCGAAAAATACGTAAGGGGGGGTAGTGTGTCGAAAATGTGAAAAAAAAACAAAGGGGTTAGTATGTCGAAAATATCGAAAAATACGTAAGGGGGGGTAGTGTGTCGAAAATGTGGAAAAAAAACAAAGGGGTTAGTATGTCGAAAATATCGAAAAATACGTAAGGGGGGGTAGTGTGTCGAAAATGTGAAAAAAAAACAAAGGGGTTAGTATGTCGAAAATATCGAAAAATACGTAAGTGGGGGTAGTGTGTCGAAAATGTTGAAAAAAAACAAAGGGGTGAGTATGTCGAAAATATGGAAAAATACGTAAGGGGGGGTAGTGTGTCGAAAATGTGAAAAAAAAACAAAGGGGTTAGTATGTCGAAAATATCGAAAAATACGTAAGGGGGGGGTAGTGTGTCGAAAATGTGGAAAAAAAACAAAGGGGTTAGTATGTCGAAAATATCGAAAAATACGTAAGGGGGGGTAGTGTGTCGAAAATGTGAAAAAAAAACAAAGGGGTTAGTATGTCGAAAATATCGAAAAATACGTAAGGGGGGGTAGTGTGTCGAAAATGTGGAAAAAAAACAAAGGGGTTAGTATGTCGAAAATATCGAAAAATACGTAAGGGGGGGTAGTGTGTCGAAAATGTGGAAAAAAAACAAAGGGGTTAGTATGTCGAAAATATGGAAAAATACGTAAGGGGGGGTAGTGTGTCGAAAATGTTGAAAAAAAACAAAGGGGTGAGTATGTCGAAAATATCGAAAAATACGTAAGGGGGGGTAGTGTGTCGAAAATATGGAAAAAACTCAAAGGGGTGAGTATGTCGAAAATATCGAAAAATACGTAAGGGGGGGTAGTGTGTCGAAAATGTTGAAAAAAAACAAAGGGGTTAGTATGTCGAAAATATGGAAAAATACGTAAGTGGGGGTAGTGTGTCGAAAATGTTGAAAAAAAACAAAGGGGTTAGTATGTCGAAAATATGGATAAAAACGTAAGGGGGGGTAGTGTGTCGAAAATGTTGAAAAAAAACAAAGGGGTGAGTATGTCGAAAATATGGAAAAATACGTAAGGGGGGTAGTGTGTCGAAAATGTGGAAAAATACATAAGGGGGGGTAGTGTGTCGAAAATATGGAAAAATACGTAAGGGGGGGTAGTGTGTCGAAAATGTGGAAAAAACTCAAAGGGGTGAGTATGTCGAAAATATGGAAAAATACGTAAGGGGGGGTAGTGTGTCGAAAATGTTGGAAAAAAAACAAAGGGGTTAGTATGTCGAAAATATCAAAAAATACGTAAGGGGGGGTAGTGTGTCGAAAATGTGGAAAAAAAACAAAGGGGTTAGTATGTCGAAAATATGGAAAAATACGTAAGGGGGGGTAGTGTGTCGAAAATGTGAAAAAAAACAAAGGGGTTAGTATGTCGAAAATATGGAAAAATACGTAAGGGGGGTAGTGTGTCGAAAATGTGAAAAAAAAACAAAGGGGTTAGTATGTCGAAAATATGGAAAAATACGTAAGGGGGGTAGTGTGTCGAAAATGTTGAAAAAAAACAAAGGGGTTAGTATGTCGAAAATATGGAAAAATACGTAAGGGGGGTAGTGTGTCGAAAATGTGGAAAAATACATAAGGGGGGTTA
Organism: Urocampus carinirostris; assembly: GCF_059441175.1. Taxonomy (NCBI): domain Eukaryota; kingdom Metazoa; phylum Chordata; class Actinopteri; order Syngnathiformes; family Syngnathidae; genus Urocampus; species Urocampus carinirostris. The sequence goes on from NC_142361.1 coordinate 36,785,452, forward strand.
GTGTGTCGAAAATGTGGAAAAACTCAAAGGGGTTAGTATGTCGAAAATATGGATAAAAACGTAAGGGGGGGTAGTGTGTCGAAAATGTTGAAAAAAAACAAAGGGGTGAGTATGTCGAAAATATGGAAAAATACGTAAGGGGGGGTAGTGTGTCGAAAATATGGAAAAATACATAAGGGGGGGTAGTGTGTCGAAAATGTGGAAAAACTCAAAGGGGTTAGTATGTCGAAAATATGGATAAAAACGTAAGGGGGGGTAGTGTGTCGAAAATGTTGAAAAAAAACAAAGGGGTTAGTATGTCGAAAATATGGAAAAATACGTAAGGGGGGGTAGTGTGTCGAAAATGTTGAAAAAAAACAAAGGGGTGAGTATGTCGAAAATATCGAAAAATACGTAAGGGGGGGTAGTGTGTCAAAAATGTTGAAAAAAAACAAAGGGGTTAGTATGTCGAAAATATGGAAAAATACGTAAGGGGGGTAGTGTGTCGAAAATGTTGAAAAAAAACAAAGGGGTTAGTATGTCGAAAATATCAAAAAATACGTAAGGGGGGGTAGTGTGTCGAAAATGTGGAAAAAAAACAAAGGGGTTAGTATGTCGAAAATATGGAAAAATACGTAAGGGGGGGTAGTGTGTCGAAAATGTTGAAAAAAAACAAAGGGGTGAGTATGTCGAAAATATGGAAAAATACGTAAGGGGGGTAGTGTGTCGAAAATGTGGAAAAATACATAAGGGGGGTTAGTGTGTCGAAAATGTGGAAAAACTCAAAGGGGTTAGTATGTCGAAAATATGGATAAAAACGTAAGGGGGGGTAGTGTGTCGAAAATGTTGAAAAAAAACAAAGGGGTGAGTATGTCGAAAATATGGAAAAATACGTAAGGGGGGGTAGTGTGTCGAAAATGTGGAAAAAAAACAAAGGGGTTAGTATGTCGAAAATATGGAAAAATACGTAAGGGGGGGTAGTGTGTCGAAAATGTTGAAAAAAAACAAAGGGGTGAGTATGTCGAAAATATCGAAAAATACGTAAGGGGGGGTAGTGTGTCAAAAATGTTGAAAAAAAACAAAGGGGTTAGTATGTCGAAAATATGGAAAAATACGTAAGGGGGGTAGTGTGTCGAAAATGTGCAAAAATACATAAGGGGGGGTAGTGTGTCGAAAATATGGAAAAATACGTAAGGGGGAGTAGTGTGTCGAAAATGTGGAAAAAACTCAAAGGGGTGAGTATGTCGAAAATATGGAAAAATACGTAAGGGGGGGTAGTGTGTCGAAAATGTTGGAAAAAAAACAAAGGGGTTAGTATGTCGAAAATATCGAAAAATACGAAAGGGGGGGTAGTGTGTCGAAAATATCGGAAAATACGTAAGGGGGGGTAGTGTGTCGAAAATATGGAAAAATACATAAGGGGGGGGTAGTGTGTCGAAAATATGGAAAAATACGTAAGGGGGGGTAGTGTGTCGAAAATGTGGAAAAAACTCAAAGGGGTGAGTATGTCGAAAATATGGAAAAATACGTAAGGGGGGGTAGTGTGTCGAAAATGTTGAAAAAAAACAAAGGGGTTAGTATGTCGAAAATATCAAAAAATACGTAAGGGGGGGTAGTGTGTCGAAAATGTTGAAAAAAAACAAAGGGGTTAGTATGTCGAAAATATGGAAAAATACATAAGGGGGGGTAGTGTGTCGAAAATATGGAAAAATACGTAAGGGGGGGTAGTGTGTCTAAAATGTTGAAAAAAAACAAAGGGGTTAGTATGTCGAAAATATCGAAAAATACGTAAGGGGGGGTAGTGTGTCGAAAATGTGGGAAAAAAAACAAAGGGGTTAGTATGTCGAAAATATGGAAAAATACGTAAGGGGGGGTAGTGTGTCGAAAATGTTGAAAAAAAACAAAGGGGTTAGTATGTCGAAAATATGGAAAAATACGTAAGGGGGGGTAGTGTGTCGAAAATATGGAAAAATACATAAGGGGTTAGTATGTCGAAAATATGGAAAAATACGTAAGGGGGGGTAGTGTGTCGAAAATGTTGAAAAAAAACAAAGGGGTTAGTATGTCGAAAATATGGAAAAATACGTAAGGGGGGGTAGTGTGTCGAAAATATGGAAAAATACATAAGGGGGGGTAGTGTGTCGAAAATATGGAAAAATACGTAAGGGGGTGTAGTGTGTCGAAAATGTGGAAAAAAAACAAAGGGGTTAGTATGTCGAAAATATGGAAAAATACGTAAGGGGGGGTAGTGTGTCGAAAATGTGGGAAAAAAAACAAAGGGGTTAGTATGTCGAAAATATGGAAAAATACGTAAGGGGGGGGTAGTGTGTCGAAAATGTGGAAAAAAAACAAAGGGGTTAGTATGTCGAAAATATCAAAAAATACGTAAGGGGGGGTAGTGTGTCGAAAATGTTGAAAAAAAACAAAGGGGTTAGTATGTCGAAAATATGGAAAAATACGTAAGGGGGGGTAGTGTGTCGAAAATATGGAAAAATACATAAGGGGGGGTAGTGTGTCGAAAATATGGAAAAATACGTAAGGGGGTGTAGTGTGTCGAAAATGTGGAAAAAAAACAAAGGGGTTAGTATGTCGAAAATATGGAAAAATACGTAAGTGGGGGTAGTGTGTCGAAAATGTGGGAAAAAAAACAAAGGGGTTAGTATGTCGAAAATATGGAAAAATACGTAAGGGGGGGTAGTGTGTCGAAAATGTGGAAAAAAAACAAAGGGGTTAGTATGTCGAAAATATGGAAAAATACGTAAGGGGGGGTAGTGTGTCGAAAATGTTGAAAAAAAACAAAGGGGTGAGTATGTCGAAAATATCGAAAAATACGTAAGGGGGGGTAGTGTGTCGAAAATATGGAAAAAACTCAAAGGGGTGAGTATGTCGAAAATATCGAAAAATACGTAAGGGGGGGTAGTGTGTCGAAAATGTTGAAAAAAAACAAAGGGGTTAGTATGTCGAAAATATCGAAAAATACGTAAGGGGGGGTAGTGTGTCGAAAATGTGGGAAAAAAAACAAAGGGGTTAGTATGTCGAAAATATGGAAAAATACGTAAGGGGGGGTAGTGTGTCGAAAATGTGGAAAAAAAACAAAGGGGTTAGTATGTCAAAAATATCGAAAAATACGTAAGGGGGGTAGTGTGTCGAAAATGTGGAAAAAAAACAAAGGGGTGAGTATGTCGAAAATATCGAAAAATACGTAAGGGGGGGTAGTGTGTCGAAAATGTTGAAAAAAAACAAAGGGGTGAGTATGTCGAAAATATGGAAAAATACGTAAGGGGGGGTAGTGTGTCGAAAATGTGGAAAAAAAACAAAGGGGTTAGTATGTCGAAAATATCGAAAAATACGTAAGGGGGGGTAGTGTGTCGAAAATGTGGAAAAAAAACAAAGGGGTTAGTATGTCGAAAATATCGAAAAATACGTAAGGGGGGGTAGTGTGTCGAAAATACGGAAAAAAAACAAAGGGATTAGTATGTCGAAAATATCGAAAAATACGTAAGGGGGGGTAGTGTGTCGAAAATGTTGAAAAAAAACAAAGGGGTTAGTATGTCGAAAATATGGAAAAATACATAAGGGGGGGTAGTGTGTCGAAAATATGGAAAAATACGTAAGGGGGGGTAGTGTGTCGAAAATGTGGAAAAACTCAAAGGGGTTAGTATGTCGAAAATATCGAAAAATACGTAAGGGGGGGTAGTGTGTCGAAAATGTGAAAAAAAAACAAAGGGGTTAGTATGTCGAAAATATCGAAAAATACGTAAGGGCGGGTAGTGTGTCGAAAATGTGGAAAAAAAACAAAGGGGTTAGTATGTCGAAAATATCGAAAAATACGTAAGGGGGGGTAGTGTGTCGAAAATGTGGAAAAAAAACAAAGGGGTTAGTATGTCGAAAATATCGAAAAATACGTAAGGGGGGGTAGTGTGTCGAAAATGTGGGAAAAAAAACAAAGGGGTTAGTATGTCGAAAATATCGAAAAATACGTAAGGGCGGGTAGTGTGTCGAAAATGTGGAAAAATAACAAAGGGGTTAGTATGTCGAAAATATCGAAAAATACGTAAGGGGGGGTAGTGTGTCGAAAATGTGGAAAAAAAACAAAGGGGTTAGTATGTCGAAAATATCGAAAAATACGTAAGGGGGGGTAGTGTGTCGAAAATGTGGGAAAAAAAACAAAGGGGTTAGTATGTCGAAAATATCGAAAAATACGTAAGGGGGGGTAGTGTGTCGAAAATACGGAAAAAAAAACAAAGGGATTAGTATGTCGAAAATATCGAAAAATACGTAAGGGGGGGTAGTGTGTCGAAAATGTGGAAAAAACTCAAAGGGGTGAGTATGTCGAAAATATCGAAAAATACGTAAGGGGGGGTAGTGTGTCGAAAATGTTGAAAAAAACAAAGGGGTTAGTATGTCGAAAATATCGAAAAATACGTAAGGGGGGGTAGTGTGTCGAAAATGTGGGAAAAAAAACAAAGGGGTTAGTATGTCGAAAATATCGAAAAATACGTAAGGGGGGGTAGTGTGTCGAAAATGTTGAAAAAAAACAAAGGGGTTAGTATGTCGAAAATATCGAAAAATACGTAAGGGGGGGTAGTGTGTCGAAAATGTTGAAAAAAAACAAAGGGGTTAGTATGTCGAAAATATCGAAAAATACGTAAGGGGGGGTAGTGTGTCGAAAATGTGAAAAAAAAACAAAGGGGTTAGTATGTCGAAAATATCGAAAAATACGTAAGGGGGGGTAGTGTGTCGAAAATGTTGAAAAAAACAAAGGGGTGAGTATGTCGAAAATATCGAAAAATACGTAAGGGGGGGTAGTGTGTCGAAAATGTTGAAAAAAAAACAAAGGGGTGAGTATGTCGAAAATATCGAAAAATACGTAAGGGGGGGTAGTGTGTCGAAAATGTGGAAAAAAAACAAAGGGGTTAGTATGTCGAAAATATCGAAAAATACGTAAGGGGGGGTAGTGTGTCGAAAATACGGAAAAAAAACAAAGGGATTAGTATGTCGAAAATATCGAAAAATACGTAAGGGGGGGTAGTGTGTCGAAAATGTTGAAAAAAAACAAAGGGGTTAGTATGTCGAAAATATGGAAAAATACATAAGGGGGGGTAGTGTGTCGAAAATATGGAAAAATACGTAAGGGGGGGTAGTGTGTCTAAAATGTGGAAAAATTCAAAGGGGTTAGTATGTCGAAAATATGGATAAAAACGTAAGGGGGGGTAGTGTGTCGAAAATGTTGAAAAAAAACAAAGGGGTGAGTATGTCGAAAATATGGAAAAATACGTAAGGGGGGGTAGTGTGTCGAAAATGTTGAAAAAAAACAAAGGGGTTAGTATGTTGAAAATATCGAAAAATACGTAAGGGGGGGTAGTGTGTCGAAAATGTTGAAAAAAAACAAAGGGGTTAGTATGTCGAAAATATCGAAAAATACGTAAGGGGGGGTAGTGTGTCGAAAATGTGAAAAAAAAACAAAGGGAATAGTATGTCGAAAATATCGAAAAATACGTAAGGGGGGGTAGTGTGTCGAAAATGTGGAAAAAAAACAAAGGGGTTAGTATGTCGAAAATATCGAAAAATACGTAAGGGGGGGTAGTGTGTCGAAAATGTGGAAAAAAAACAAAGGGGTTAGTATGTCGAAAATATCGAAAAATACGTAAGGGGGGGTAGTGTGTCGAAAATGTGGAAAAAAAACAAAGGGGTTAGTATGTCGAAAATATCGAAAAATACGTAAGGGGGGGGTAGTGTGTCGAAAATGTTGAAAAAAAACAAAGGGGTTAGTATGTCGAAAATATGGAAAAATACGTAAGGGGGGGGTAGTGTGTCGAAAATGTTGAAAAAAAACAAAGGGGTTAGTATGTCGAAAATATCGAAAAATACGTAAGGGGGGGTAGTGTGTCGAAAATATGGAAAAAAAACAAAGGGGTGAGTATGTCGAAAATATCGAAAAATACGTAAGGGGGGGTAGTGTGTCGAAAATGTTGAAAAAAACAAAGGGGTTAGTATGTCGAAAATATGGAAAAATACGTAAGGGGGGGTAGTGTGTCGAAAATGTTGAAAAAAAACAAAGGGGTGAGTATGTCGAAAATATCGAAAAATACGTAAGGGGGGGGTAGTGTGTCGAAAATTTGGAAAAAACTCAAAGGGGTTAGTTAGTATGTCGAAAATATCGAAAAATACGTAAGGGGGGGTAGTGTGTCGAAAATACGGAAAAAACTCAAAGGGGTTAGTTAGTATGTCGAAAATATCGAAAAATACGTAAGGGGGGGTAGTGTGTCGAAAATGTGGAAAAAAAACAAAGGGGTTAGTATGTCGAAAATATCGAAAAATACGTAAGGGGGGGGTAGTGTGTCGAAAATGTGGAAAAAAAACAAAGGGGTGAGTATGTCGAAAATATCGAAAAATACGTAAGGGGGGGGTAGTGTGTCGAAAATGTGGAAAAAAAACAAAGGGGTTAGTATGTCGAAAATATCGAAAAATACGTAAGGGGGGGTAGTGTGTCGAAAATACGGAAAAAAAACAAAGGGATTAGTATGTCGAAAATATCGAAAAATACGTAAGGGGGGGGTAGTGTGTCGAAAATGTTGAAAAAAAACAAAGGGGTTAGTATGTCGAAAATATGGAAAAATACATAAGGGGGGGTAGTGTGTCGAAAATATGGAAAAATACGTAAGGGGGGGTAGTGTGTCGAAAATGTGGAAAAACTCAAAGGGGTTAGTATGTCGAAAATATGGATAAAAACGTAAGGGGGGGTAGTGTGTCGAAAATGTGAAAAAAAAACAAAGGGGTTAGTATGTCGAAAATATCGAAAAATACGTAAGGGGGGGTAGTGTGTCGAAAATGTGGAAAAAAAACAAAGGGGTTAGTATGTCGAAAATATCGAAAAATACGTAAGGGGGGGTAGTGTGTCGAAAATGTGGAAAAAAAACAAAGGGGTTAGTATGTCGAAAATATCGAAAAATACGTAAGGGGGGGTTAGTGTGTCGAAAATGTGGGAAAAAAAACAAAGGGGTTAGTATGTCGAAAATATCGAAAAATACGTAAGGGGGGGGTAGTGTGTCGAAAATGTTGAAAAAAAAACAAAGGGGTGAGTATGTCGAAAATATCGAAAAATACGTAAGGGGGGGTAGTGTGTCGAAAATGTGGAAAAAAAACAAAGGGGTTAGTATGTCGAAAATATCGAAAAATACGTAAGGGGGGGTAGTGTGTCGAAAATACGGAAAAAAAACAAAGGGATTAGTATGTCGAAAATATCGAAAAATACGTAAGGGGGGGTAGTGTGTCGAAAATGTTGAAAAAAAACAAAGGGGTTAGTATGTCGAAAATATGGAAAAATACATAAGGGGGGGTAGTGTGTCGAAAATATGGAAAAATACGTAAGGGGGGGTAGTGTGTCTAAAATGTGGAAAAATTCAAAGGGGTTAGTATGTCGAAAATATGGATAAAAACGTAAGGGGGGGGTAGTGTGTCGAAAATGTTGAAAAAAAACAAAGGGGTGAGTATGTCGAAAATATGGAAAAATACGTAAGGGGGGGTAGTGTGTCGAAAATGTTGAAAAAAAACAAAGGGGTTAGTATGTTGAAAATATCGAAAAATACGTAAGGGGGGGTAGTGTGTCGAAAATGTTGAAAAAAAACAAAGGGGTTAGTATGTCGAAAATATCGAAAAATACGTAAGGGGGGGTAGTGTGTCGAAAATGTGAAAAAAAAACAAAGGGAATAGTATGTCGAAAATATCGAAAAATACGTAAGGGGGGGTAGTGTGTCGAAAATGTGGAAAAAAAACAAAGGGGTTAGTATGTCGAAAATATCGAAAAATACGTAAGGGGGGGTAGTGTGTCGAAAATGTGGAAAAAAAACAAAGGGGTTAGTATGTCGAAAATATCGAAAAATACGTAAGGGGGGGTAGTGTGTCGAAAATGTGGAAAAAAAACAAAGGGGTTAGTATGTCGAAAATATCGAAAAATACGTAAGGGGGGGTAGTGTGTCGAAAATGTTGAAAAAAAACAAAGGGGTTAGTATGTCGAAAATATGGAAAAATACGTAAGGGGGGGTAGTGTGTCGAAAATGTTGAAAAAAAACAAAGGGGTTAGTATGTCGAAAATATCGAAAAATACGTAAGGGGGGGGTAGTGTGTCGAAAATATGGAAAAAAAACAAAGGGGTGAGTATGTCGAAAATATCGAAAAATACGTAAGGGGGGGTAGTGTGTCGAAAATGTTGAAAAAAACAAAGGGGTTAGTATGTCGAAAATATGGAAAAATACGTAAGGGGGGGTAGTGTGTCGAAAATGTTGAAAAAAAACAAAGGGGTGAGTATGTCGAAAATATCGAAAAATACGTAAGGGGGGGTAGTGTGTCGAAAATTTGGAAAAAACTCAAAGGGGTTAGTTAGTATGTCGAAAATATCGAAAAATACGTAAGGGGGGGTAGTGTGTCGAAAATACGGAAAAAACTCAAAGGGGTTAGTTAGTATGTCGAAAATATCGAAAAATACGTAAGGGGGGGTAGTGTGTCGAAAATGTGGAAAAAAAACAAAGGGGTTAGTATGTCGAAAATATCGAAAAATACGTAAGGGGGGGGTAGTGTGTCGAAAATGTGGAAAAAAAACAAAGGGGTGAGTATGTCGAAAATATCGAAAAATACGTAAGGGGGGGTAGTGTGTCGAAAATGTGGAAAAAAAACAAAGGGGTTAGTATGTCGAAAATATCGAAAAATACGTAAGGGGGGGTAGTGTGTCGAAAATACGGAAAAAAAACAAAGGGATTAGTATGTCGAAAATATCGAAAAATACGTAAGGGGGGGTAGTGTGTCGAAAATGTTGAAAAAAAACAAAGGGGTTAGTATGTCGAAAATATGGAAAAATACATAAGGGGGGGGTAGTGTGTCGAAAATATGGAAAAATACGTAAGGGGGGGTAGTGTGTCGAAAATGTGGAAAAACTCAAAGGGGTTAGTATGTCGAAAATATGGATAAAAACGTAAGGGGGGGTAGTGTGTCGAAAATGTGAAAAAAAAACAAAGGGGTTAGTATGTCGAAAATATCGAAAAATACGTAAGGGGGGGTAGTGTGTCGAAAATGTGGAAAAAAAACAAAGGGGTTAGTATGTCGAAAATATCGAAAAATACGTAAGGGGGGGTAGTGTGTCGAAAATTTGGAAAAAACTCAAAGGGGTTAGTTAGTATGTCGAAAATATCGAAAAATACGTAAGGGGGGGTAGTGTGTCGAAAATGTTGAAAAAAAACAAAGGGGTGAGTATGTCGAAAATATCGAAAAATACGTAAGGGGGGGTAGTGTGTCGAAAATTTGGAAAAAACTCAAAGGGGTTAGTTAGTATGTCGAAAATATCGAAAAATACGTAAGGGGGGGGTAGTGTGTCGAAAATACGGAAAAAACTCAAAGGGGTTAGTTAGTATGTCGAAAATATCGAAAAATACGTAAGGGGGGGTAGTGTGTCGAAAATGTGGAAAAAAAACAAAGGGGTTAGTATGTCGAAAATATCGAAAAATACGTAAGGGGGGGTAGTGTGTCGAAAATGTGGAAAAAAAACAAAGGGGTGAGTATGTCGAAAATATCGAAAAATACGTAAGGGGGGGTAGTGTGTCGAAAATGTGGAAAAAAAACAAAGGGGTTAGTATGTCGAAAATATCGAAAAATACGTAAGGGGGGGTAGTGTGTCGAAAATACGGAAAAAAAACAAAGGGATTAGTATGTCGAAAATATCGAAAAATACGTAAGGGGGGGGTAGTGTGTCGAAAATGTTGAAAAAAAACAAAGGGGTTAGTATGTCGAAAATATGGAAAAATACATAAGGGGGGGTAGTGTGTCGAAAATATGGAAAAATACGTAAGGGGGGGTAGTGTGTCGAAAATGTGGAAAAACTCAAAGGGGTTAGTATGTCGAAAATATGGATAAAAACGTAAGGGGGGGTAGTGTGTCGAAAATGTGAAAAAAAAACAAAGGGGTTAGTATGTCGAAAATATCGAAAAATACGTAAGGGGGGGTAGTGTGTCGAAAATGTGGAAAAAAAACAAAGGGGTTAGTATGTCGAAAATATCGAAAAATACGTAAGGGGGGGTAGTGTGTCGAAAATGTGGAAAAAAAACAAAGGGGTTAGTATGTCGAAAATATCGAAAAATACGTAAGGGGGGGTAGTGTGTCGAAAATGTGGGAAAAAAAACAAAGGGGTTAGTATGTCGAAAATATCGAAAAATACGTAAGGGGGGGTAGTGTGTCGAAAATGTTGAAAAAAAAACAAAGGGGTGAGTATGTCGAAAATATCGAAAAATACGTAAGGGGGGGTAGTGTGTCGAAAATGTGGAAAAAAAACAAAGGGGTTAGTATGTCGAAAATATCGAAAAATACGTAAGGGGGGGTAGTGTGTCGAAAATACGGAAAAAAAACAAAGGGATTAGTATGTCGAAAATATCGAAAAATACGTAAGGGGGGGTAGTGTGTCGAAAATGTTGAAAAAAAACAAAGGGGTTAGTATGTCGAAAATATGGAAAAATACATAAGGGGGGGTAGTGTGTCGAAAATATGGAAAAATACGTAAGGGGGGGTAGTGTGTCTAAAATGTGGAAAAATTCAAAGGGGTTAGTATGTCGAAAATATGGATAAAAACGTAAGGGGGGGTAGTGTGTCGAAAATGTTGAAAAAAAACAAAGGGGTGAGTATGTCGAAAATATGGAAAAATACGTAAGGGGGGGGTAGTGTGTCGAAAATGTTGAAAAAAAACAAAGGGGTTAGTATGTTGAAAATATCGAAAAATACGTAAGGGGGGGTAGTGTGTCGAAAATGTTGAAAAAAAACAAAGGGGTTAGTATGTCGAAAATATCGAAAAATACGTAAGGGGGGGGTAGTGTGTCGAAAATGTGAAAAAAAAACAAAGGGAATAGTATGTCGAAAATATCGAAAAATACGTAAGGGGGGGTAGTGTGTCGAAAATGTGGAAAAAAAACAAAGGGGTTAGTATGTCGAAAATATCGAAAAATACGTAAGGGGGGGTAGTGTGTCGAAAATGTGGAAAAAAAACAAAGGGGTTAGTATGTCGAAAATATCGAAAAATACGTAAGGGGGGGGTAGTGTGTCGAAAATGTGGAAAAAAAACAAAGGGGTTAGTATGTCGAAAATATCGAAAAATACGTAAGGGGGGGTAGTGTGTCGAAAATGTTGAAAAAAAACAAAGGGGTTAGTATGTCGAAAATATGGAAAAATACGTAAGGGGGGGTAGTGTGTCGAAAATGTTGAAAAAAAACAAAGGGGTTAGTATGTCGAAAATATCGAAAAATACGTAAGGGGGGGTAGTGTGTCGAAAATATGGAAAAAAAACAAAGGGGTGAGTATGTCGAAAATATCGAAAAATACGTAAGGGGGGGTAGTGTGTCGAAAATGTTGAAAAAAACAAAGGGGTTAGTATGTCGAAAATATGGAAAAATACGTAAGGGGGGGGTAGTGTGTCGAAAATGTTGAAAAAAAACAAAGGGGTGAGTATGTCGAAAATATCGAAAAATACGTAAGGGGGGGTAGTGTGTCGAAAATTTGGAAAAAACTCAAAGGGGTTAGTTAGTATGTCGAAAATATCGAAAAATACGTAAGGGGGGGGTAGTGTGTCGAAAATACGGAAAAAACTCAAAGGGGTTAGTTAGTATGTCGAAAATATCGAAAAATACGTAAGGGGGGGTAGTGTGTCGAAAATGTGGAAAAAAAACAAAGGGGTTAGTATGTCGAAAATATCGAAAAATACGTAAGGGGGGGTAGTGTGTCGAAAATGTGGAAAAAAAACAAAGGGGTGAGTATGTCGAAAATATCGAAAAATACGTAAGGGGGGGTAGTGTGTCGAAAATGTGGAAAAAAAACAAAGGGGTTAGTATGTCGAAAATATCGAAAAATACGTAAGGGGGGGGTAGTGTGTCGAAAATACGGAAAAAAAACAAAGGGATTAGTATGTCGAAAATATCGAAAAATACGTAAGGGGGGGTAGTGTGTCGAAAATGTTGAAAAAAAACAAAGGGGTTAGTATGTCGAAAATATGGAAAAATACATAAGGGGGGGTAGTGTGTCGAAAATATGGAAAAATACGTAAGGGGGGGTAGTGTGTCGAAAATGTGGAAAAACTCAAAGGGGTTAGTATGTCGAAAATATGGATAAAAACGTAAGGGGGGGTAGTGTGTCGAAAATGTGAAAAAAAAACAAAGGGGTTAGTATGTCGAAAATATCGAAAAATACGTAAGGGGGGGGTAGTGTGTCGAAAATGTGGAAAAAAAACAAAGGGGTTAGTATGTCGAAAATATCGAAAAATACGTAAGGGGGGGTAGTGTGTCGAAAATGTGGAAAAAAAACAAAGGGGTTAGTATGTCGAAAATATCGAAAAATACGTAAGGGGGGGTAGTGTGTCGAAAATGTGGGAAAAAAAACAAAGGGGTTAGTATGTCGAAAATATCGAAAAATACGTAAGGGGGGGTAGTGTGTCGAAAATGTTGAAAAAAAACAAAGGGGTTAGTATGTCGAAAATATCGAAAAATACGTAAGGGGGGGTAGTGTGTCGAAAATGTTGAAAAAAAACAAAGGGGTTAGTATGTCGAAAATATCGAAAAATACGTAAGGGGGGGTAGTGTGTCGAAAATGTTGAAAAAAAACAAAGGGGTTAGTATGTTGAAAATATCGAAAAAAACGTAAGGGGGGGTAGTGTGTCGAAAATGTTGAAAAAAAACAAAGGGAATAGTATGTCGAAAATATCGAAAAATACGTAAGGGGGGGTAGTGTGTCGAAAATGTGGAAAAAAAACAAAGGGGTTAGTATGTCGAAAATATCGAAAAATACGTAAGGGGGGGTAGTGTGTCGAAAATGTGGAAAAAAAACAAAGGGGTTAGTATGTCGAAAATATCGAAAAATACGTAAGGGGGGGTAGTGTGTCGAAAATACGGAAAAAAAACAAAGGGATTAGTATGTCGAAAATATCGAAAAATACGTAAGGGGGGGTAGTGTGTCGAAAATGTTGAAAAAAAACAAAGGGGTGAGTATGTCGAAAATATCGAAAAATACGTAAGGGGGGGGTAGTGTGTCGAAAATTTGGAAAAAACTCAAAGGGGTTAGTTAGTATGTCGAAAATATCGAAAAATACGTAAGGGGGGGTAGTGTGTCGAAAATGTTGAAAAAAAACAAAGGGGTGAGTATGTCGAAAATATCGAAAAATACGTAAGGGGGGGTAGTGTGTCGAAAATATGGAAAAAACTCAAAGGGGTTAGTTAGTATGTCGAAAATATCGAAAAATACGTAAGGGGGGGTAGTGTGTCGAAAATGTGGAAAAAAAACAAAGGGGTTAGTATGTCGAAAATATCGAAAAATACGTAAGGGGGGGTAGTGTGTCGAAAATGTGGAAAAAAAACAAAGGGGTGAGTATGTCGAAAATATCGAAAAATACGTAAGGGGGGGTAGTGTGTCGAAAATGTGGAAAAAAAACAAAGGGGTTAGTATGTCGAAAATATCGAAAAATACGTAAGGGGGGGTAGTGTGTCGAAAATACGGAAAAAAAACAAAGGGATTAGTATGTCGAAAATATCGAAAAATACGTAAGGGGGGGTAGTGTGTCGAAAATGTTGAAAAAAAACAAAGGGGTTAGTATGTCGAAAATATGGAAAAATACATAAGGGGGGGTAGTGTGTCGAAAATATGGAAAAATACGTAAGGGGGGGTAGTGTGTCGAAAATGTGAAAAAAAAACAAAGGGGTTAGTATGTCGAAAATATCGAAAAATACGTAAGGGGGGGTAGTGTGTCGAAAATGTGGAAAAAAAACAAAGGGGTTAGTATGTCGAAAATATCGAAAAATACGTAAGGGGGGGTAGTGTGTCGAAAATGTGGAAAAAAAACAAAGGGGTTAGTATGTCGAAAATATCGAAAAATACGTAAGGGGGGGTAGTGTGTCGAAAATGTGGGAAAAAAAACAAAGGGGTTAGTATGTCGAAAATATCGAAAAATACGTAAGGGGGGGTAGTATGTCGAAAATACGGAAAAAAAACAAAGGGATTAGTATGTCGAAAATATCGAAAAATACGTAGGGGGGGTAGTGTGTCGAAAATGTGGAAAAAACTCAAAGGGGTGAGTATGTCGAAAATATCGAAAAATACGTAAGGGGGGGTAGTGTGTCGAAAATGTTGAAAAAAACAAAGGGGTTAGTATGCCGAAAATATCGAAAAATACGTAAGGGGGGGTAGTGTGTCGAAAATGTGGGAAAAAAAACAAAGGGGTTAGTATGTCGAAAATATCGAAAAATACGTAAGGGGGGGTAGTGTGTCGAAAATGTTGAAAAAAAACAAAGGGGTTAGTATGTCGAAAATATCGAAAAATACGTAAGGGGGGGTAGTGTGTCGAAAATGTTGAAAAAAAACAAAGGGGTTAGTATGTCGAAAATATCGAAAAATACGTAAGGGGGGGTAGTGTGTCGAAAATGTGAAAAAAAAACAAAGGGGTTAGTATGTCGAAAATATCGAAAAATACGTAAGGGGGGGTAGTGTGTCGAAAATGTGGAAAAAAACAAAGGGGTTAGTATGTCGAAAATATCGAAAAATACGTAAGGGGGGGTAGTGTGTCGAAAATGTTGAAAAAAAACAAAGGGGTGAGTATGTCGAAAATATCGAAAAATACGTAAGGGGGGGGTAGTGTGTCGAAAATGTTGAAAAAAAAAACAAAGGGGTGAGTATGTCGAAAATATCGAAAAATACGTAAGGGGGGGTAGTGTGTCGAAAATGTGAAAAAAAAACAAAGGGGTTAGTATGTCGAAAATATCGAAAAATACGTAAGGGGGGGTAGTGTGTCGAAAATGTGGAAAAAAACAAAGGGGTTAGTATGTCGAAAATATCGAAAAATACGTAAAGGGGGGTAGTGTGTCGAAAATGTGGAAAAAAAACAAAGGGGTTAGTATGTCGAAAATATCGAAAAATACGTAAGGGGGGGTAGTGTGTCGAAAATACGGAAAAAAAACAAAGGGATTAGTATGTCGAAAATATCGAAAAATACGTAAGGGGGGGTAGTGTGTCGAAAATGTTGAAAAAAAACAAAGGGGTTAGTATGTCGAAAATATGGAAAAATACATAAGGGGGGGTAGTGTGTCGAAAATATGGAAAAATACGTAAGGGGGGGTAGTGTGTCGAAAATGTGGAAAAACTCAAAGGGGTTAGTATGTCGAAAATATGGATAAAAACGTAAGGGGGGGTAGTGTGTCGAAAATGTTGAAAAAAAACAAAGGGGTGAGTATGTCGAAAATATGGAAAAATACGTAAGGGGGGGGTAGTGTGTCGAAAATGTTGAAAAAAAACAAAGGGGTTAGTATGTTGAAAATATCGAAAAAAACGTAAGGGGGGGTAGTGTGTCGAAAATGTTGAAAAAAAAACAAAGGGGTTAGTACGTCGAAAATATCGAAAAATACGTAAGGGGGGGTAGTGTGTCGAAAATGTGAAAAAAAAACAAAGGGAATAGTATGTCGAAAATATCGAAAAATACGTAAGGGGGGGTAGTGTGTCGAAAATGTGGAAAAAAAACAAAGGGGTTAGTATGTCGAAAATATCGAAAAATACGTAAGGGGGGGTAGTGTGTCGAAAATATGGAAAAAAAACAAAGGGGTGAGTATGTCGAAAATATCGAAAAATACGTAAGGGGGGGTAGTGTGTCGAAAATGTTGAAAAAAACAAAGGGGTTAGTATGTCGAAAATATGGAAAAATACGTAAGGGGGGGGTAGTGTGTCGAAAATGTTGAAAAAAAACAAAGGGGTGAGTATGTCGAAAATATCGAAAAATACGTAAGGGGGGGGTAGTGTGTCGAAAATATGGAAAAAACTCAAAGGGGTTAGTTAGTATGTCGAAAATATCGAAAAATACGTAAGGGGGGGTAGTGTGTCGAAAATGTTGAAAAAAAACAAAGGGGTGAGTATGTCGAAAATATCGAAAAATACGTAAGGGGGGGTAGTGTGTCGAAAATGTGGAAAAAAAACAAAGGGGTTAGTATGTCGAAAATATGGAAAAATACGTAAGGGGGGGTAGTGTGTCGAAAATGTGGAAAAAAAAACAAAGGGGTTAGTATGTTGAAAATATCGAAAAATACGTAAGGGGGGGTAGTGTGTCGAAAATGTGGAAAAAAAACAAAGGGGTTAGTATGTCGAAAATATCGAAAAATACGTAAGGGGGGGGTAGTGTGTCGAAAATATGGAAAAAACTCCAAGGGGTGAGTATGTCGAAAATATCGAAAAATACGTAAGGGGGGGTAGTGTGTCGAAAATGTGGAAAAAAAACAAAGGGGTTAGTATGTCGAAAATATCGAAAAATTACGTAAAGGGGGGTAGTGTGTCGAAAATGTTGAAAAAAAACAAAGGGGTTAGTATGTCGAAAATATGGAAAAATACGTAAGGGGGGGTAGTGTGTCGAAAATGTTGAAAAAAAACAAAGGGGTGAGTATGTCGAAAATATCGAAAAATACGTAAGGGGGGGTAGTGTGTCGAAAATGTGGAAAAAAAACAAAGGGGTTAGTATGTCGAAAATATCGAAAAATACGTAAGGGGGGGTAGTGTGTCGAAAATACGGAAAAAAAACAAAGGGATTAGTATGTCGAAAATATCGAAAAATACGTAAGGGGGGGTAGTGTGTCGAAAATGTTGAAAAAAAACAAAGGGGTTAGTATGTCGAAAATATCGAAAAATACGTAAGGGGGGGTAGTGTGTCGAAAATGTTGAAAAAACTCAAAGGGGTGAGTATGTCGAAAATATCGAAAAATACGTAAGGGGGGGTAGTGTGTCGAAAATGTTGAAAAAAAAACAAAGGGGTGAGTATGTCGAAAATATCGAAAAATACGTAAGGGGGGGTAGTGTGTCGAAAATGTGGAAAAAAAACAAAGGGGTTAGTATGTCGAAAATATCGAAAAATACGTAAGGGGGGGTAGTGTGTCGAAAATACGGAAAAAAAACAAAGGGATTAGTATGTCGAAAATATCGAAAAATACGTAAGGGGGGGTAGTGTGTCGAAAATGTTGAAAAAAAACAAAGGGGTTAGTATGTCGAAAATATGGAAAAATACATAAGGGGGGGTAGTGTGTCGAAAATATGGAAAAATACGTAAGGGGGGGTAGTGTGTCGAAAATGTGGAAAAACTCAAAGGGGTTAGTATGTCGAAAATATGGATAAAAACGTAAGGGGGGTAGTGTGTCGAAAATGTTGAAAAAAAACAAAGGGGTGAGTATGTCGAAAATATGGAAAAATACGTAAGGGGGGGGGTAGTGTGTCGAAAATGTTGAAAAAAAACATAGGGGTTAGTATGTTGAAAATATCGAAAAAAACGTAAGGGGGGGTAGTGTGTCGAAAATGTTGAAAAAAAACAAAGGGGTTAGTATGTCGAAAATATCGAAAAATACGTAAGGGGGGGTAGTGTGTCGAAAATGTGAAAAAAAACAAAGGGAATAGTATGTCGAAAATATCGAAAAATACGTAAGGGGGGGTAGTGTGTCGAAAATGTGGAAAAAAAACAAAGGGGTTAGTATGTCGAAAATATCGAAAAATACGTAAGGGGGGGTAGTGTGTCGAAAATGTTGAAAAAAACAAAGGGGTTAGTATGTCGAAAATATGGAAAAATACGTAAGGGGGGGTAGTGTGTCGAAAATGTTGAAAAAAAACAAAGGGGTGAGTATGTCGAAAATATCGAAAAATACGTAAGGGGGGGTAGTGTGTCGAAAATATGGAAAAAACTCAAAGGGGTTAGTTAGTATGTCGAAAATATGGAAAAATACGTATGGGGGGGTAGTGTGTCGAAAATGTTGAAAAAAAACAAAGGGGTGAGTATGTCGAAAATATCGAAAAATACGTAAGGGGGGGTAGTGTGTCGAAAATACGGAAAAAAAACAAAGGGGTTAGTATGTCGAAAATATCGAAAAATACGTAAGGGGGGGTAGTGTGTCGAAAATGTTGAAAAAAAAACAAAGGGATTAGTATGTCGAAAATATGGAAAAATACGTAAGGGGGGGTAGTGTGTCGAAAATGTGGAAAAAAAACAAAGGGGTTAGTATGTCGAAAATATCGAAAAATACGTAAGGGGGGGTAGTGTGTCGAAAATGTGGAAAAAAAACAAAGGGGTTAGTATGTCGAAAATATGGAAAAATACGTAAGGGGGGGTAGTGTGTCGAAAATGTGGAAAAAAAACAAAGGGGTGAGTATGTCGAAAATATCGAAAAATACGAAAGGGGGGGTAGTGTGTCGAAAATATCGGAAAATACGTATGGGGGGGTAGTGTGTCGAAAATATGGAAAAATACATAAGGGGGGGTAGTGTGTCGAAAATATGGAAAAATACGTAAGGGGGGGTAGTGTGTCGAAAATGTGGAAAAAAAACAAAGGGGTTAGTATGTCGAAAATATCAAAAAATACGTAAGGGGGGGTAGTGTGTCGAAAATGTGGAAAAAAAACAAAGGGGTTAGTATGTCGAAAATATGGAAAAATACGTAAGGGGGGGGTAGTGTGTCGAAAATGTGAAAAAAAAACAAAGGGGTTAGTATGTCGAAAATATGGAAAAATACGTAAGGGGGGTAGTGTGTCGAAAATGTGAAAAAAAAACAAAGGGGTTAGTATGTCGAAAATATGGAAAAATACGTAAGGGGGGTAGTGTGTCGAAAATGTGAAAAAAAAACAAAGGGGTTAGTATGTCGAAAATATGGAAAAATACGTAAGGGGGGGTAGTGTGTCGAAAATGTTGAAAAAAAACAAAGGGGTGAGTATGTCGAAAATATGGAAAAATACGTAAGGGGGGGTAGTGTGTCGAAAATGTGGAAAAATACATAAGGGGGGTTAGTGTGTCGAAAATGTGGAAAAACTCAAAGGGGTTAGTATGTCGAAAATATGGATAAAAACGTAAGGGGGGGTAGTGTGTCGAAAATGTTGAAAAAAAACAAAGGGGTGAGTATGTCGAAAATATGGAAAAATACGTAAGGGGGGGTAGTGTGTCGAAAATGTGGAAAAAAAAAAAAGGGGTTAGTATGTCGAAAATATGGAAAAATACGTAAGGGGGGGTAGTGTGTCGAAAATGTTGAAAAAAAACAAAGGGGTGAGTATGTCGAAAATATCGAAAAATACGTAAGGGGGGGTAGTGTGTCAAAAATGTTGAAAAAAAACAAAGGGGTTAGTATGTCGAAAATATGGAAAAATACGTAAGGGGGGTAGTGTGTCGAAAATGTTGAAAAAAAACAAAGGGGTTAGTATGTCGAAAATATCAAAAAATACGTAAGGGGGGGTAGTGTGTCGAAAATGTGGAAAAAAAACAAAGGGGTTAGTATGTCGAAAATATGGAAAAATACGTAAGGGGGGGTAGTGTGTCGAAAATGTGAAAAAAAAACAAAGGGGTTAGTATGTCGAAAATATGGAAAAATACGTAAGGGGGGTAGTGTGTCGAAAATGTTGAAAAAAAACAAAGGGGTGAGTATGTCGAAAATATGGAAAAATACGTAAGGGGGGTAGTGTGTCGAAAATGTGGAAAAATACATAAGGGGGGTTAGTGTGTCGAAAATGTGGAAAAACTCAAAGGGGTTAGTATGTCGAAAATATGGATAAAAACGTAAGGGGGGGTAGTGTGTCGAAAATGTTGAAAAAAAACAAAGGGGTGAGTATGTCGAAAATATGGAAAAATACGTAAGGGGGGGTAGTGTGTCGAAAATGTGGAAAAAAAACAAAGGGGTGAGTATGTCGAAAATATCGAAAAATACGTAAGGGGGGTAGTGTGTCGAAAATGTGGAAAAATACATAAGGGGGGGTAGTGTGTCGAAAATATGGAAAAATACGTAAGGGGGAGTAGTGTGTCGAAAATGTGGAAAAAACTCAAAGGGGTGAGTATGTCGAAAATATGGAAAAATACGTAAGGGGGGTAGTGTGTCGAAAATTTGGAAAAATACATAAGGGGGGGTAGTGTGTCGAAAATATGGAAAAATACGTAAGGGGGAGTAGTGTGTCGAAAATGTGGAAAAAACTCAAAGGGGTGAGTATGTCGAAAATATGGAAAAATACGTAAGGGGGGGTAGTGTGTCGAAAATGTTGGAAAAAAAACAAAGGGGTTAGTATGTCGAAAATATCGAAAAATACGAAAGGGGGGGTAGTGTGTCGAAAATATCGGAAAATACGTAAGGGGGGGTAGTGTGACGAAAATATGGAAAAATACATAAGGGGGGGGTAGTGTGTCGAAAATATGGAAAAATACGTAAGGGGGGGTAGTGTGTCGAAAATGTGGAAAAAACTCAAAGGGGTGAGTATGTCGAAAATATGGAAAAATACGTAAGGGGGGGTAGTGTGTCGAAAATGTTGAAAAAAAACAAAGGGGTTAGTATGTCGAAAATATGGAAAAATACATAAGGGGGGGTAGTGTGTCGAAAATATGGAAAAATACGTAAGGGGGGGTAGTGTGTCTAAAATGTTGAAAAAAAACAAAGGGGTTAGTATGTCGAAAATATCGAAAAATACGTAAGGGCGGGTAGTGTGTCGAAAATGTGGAAAAAAAACAAAGGGGTTAGTATGTCGAAAATATCGAAAAATACGTAAGGGGGGGTAGTGTGTCGAAAATGTTGGAAAAAAAACAAAGGGGTTAGTATGTCGAAAATATGGAAAAATACGTAAGGGGGGGTAGTGTGTCGAAAATGTTGAAAAAAAACAAAGGGGTTAGTATGTCGAAAATATGGAAAAATACGTAAGGGGGGGTAGTGTGTCGAAAATATGGAAAAATACATAAAGGGGGGTAGTGTGTCGAAAATATGGAAAAATACGTAAGGGGGTGTAGTGTGTCGAAAATGTGGAAAAAAAACAAAGGGGTTAGTATGTCGAAAATATGGAAAAATACGTAAGGGGGGGTAGTGTGTCGAAAATGTTGAAAAAAAACAAAGGGGTTAGTATGTCGAAAATATGGAAAAATATGTAAGTGGGGGTAGTGTGTCGAAAATGTGGGAAAAAAAACAAAGGGGTTAGTATGTCGAAAATATGGAAAAATACGTAAGGGGGGGTAGTGTGTCGAAAATGTGGAAAAAAAACAAAGGGGTTAGTATGTCGAAAATATCAAAAAATACGTAAGGGGGGGTAGTGTGTCGAAAATGTTGAAAAAAAACAAAGGGGTTAGTATGTCGAAAATATGGAAAAATACGTAAGGGGGGGTAGTGTGTCGAAAATATGGAAAAATACGTAAGGGGGTGTAGTGTGTCGAAAATGTGGAAAAAAAACAAAGGGGTTAGTATGTCGAAAATATGGAAAAATACGTAAGTGGGGGTAGTGTGTCGAAAATGTGGGAAAAAAAACAAAGGGGTTAGTATGTCGAAAATATGGAAAAATACGTAAGGGGGGGTAGTGTGTCGAAAATGTGGAAAAAAAACAAAGGGGTTAGTATGTCGAAAATATGGAAAAATACGTAAGGGGGGGTAGTGTGTCGAAAATGTTGAAAAAAAACAAAAGGGTGAGTATGTCGAAAATATCGAAAAATACGTAAGGGGGGGTAGTGTGTCAAAAATGTTGAAAAAAAACAAAGGGGTTAGTATGTCGAAAATATGGAAAAATACGTAAGGGGGGGTAGTGTGTCGAAAATGTTGAAAAAAAACAAAGGGGTGAGTATGTCGAAAATATCGAAAAATACGTAAGGGGGGGTAGTGTGTCGAAAATATGGAAAAAACTCAAAGGGGTGAGTATGTCGAAAATATCGAAAAATACGTAAGGGGGGGTAGTGTGTCGAAAATGTTGAAAAAAAACAAAGGGGTTAGTATGTCGAAAATATCGAAAAATACGTAAGGGGGGGTAGTGTGTCGAAAATGTGGGAAAAAAACAAAGGGGTTAGTATGTCGAAAATATGGAAAAATACGTAAGGGGGGGTAGTGTGTCGAAAATGTGGAAAAAAAACAAAGGGGTTAGTATGTCGAAAATATCGAAAAATACGTAAGGGGGGTAGTGTGTCGAAAATGTGGAAAAAAAACAAAGGGGTGAGTATGTCGAAAATATCGAAAAATACGTAAGGGGGGGTAGTGTGTCGAAAATGTTGAAAAAAAACAAAGGGGTGAGTATGTCGAAAATATGGAAAAATACGTAAGGGGGGGTAGTGTGTCGAAAATGTGGAAAAAAAACAAAGGGGTTAGTATGTCGAAAATATCGAAAAATACGTAAGGGGGGGTAGTGTGTCGAAAATGTGGAAAAAAAACAAAGGGGTTAGTATGTCGAAAATATCGAAAAATACGTAAGGGGGGGTAGTGTGTCGAAAATACGGAAAAAAAACAAAGGGATTAGTATGTCGAAAATATCGAAAAATACGTAAGGGGGGGTAGTGTGTCGAAAATGTTGAAAAATACGTAAGGGGGGGTAGTGTGTCGAAAATGTGGAAAAACTCAAAGGGGTTAGTATGTCGAAAATATCGAAAAATACGTAAGGGGGGGTAGTGTGTCGAAAATGTGAAAAAAAAACAAAGGGGTTAGTATGTCGAAAATATCGAAAAATACGTAAGGGCGGGTAGTGTGTCGAAAATGTGGAAAAAAAACAAAGGGGTTAGTATGTCGAAAATATCGAAAAATACGTAAGGGGGGGTAGTGTGTCGAAAATGTGGAAAAAAAACAAAGGGGTTAGTATGTCGAAAATATCGAAAAATACGTAAGGGGGGGTAGTGTGTCGAAAATGTGGGAAAAAAAACAAAGGGGTTAGTATGTCGAAAATATCGAAAAATACGTAAGGGCGGGTAGTGTGTCGAAAATGTGGAAAAATAACAAAGGGGTTAGTATGTCGAAAATATCGAAAAATACGTAAGGGGGGGTAGTGTGTCGAAAATGTGGGAAAAAAAACAAAGGGGTTAGTATGTCGAAAATATCGAAAAATACGTAAGGGGGGGTAGTGTGTCGAAAATACGGAAAAAAAACAAAGGGGTTAGTATGTCGAAAATATCGAAAAATACGTAAGGGGGGGTAGTGTGTCGAAAATACGGAAAAAAAACAAAGGGATTAGTATGTCGAAAATATCGAAAAATACGTAAGGGGGGGTAGTGTGTCGAAAATGTGGAAAAAACTCAAAGGGGTGAGTATGTCGAAAATATCGAAAAATACGTAAGGGGGGGTAGTGTGTCGAAAATGTTGAAAAAAACAAAGGGGTTAGTATGTCGAAAATATCGAAAAATACGTAAGGGGGGGTAGTGTGTCGAAAATGTGGGAAAAAAAACAAAGGGGTTAGTATGTCGAAAATATCGAAAAATACGTAAGGGGGGGTAGTGTGTCGAAAATGTGGAAAAAAAACAAAGGGGTTAGTATGTCGAAAATATGGAAAAATACGTAAGGGGGGGTAGTGTGTCGAAAATTTGGAAAAAAATCAAAGGGGTTAGTATGTCGAAAATATTGAAAAATACGTAAGGGGGGGTAGTGTGTCGAAAATGTGGAAAAAAAACAAAGGGGTTAGTATGTCGAAACTATCGAAAAATACGTAAGGGGGGGGTAGTGTGTCGAAAATGTGGAAAAAAAACAAAGGGGTTAGTATGTCGAAAATATGGAAAAATACGTAAGGGGGGGGTAGTGTGTCGAAAATTTGGAAAAAAAACAAAGGGGTTAGTATGTCGAAAATATGGAAAAATACGTAAGTGGGGGTAGTGTGTCGAAAATGTGGGAAAAAAAACAAAGGGGTTAGTATGTCGAAAATATGGAAAAATACGTAAGGGGGGTAGTGTGTCGAAAATTTGGAAAAAAAACAAAGGGGTTAGTATGTCGAAAATATCGAAAAATACGTAAGGGGGGGTAGTGTGTCGAAAATGTGGAAAAAAAACAAAGGGGTTAGTATGTCGAAAATATGGAAAAATACGTAAGGGGGGGTAGTGTGTCGAAAATGTTGAAAAAAAACAAAGGGGTGAGTATGTCGAAAATATCGAAAAATACGTAAGGGGGGGTAGTGTGTCGAAAATGTGGAAAAAAAACAAAGGGGTTAGTATGTCGAAAATATCGAAAAATACGTAAGGGGGGGTAGTGTGTCGAAAATGTTGAAAAAAAACAAAGGGGTTAGTATGTCGAAAATATGGAAAAATACATAAGGGGGGGTAGTGTGTCGAAAATGTTGAAAAAAAACAAAGGGGTTAGTATGTCGAAAATATGGAAAAATACGTAAGGGGGGGTAGTGTGTCGAAAATACGGAAAAAAAACAAAGGGATTAGTATGTCGAAAATATCGAAAAATACGTAAGGGGGGGTAGTGTGTCGAAAATGTTGAAAAAAAACAAAGGGGTTAGTATGTCGAAAATGTGGAAAAATACATAAGGGGGGGTAGTGTGTCGAAAATATGGAAAAATACGTAAGGGGGGGTAGTGTTTCGAAAATTTAGAAAAACTCAAAGGGGTTAGTATGTCGAAAATATGGATAAAAACGTAAGGGGGGGTAGTGTGTCGAAAATGTGAAAAAAAAAACAAAGGGGTTAGTATGTCGAAAATATCGAAAAATACGTAAGGGGGGGTAGTGTGTCGAAAATGTGGAAAAAAAACAAAGGGGTTAGTATGTCGAAAATATCGAAAAATACGTAAGGGGGGGTAGTGTGTCGAAAATGTGGAAAAAAAACAAAGGGGTTAGTATGTCGAAAATATCGAAAAATACGTAAGGGGGGGTAGTGTGTCGAAAATGTGGAAAAAAAACAAAGGGGTTAGTATGTCGAAAATATCGAAAAATACGTAAGGGGGGGTAGTGAGTCGAAAATGTGAAAAAAAAACAAAGGGGTTAGTATGTCGAAAATATCGAAAAATACGTAAGGGGGGGTAGTGTGTCGAAAATGTTGAAAAAAAACAAAGGGGTTAGTATGTCGAAAATATGGAAAAATACATAAGGGGGCGTAGTGTGTCGAAAATATGGAAAAATACGTAAGGGGGGGTAGTGTGTCGAAAATGTGGAAAAACTCAAAGGGGTTAGTATGTCGAAAATATGGATAAAAACGTAAGGGGGGGTAGTGTGTCGAAAATGTGAAAAAAAAACAAAGGGGTTAGTATGTCGAAAATATCGAAAAATACGTAAGGGGGGGTAGTGTGTCGAAAATGTGGAAAAAAAACAAAGGGGTTAGTATGTCGAAAATATCGAAAAATACGTAAGTGGGGGTAGTGTGTCGAAAATGTGGAAAAAAAACAAAGGGGTTAGTATGTCGAAAATATCGAAAAATACGTAAGGGGGGGTAGTGTGTCAAAAATGTGGAAAAAAAACAAAGGGGTTAGTATGTCGAAAATATCGAAAAATACGTAAGGGGGGGTAGTGAGTCGAAAATGTGAAAAAAAAACAAAGGGGTTAGTATGTCGAAAATATCGAAAAATACGTAAGGGGGGGTAGTGTGTCGAAAATGTGGAAAAAACTCAAAGGGGTGAGTATGTCGAAAATATCGAAAAATACGTAAGGGGGGGTAGTGTGTCGAAAATGTTGAAAAAAACAAAGGGGTTAGTATGTCGAAAATATCGAAAAATACGTAAGGGGGGGTAGTGTGTCGAAAATGTGGGAAAAAAAACAAAGGGGTTAGTATGTCGAAAATATCGAAAAATACGTAAGGGGGGGTAGGGTGTCGAAAATGTTGAAGAAAAACAAAGGGGTTAGTATGTCAAAAATATCGAAAAATACGTAAGGGGGGGTAGTGTGTCGAAAATGTTGAAAAAAAACAAAGGGGTTAGTATGTCGAAAATATCGAAAAATACGTAAGGGGGGGTAGTGTGTCGAAAATGTGAAAAAAAAACAAAGGGGTTAGTATGTCGAAAATATCGAAAAATACGTAAGGGGGGGTAGTGTGTCGAAAATGTGGAAAAAAACAAAGGGGTTAGTATGTCGAAAATATCGAAAAATACGTAAGGGGGGGTAGTGTGTCGAAAATGTTGAAAAAAAACAAAGGGGTGAGTATGTCGAAAATATCGAAAAA
Organism: Urocampus carinirostris; assembly: GCF_059441175.1. Lineage (NCBI taxonomy): Eukaryota > Metazoa > Chordata > Actinopteri > Syngnathiformes > Syngnathidae > Urocampus > Urocampus carinirostris. The sequence goes on from NC_142361.1 coordinate 36,811,304, forward strand.
TACGTAAGGGGGGGTAGTGTGTCGAAAATGTGGAAAAAAAACAAAGGGGTTAGTATGTCGAAAATATCGAAAAATACGTAAGGGGGGGGTAGTGTGTCGAAAATACGGAAAAAAAACAAAGGGATTAGTATGTCGAAAATATCGAAAAATACGTAAGGGGGGGTAGTGTGTCGAAAATGTTGAAAAAAAACAAAAGGGTTAGTATGTAGAAAATATGGAAAAATACATAAGGGGGGGTAGTGTGTCGAAAATATGGAAAAATACGTAAGGGGGGGTAGTGTGTCGAAAATGTGGAAAAACTCAAAGGGGTTAGTATGTCGAAAATATGGATAAAAACGTAAGGGGGGTAGTGTGTCGAAAATGTTGAAAAAAAACAAAGGGGTGAGTATGTCGAAAATATGGAAAAATACGTAAGGGGGGGTAGTGTGTCGAAAATGTTGAAAAAAAACAAAGGGGTGAGTATGTCGAAAATATCGAAAAATACGTAAGGGGGGGTAGTGTGTCGAAAATGTTGAAAAAAAACAAAGGGGTTAGTATGTCGAAAATATCGAAAAATACGTAAAGGGGGGTAGTGTGTCGAAAATGTGGGAAAAAAAACAAAGGGGTTAGTATGTCGAAAATATCGAAAAATACGTAAGGGGGGGTAGTGTGTCGAAAATGTGAAAAAAAAACAAAGGGGTTAGTATGTCGAAAATATCGAAAAATACGTAAGGGGGGGTAGTGTGTCGAAAATGTGGAAATAAAACAAAGGGGTTAGTATGTCGAAAATATCGAAAAATACGTAAGGGGGGTAGGGTGTCGAAAATGTTGAAGAAAAACAAAGGGGTTAGTATGTCAAAAATATCGAAAAATACGTAAGGGGGGGTAGTGTGTCGAAAATGTGAAAAAAAAACAAAGGGGTTAGTATGTCGAAAATATCGAAAAATACGTAAAGGGGGGTAGTGTGTCGAAAATGTGAAAAAAAAACAAAGGGGTTAGTATGTCGAAAATATCGAAAAATACGTAAGGGGGGGTAGTGTGTCGAAAATGTGGAAAAAAAACAAAGGGTTTAGTATGTCGAAAATATCGAAAAATACGTAAGGGGGGGTAGTGTGTCAAAAATATGGAAAAAAAACAAAGGGGTGAGTATGTCGAAAATATCGAAAAATACGTAAGGGGGGGTAGTGTGTCGAAAATGTGGAAAAAAAACAAAGGGGTTAGTATGTCGAAAATATGGAAAAATACGTAAGGGGGGGTAGTGTGTCGAAAATATGGAAAAAAACTCAAAGGGGTCAGTATGTCGAAAATATCGAAAAATACGTAAGGGGGGGTAGTGTGTCGAAAATGTTGAAAAAAACAAAGGGGTTAGAATGTCGAAAATATGGAAAAATACGTAAGGGGGGGTAGTGTGTCGAAAATGTGGGAAAAAAAACAGAGGGGTTAGTATGTCGAAAATATGGAAAAATACATAAGGGGGGGTAGTGTGTCGAAAATGTTGAAAAAAAACAAAGGGGTTAGTATGTCGAAAATATCGAAAAATACGTAAGGGGGGGTAGTGTGTCGAAAATGTTGAAAAAAAACAAAGGGGTTAGTATGTCGAAAATATCGAAAAATACGTAAGGGGGGGTAGTGTGTCGAAAATGTGGAAAAAAAACAAAGGGGTTAGTATGTCGAAAATATGGAAAAATACATAAGGGGGGGTAGTGTGTCGAAAATATGGAAAAATACGTAAGGGGGGGTAGTGTGTCGAAAATGTGGAAAAACTCAAAGGGGTTAGTATGTCGAAAATATGGATAAAAACGTAAGGGGGGGTAGTGTGTCGAAAATGTTGAAAAAAAACAAAGGGGTTAGTATGTCGAAAATATGGAAAAATACGTAAGGGGGGGTAGTGTGTCGAAAATGTTGAAAAAAAACAAAGGGGTGAGTATGTCGAAAATATGGAAAAATACGTAAGGGGGGGTAGTGTGTCGAAAATATGGAAAAAAAACAAAGGGGTGATTATGTCAAAAATATGGAAAAATACGTAAGGGGGGGTAGTGTGTCGAAAATGTTGAAAAAAACAAAGGGGTTAGTATGTCGAAAATATGGAAAAATACGTAAAGGGGGGTAGTGTGTCGAAAATGTGGGAAAAAAAACAAAAGGGTTAGTATGTCGAAAATATGGAAAAAAAACAAAGGGGTTAGTATGTCGAAAATATCGAAAAATACGTAAGGGGGGGTAGTGTGTCGAAAATGTTGAAAAAAAACAAAGGGGTTAGTATGTCGAAAATATCGAAAAATACGTAAGGGGGGGTAGTGTGTCGAAAATATGGAAAAAAAACAAAGGGGTTAGTATGTCGAAAATATCGAAAAATACGTGAGGGGGGGTAGTGTGTCGAAAATGTTGAAAAAAAACAAAGGGGTTAGTATGTCGAAAATATGGAAAAATACGTAAGGGGGGGTAGTGTGTCGAAAATATGGAAAAATACATAAGGGGGGGTAGTGTGTCGAAAATATGGAAAAATACGTAAGGGGGTGTAGTGTGTCGAAAATGTGGAAAAAAAACAAAGGGGTTAGTATGTCGAAAATATCGAAAAATACGTAAGGGGGGGTAGTGTGTCGAAAATGTGGAAAAAAAGCAAAGGGGTTAGTATGTCGAAAATATCGAAAAATACGTAAGGGGGGGTAGTGTGTCGAAAATATGGAAAAAAAACCAAAAGGATTAGTATGTCGAAAATATCGAAAAATACGTAAGGGGGGGTAGTGTGTCGAAAATGTTGAAAAAAAACAAAGGGGTTAGTATGTCGAAAATATGGAAAAATACATAAGGGGGGGTAGTGTGTCGAAAATGTGGGCAAAATACGTAAGGGGGGTAGTGTGTCGAAAATGTGGAAAAATACGTAAGGGGGGTAGTGTGTCGAAAATGTGGAAAAAAAACAAAGGGGTTAGTATGTCGAAAATATCGAAAAATACGTAAGGGGGGGTAGTGTGTCGAAAATATGGAAAAAAAAACAAAGGGATTAGTATGTCGAAAATATCGAAAAATGCGTAAGGGGGGGTAGTGTGTCGAAAATGTTGAAAAAAAACAAAGGGGTTAGTATGTCGAAAATATGGAAAAATACATAAGGGGGGGTTGTGTGTCGAAAATGTTGAAAAAACTCAAAGGGGTGAGTATGTCGAAAATATGGAAAAAAACGTAAGGGGGGGTAGTGTGTCGAAAATGTTGAAAAAAAACAAAGGGGTTAGTATGTCGAAAATATCGAAAAATACGTAAGGGGGGGTAGTGTGTCGAAAATGTTGAAAAAAAACAAAGGGGTGAGTATGTCGAAAATATCGAAAAATAGTGTGTCGAAAATGTGGAAAAAAAACAAAGGGGTTAGTATGTCGAAAATATGGAAAAATACATAAGGGGGGAAAGTGTGTCGAAAATGTTGAAAAAAAACAAAAGGGTTAGTATGTCGAAAATATGGAAAAATACATAAGGGGGGAAAGTGTGTCGAAAATGTGGGAAAAAAAACAAAGGGGTTAGTATGTCGAAAATATCGAAAAATACGTAAGGGGGGGTAGTGTGTCGAAAATGTTGAAAAATAACAAAGGGGTTAGTATGTCGAAAATATGGAAAAATACGTAAGGGGGGGTAGTGTGTCGAAAATGTTGAAAAAAAACAAAGGGGTTAGTATGTCGAAAATATGGAAAAATACGTAAGGGGGGGTAGTGTGTCGAAAATGTGGAAAAAAAACAAAGGGGTTAGTATGTCGAAAATATGGAAAAATACGTAAGGGGGGGTAGTGTGTCGAAAATGTTAAAAAAAAAAAAAAGGGGTTAGTATGTCGAAAATATGGAAAAATACATAAAGGGGGGTAGTGTGTCGAAAATATGGAAAAATACGTAAGGGGGGGTAGTGTGTCGAAAATGTGGAAAAATTCAAATGGGTTAGTAGGTCGAAAATATGGATAAAAACGTAAGGGGGGGGTAGTGTGTCGAAAATGTTGAAAAAAAACAAAGGGGTTAGTATGTAGAAAATATCGAAAAATACGTAAGGGGGGGTAGTGTGTCGAAAATATGGAAAAAACTCAAAGGGGTGAGTATGTCGAAAATATCGAAAAATACGTAAGGGGGGGTAGTGTTTCGAAAATGTTGAAAAAAAACAAAGGGGTTAGTATGTCGAAAATATGGAAAAATACGTAAGGGGGGGTAGTGTGTCGAAAATGTGGGAAAAAAAACAAAGGGGTTAGTATGTCGAAAATATGGAAAAATACGTAAGGGGGGGTAGTGTGTCGAAAATGTGGAAAAAAAACAAAGGGGTTAGTATGTCGAAAATATCGAAAAATACGTAAGGGGGGGTAGTGTTTCGAAAATGTTGAAAAAAAACAAAGGGGTTAGTATGTCGAAAATATGGAAAAATACGTAAGGGGGGGTAGTGTGTCGAAAATGTGGAAAAAAAACAAAGAGGTTAGTATGTCGAAAATATCGAAAAATACGTAAGGGGGGGGTAGTGTGTCGAAAATTTTGAAAAAAAACAAAGGGGTTAGTATGTCGAAAATATGGAAAAATACGTAAGGGGGGGGTAGTGTGTCGAAAATGTGGAAAAAAAACAAAGGGGTTAGTATGTCGAAAATATCGAAAAATACGTAAGGGGGGGTAGTGTGTCGAAAATGTTGAAAAAAAACAAAGGGGTTAGTATGTCGAAAATATCGAAAAATACGTAAGGGGGGGTAGTGTGTCGAAAATGTGGAAAAAAAACAAAGGGGTTAGTATGTCGAAAATATGGAAAAATACGTAAGGGGGGGTAGTGTGTCGAAAATGTGGGAAAAAAAACAAAGGGGTTAGTATGTCGAAAATATCGAAAAATACGTAAGGGGGGGTAGTGTGTCGAAAATGTGAAAAAAAAACAAAGGGGTTAGTATGTCGAAAATATCGAAAAATACGTAAGGGGGGGTAGTGTGTCGAAAATGTGGAAAAAAAACAAAGGGGTTAGTATGTCGAAAATATGGAAAAATACGTAAGGGGGGGTAGTGTGTCGAAAATGTTGAAAAAAAACAAAGGGGTTAGTATGTCGAAAATATGGAAAAATACGTAAGTGGGGGTAGTGTGTCGAAAATGTTGAAAAAAAACAAAGGGGTGAGTATGTCGAAAATATGGAAAAATACGTAAGGGGGGGTAGTGTGTCGAAAATATGGAAAAATACGTAAGGGGGGGTAGTGTGTCGAAAATGTGGAAAAATACATAAGGGTGGGGTAGTGTGTCGAAAATATGGAAAAATACGTAAGGGGGGGTAGTGTGTCGAAAATGTGGAAAAAACTCAAAGGGGTGAGTATGTCGAAAATATGGAAAAATACGTAAGGGGGGGTAGTGTGTCGAAAATGTTGGAAAAAAAAACAAAGGGGTTAGTATGTCGAAAATATCGAAAAATACGAAAGGGGGGGTAGTGTGTCGAAAATATCGGAAAATACGTAAGGGGGGGTAGTGTGTCGAAAATATGGAAAAATACATAAGGGGGGGTAGTGTGTCGAAAATATGGAAAAATACGTAAGGGGGGGTAGTGTGTCGAAAATGTGGAAAAAACTCAAAAGGGTGAGTATGTCGAAAATATGGAAAAATACGTAAGGGGGGGTAGTGTGTCGAAAATGTTGGAAAAAAAACGAAGGGGTTAGTATGTCGAAAATATGGAAAAATACGTAAGGTGGGGTAGTGTGTCGAAAATGTTGAAAAAAAAACAAAGGGGTTAGTATGTCGAAAATATCAAAAAATACGTAAGGGGGGGTAGTGTGTCGAAAATGTTGAAAAAAAACAAAGGGGTTAGTATGTCGAAAATATGGAAAAATACATAAGGGGGGGTAGTGTGTCGAAAATATGGAAAAATACGTAAGGGGGTGTAGTGTGTCGAAAATGTGGAAAAAAAACAAAGGGGTTAGTATGTCGAAAATATCGAAAAATACGTAAGGGGGGGTAGTGTGTCGAAAATGTGGAAAAAAAACAAAGGGGTTAGTATGTCGAAAATATGGAAAAATACGTAAGGGGGGGTAGTGTGTCGAAAATTTGGAAAAAAAACAAAGGGGTTAGTATGTCGAAAATATTGAAAAATACGTAAGGGGGGGTAGTTTGTCGAAAATGTGGAAAAAAAACAAAGGGGTTAGTATGTCGAAAATATGGAAAAATACGTAAGGGGGGGTAGTGTGTCAAAAATTTGGAAAAAAAACAAAGGGGTTAGTATGTCGAAAATATGGAAAAATACGTAAGTGGGGGTAGTGTGTCGAAAATGTGGGAAAAAAAACAAAGGGGTTAGTATGTCGAAAATATCGAAAAATACGTAACGGGGGGTAGTGTGTCGAAAATGTGAAAAAAAAACAAAGGGGTTAGTATGTCGAAAATATGGAAAAATACGTAAGGGGGGGTAGTGTGTCGAAAATGTTGAAAAAAAACAAAGGGGTTAGTATGTCGAAAATATGGAAAAATACGTAAGGGGGGGTAGTGTGTCGAAAATATCGGAAAATACGTAAGGGGGGGTAGTGTGTCGAAAATATGGAAAAATACATAAGGGGGGGGTAGTGTGTCGAAAATATGGACAAATACGTAAGGGGGGGTAGTGTGTCGAAAATGTGGAAAAAACTCAAAGGGGTGAGTATGTCGAAAATATGGAAAAATACGTAAGGGGGGGTAGTGTGTCGAAAATGTTGGAAAAAAAACAAAGGGGTTAGTATGTCGAAAATATGGAAAAATACGTAAGGGGGGGTAGTGTGTCGAAAATATGGAAAAATACATAAGGGGGGGTAGTGTGTCGAAAATATGGAAAAATACGTAAGGGGGTGTAGTGTGTCGAAAATGTGGAAAAAAAACAAAGGGGTTAGTATGTCGAAAATATGGAAAAATACGTAAGGGGGGGTAGTGTGTCGAAAATGTTAAAAAAAAAAAAAAGGGGTTAGTATGTCGAAAATATGGAAAAATACATAAAGGGGGGTAGTGTGTCGAAAATATGGAAAAATACGTAAGGGGGGGTAGTGTGTCGAAAATGTGGAAAAATTCAAATGGGTTAGTAGGTCGAAAATATGGATAAAAACGTAAGGGGGGGGGTAGTGTGTCGAAAATGTTGAAAAAAAACAAAGGGGTTAGTATGTAGAAAATATCGAAAAATACGTAAGGGGGGGGTAGTGTGTCGAAAATGTGGGAAAAAAAACAAAGGGGTTAGTATGTCGAAAATATGGAAAAATACGTAAGGGGGGGTAGTGTGTCGAAAATGTGGAAAAAAAACAAAGGGGTTAGTATGTCGAAAATATCGAAAAATACGTAAGGGGGGGTAGTGTTTCGAAAATGTTGAAAAAAAACAAAGGGGTTAGTATGTCGAAAATATGGAAAAATACGTAAGGGGGGGTAGTGTGTCGAAAATGTGGAAAAAAAACAAAGAGGTTAGTATGTCGAAAATATCGAAAAATACGTAAGGGGGGGTAGTGTGTCGAAAATTTTGAAAAAAAACAAAGGGGTTAGTATGTCGAAAATATGGAAAAATACGTAAGGGGGGGTAGTGTGTCGAAAATGTGGAAAAAAAACAAAGGGGTTAGTATGTCGAAAATATCGAAAAATACGTAAGGGGGGGTAGTGTGTCGAAAATGTTGAAAAAAAACAAAGGGGTTAGTATGTCGAAAATATCGAAAAATACGTAAGGGGGGGTAGTGTGTCGAAAATGTGGAAAAAAAACAAAGGGGTTAGTATGTCGAAAATATGGAAAAATACGTAAGGGGGGGTAGTGTGTCGAAAATGTGGGAAAAAAAACAAAGGGGTTAGTATGTCGAAAATATCGAAAAATACGTAAGGGGGGGTAGTGTGTCGAAAATGTGAAAAAAAAACAAAGGGGTTAGTATGTCGAAAATATCGAAAAATACGTAAGGGGGGGTAGTGTGTCGAAAATGTGGAAAAAAAACAAAGGGGTTAGTATGTCGAAAATATGGAAAAATACGTAAGGGGGGGTAGTGTGTCGAAAATGTTGAAAAAAAACAAAGGGGTTAGTATGTCGAAAATATGGAAAAATACGTAAGTGGGGGTAGTGTGTCGAAAATGTTGAAAAAAAACAAAGGGGTGAGTATGTCGAAAATATGGAAAAATACGTAAGGGGGGGTAGTGTGTCGAAAATATGGAAAAATACGTAAGGGGGGGTAGTGTGTCGAAAATGTGGAAAAATACATAAGGGTGGGGTAGTGTGTCGAAAATATGGAAAAATACGTAAGGGGGGGTAGTGTGTCGAAAATGTGGAAAAAACTCAAAGGGGTGAGTATGTCGAAAATATGGAAAAATACGTAAGGGGGGGGTAGCGTGTCGAAAATGTTGGAAAAAAAAACAAAGGGGTTAGTATGTCGAAAATATCGAAAAATACGAAAGGGGGGGTAGTGTGTCGAAAATATCGGAAAATACGTAAGGGGGGGTAGTGTGTCGAAAATTTGGAAAAAAAACAAAGGGGTTAGTATGTCGAAAATATTGAAAAATACGTAAGGGGGGGTAGTTTGTCGAAAATGTGGAAAAAAAACAAAGGGGTTAGTATGTCGAAAATATGGAAAAATACGTAAGGGGGGGTAGTGTGTCAAAAATTTGGAAAAAAAACAAAGGGGTTAGTATGTCGAAAATATGGAAAAATACGTAAGTGGGGGTAGTGTGTCGAAAATGTGGGAAAAAAAACAAAGGGGTTAGTATGTCGAAAATATCGAAAAATACGTAACGGGGGGTAGTGTGTCGAAAATGTGAAAAAAAAACAAAGGGGTTAGTATGTCGAAAATATGGAAAAATACGTAAGGGGGGGTAGTGTGTCGAAAATGTTGAAAAAAAACAAAGGGGTTAGTATGTCGAAAATATGGAAAAATACGTAAGGGGGGGTAGTGTGTCGAAAATATCGGAAAATACGTAAGGGGGGGGTAGTGTGTCGAAAATATGGAAAAATACATAAGGGGGGGGTAGTGTGTCGAAAATATGGACAAATACGTAAGGGGGGGTAGTGTGTCGAAAATGTGGAAAAAACTCAAAGGGGTGAGTATGTCGAAAATATGGAAAAATACGTAAGGGGGGGTAGTGTGTCGAAAATGTTGGAAAAAAAACAAAGGGGTTAGTATGTCGAAAATATGGAAAAATACGTAAGGGGGGGTAGTGTGTCGAAAATATGGAAAAATACATAAGGGGGGGTAGTGTGTCGAAAATATGGAAAAATACGTAAGGGGGTGTAGTGTGTCGAAAATGTGGAAAAAAAACAAAGGGGTTAGTATGTCGAAAATATGGAAAAATACGTAAGGGGGGTAGTGTGTCGAAAATGTTGAAAAAAAACAAAGGGGTGAGTATGTCGAAAATATCGAAAAATACGTAAGGGGGGGTAGTGTGTCGAAAATATGGAAAAAACTCAAAGGGGTGAGTATGTCGAAAATATCGAAAAATACGTAAGGGGGGGTAGTGTGTCGAAAATGTTGAAAAAAAACAAAGGGGTTAGTATGTCGAAAATATGGAAAAATACGTAAGGGGGGGTAGTGTGTCGAAAATGTGGAAAAAAAACAAAGGGGTTAGTATGTCGAAAATATCGAAAAATACGTAAGGGGGGGTAGTGTGTCGAAAATGTGGGAAAAAAAACAAAGGGGTTAGTATGTCGAAAATATGGAAAAATACGTAAGGGGGGGTAGTGTGTCGAAAATGTGGGAAAAAAACAAAGGGGTTAGTTAGTATGTCGAAAATATGGAAAAATACGTAAGGGGGGGTAGTGTGTCGAAAATGTGGGAAAAAAACAAAGGGGTTACTTAGTATGTCGAAAATATCGAAAAATACGTAAGGGGGGGTAGTGTGTCGAAAATGTGGAAAAAAAACAAAGGGGTTAGTATGTCGAAAATATCGAAAAATACGTAAGGGGGGGTAGTGTGTCGAAAATGTGGGAAAAAAAACAAAGGGGTTAGTATGTCGAAAATATGGAAAAATACGTAAGGGGGGGTAGTGTGTCGAAAATGTGGGAAAAAAACAAAGGGGTTAGTTAGTATGTCGAAAATATGGAAAAATACGTAAGGGGGGGTAGTGTGTCGAAAATGTGGGAAAAAAAACAAAGGGGTTAGTATGTCGAAAATATGGAAAAATACGTAAGGGGGGGTAGTGTGTCGAAAATGTGGGAAAAAAACAAAGGGGTTAGTTAGTATGTCGAAAATATCGAAAAATACGTAAGGGGGGGTAGTGTGTCGAAAATGTGGAAAAAAAACAAAGGGGTTAGTATGTCGAAAATATCGAAAAATACGTAAGGGGGGGTAGTGTGTCGAAAATTTGGAAAAAAAACAAAGGGGTTAGTATGTCGAAAATATTGAAAAATACGTAAGGGGGGGTAGTTTGTCGAAAATGTGGAAAAAAAACAAAGGGGTTAGTATGTCGAAAATATGGAAAAATACGTAAGTGGGGGTAGTGTGTCGAAAATGTGGGAAAAAAAACAAAGGGGTTAGTATGTCGAAAATATCGAAAAATACGTAACGGGGGGTAGTGTGTCGAAAATGTGAAAAAAAAACAAAGGGGTTAGTATGTCGAAAATATGGAAAAATACGTAAGGGGGGGTAGTGTGTCGAAAATGTTGAAAAAAAACAAAGGGGTTAGTATGTCGAAAATATGGAAAAATACGTAAGGGGGGGTAGTGTGTCGAAAATATCGGAAAATACGTAAGGGGGGGGTAGTGTGTCGAAAATATGGAAAAATACATAAGGGGGGGGTAGTGTGTCGAAAATATGGACAAATACGTAAGGGGGGGTAGTGTGTCGAAAATGTGGAAAAAACTCAAAGGGGTGAGTATGTCGAAAATATGGAAAAATACGTAAGGGGGGGTAGTGTGTCGAAAATGTTGGAAAAAAAACAAAGGGGTTAGTATGTCGAAAATATGGAAAAATACGTAAGGGGGGGTAGTGTGTCGAAAATATGGAAAAATACATAAGGGGGGGTAGTGTGTCGAAAATATGGAAAAATACGTAAGGGGGTGTAGTGTGTCGAAAATGTGGAAAAAAAACAAAGGGGTTAGTATGTCGAAAATATGGAAAAATACGTAAGGGGGGGTAGTGTGTCGAAAATGTTAAAAAAAAAAAAAAGGGGTTAGTATGTCGAAAATATGGAAAAATACATAAAGGGGGGTAGTGTGTCGAAAATATGGAAAAATACGTAAGGGGGGGTAGTGTGTCGAAAATGTGGAAAAATTCAAATGGGTTAGTAGGTCGAAAATATGGATAAAAACGTAAGGGGGGGGTAGTGTGTCGAAAATGTTGAAAAAAAACAAAGGGGTTAGTATGTAGAAAATATCGAAAAATACGTAAGGGGGGGGTAGTGTGTCGAAAATGTGGGAAAAAAAACAAAGGGGTTAGTATGTCGAAAATATGGAAAAATACGTAAGGGGGGGTAGTGTGTCGAAAATGTGGAAAAAAAACAAAGGGGTTAGTATGTCGAAAATATCGAAAAATACGTAAGGGGGGGTAGTGTTTCGAAAATGTTGAAAAAAAACAAAGGGGTTAGTATGTCGAAAATATGGAAAAATACGTAAGGGGGGGTAGTGTGTCGAAAATGTGGAAAAAAAACAAAGAGGTTAGTATGTCGAAAATATCGAAAAATACGTAAGGGGGGGTAGTGTGTCGAAAATTTTGAAAAAAAACAAAGGGGTTAGTATGTCGAAAATATGGAAAAATACGTAAGGGGGGGTAGTGTGTCGAAAATGTGGAAAAAAAACAAAGGGGTTAGTATGTCGAAAATATCGAAAAATACGTAAGGGGGGGTAGTGTGTCGAAAATGTTGAAAAAAAACAAAGGGGTTAGTATGTCGAAAATATCGAAAAATACGTAAGGGGGGGTAGTGTGTCGAAAATGTGGAAAAAAAACAAAGGGGTTAGTATGTCGAAAATATGGAAAAATACGTAAGGGGGGGTAGTGTGTCGAAAATGTGGGAAAAAAAACAAAGGGGTTAGTATGTCGAAAATATCGAAAAATACGTAAGGGGGGGTAGTGTGTCGAAAATGTGAAAAAAAAACAAAGGGGTTAGTATGTCGAAAATATCGAAAAATACGTAAGGGGGGGTAGTGTGTCGAAAATGTGGAAAAAAAACAAAGGGGTTAGTATGTCGAAAATATGGAAAAATACGTAAGGGGGGGTAGTGTGTCGAAAATGTTGAAAAAAAACAAAGGGGTTAGTATGTCGAAAATATGGAAAAATACGTAAGTGGGGGTAGTGTGTCGAAAATGTTGAAAAAAAACAAAGGGGTGAGTATGTCGAAAATATGGAAAAATACGTAAGGGGGGGTAGTGTGTCGAAAATATGGAAAAATACGTAAGGGGGGGTAGTGTGTCGAAAATGTGGAAAAATACATAAGGGTGGGGTAGTGTGTCGAAAATATGGAAAAATACGTAAGGGGGGGTAGTGTGTCGAAAATGTGGAAAAAACTCAAAGGGGTGAGTATGTCGAAAATATGGAAAAATACGTAAGGGGGGGTAGTGTGTCGAAAATGTTGGAAAAAAAAACAAAGGGGTTAGTATGTCGAAAATATCGAAAAATACGAAAGGGGGGGTAGTGTGTCGAAAATATCGGAAAATACGTAAGGGGGGGTAGTGTGTCGAAAATATGGAAAAATACATAAGGGGGGGTAGTGTGTCGAAAATATGGAAAAATACGTAAGGGGGGGTAGTGTGTCGAAAATGTGGAAAAAACTCAAAAGGGTGAGTATGTCGAAAATATGGAAAAATACGTAAGGGGGGGTAGTGTGTCGAAAATGTTGGAAAAAAAACGAAGGGGTTAGTATGTCGAAAATATGGAAAAATACGTAAGGTGGGGTAGTGTGTCGAAAATGTTGAAAAAAAACAAAGGGGTTAGTATGTCGAAAATATCAAAAAATACGTAAGGGGGGGTAGTGTGTCGAAAATGTTGAAAAAAAACAAAGGGGTTAGTATGTCGAAAATATGGAAAAATACATAAGGGGGGGTAGTGTGTCGAAAATATGGAAAAATACGTAAGGGGGGTGTAGTGTGTCGAAAATGTGGAAAAAAAACAAAGGGGTTAGTATGTCGAAAATATCGAAAAATACGTAAGGGGGGGTAGTGTGTCGAAAATGTGGAAAAAAAACAAAGGGGTTAGTATGTCGAAAATATGGAAAAATACGTAAGGGGGGGTAGTGTGTCGAAAATTTGGAAAAAAAACAAAGGGGTTAGTATGTCGAAAATATTGAAAAATACGTAAGGGGGGGTAGTTTGTCGAAAATGTGGAAAAAAAACAAAGGGGTTAGTATGTCGAAAATATGGAAAAATACGTAAGGGGGGGTAGTGTGTCAAAAATTTGGAAAAAAAACAAAGGGGTTAGTATGTCGAAAATATGGAAAAATACGTAAGTGGGGGTAGTGTGTCGAAAATGTGGGAAAAAAAACAAAGGGGTTAGTATGTCGAAAATATCGAAAAATACGTAACGGGGGGTAGTGTGTCGAAAATGTGAAAAAAAAACAAAGGGGTTAGTATGTCGAAAATATGGAAAAATACGTAAGGGGGGGTAGTGTGTCGAAAATGTTGAAAAAAAACAAAGGGGTTAGTATGTCGAAAATATGGAAAAATACGTAAGGGGGGGTAGTGTGTCGAAAATATCGGAAAATACGTAAGGGGGGGTAGTGTGTCGAAAATATGGAAAAATACATAAGGGGGGGGTAGTGTGTCGAAAATATGGACAAATACGTAAGGGGGGGGTAGTGTGTCGAAAATGTGGAAAAAACTCAAAGGGGTGAGTATGTCGAAAATATGGAAAAATACGTAAGGGGGGGGTAGTGTGTCGAAAATGTTGGAAAAAAAACAAAGGGGTTAGTATGTCGAAAATATGGAAAAATACGTAAGGGGGGGGTAGTGTGTCGAAAATATGGAAAAATACATAAGGGGGGGTAGTGTGTCGAAAATATGGAAAAATACGTAAGGGGGTGTAGTGTGTCGAAAATGTGGAAAAAAAACAAAGGGGTTAGTATGTCGAAAATATGGAAAAATACGTAAGGGGGGTAGTGTGTCGAAAATGTTGAAAAAAAACAAAGGGGTGAGTATGTCGAAAATATCGAAAAATACGTAAGGGGGGGTAGTGTGTCGAAAATATGGAAAAAACTCAAAGGGGTGAGTATGTCGAAAATATCGAAAAATACGTAAGGGGGGGGTAGTGTGTCGAAAATGTTGAAAAAAAACAAAGGGGTTAGTATGTCGAAAATATGGAAAAATACGTAAGGGGGGGTAGTGTGTCGAAAATGTGGAAAAAAAACAAAGGGGTTAGTATGTCGAAAATATCGAAAAATACGTAAGGGGGGGTAGTGTGTCGAAAATGTGGGAAAAAAAACAAAGGGGTTAGTATGTCGAAAATATGGAAAAATACGTAAGGGGGGGTAGTGTGTCGAAAATGTGGGAAAAAAACAAAGGGGTTAGTTAGTATGTCGAAAATATGGAAAAATACGTAAGGGGGGGGTAGTGTGTCGAAAATGTGGGAAAAAAACAAAGGGGTTAGTTAGTATGTCGAAAATATCGAAAAATACGTAAGGGGGGGTAGTGTGTCGAAAATGTGGAAAAAAAACAAAGGGGTTAGTATGTCGAAAATATCGAAAAATACGTAAGGGGGGGTAGTGTGTCGAAAATGTGGGAAAAAAAACAAAGGGGTTAGTATGTCGAAAATATGGAAAAATACGTAAGGGGGGGTAGTGTGTCGAAAATGTGGGAAAAAAACAAAGGGGTTAGTTAGTATGTCGAAAATATGGAAAAATACGTAAGGGGGGGTAGTGTGTCGAAAATGTGGGAAAAAAACAAAGGGGTTAGTTAGTATGTCGAAAATATCGAAAAATACGTAAGGGGGGGTAGTGTGTCGAAAATGTGGAAAAAAAACAAAGGGGTTAGTATGTCGAAAATATCGAAAAATACGTAAGGGGGGGTAGTGTGTCGAAAATTTGGAAAAAAAACAAAGGGGTTAGTATGTCGAAAATATTGAAAAATACGTAAGGGGGGGTAGTTTGTCGAAAATGTGGAAAAAAAACAAAGGGGTTAGTATGTCGAAAATATGGAAAAATACGTAAGGGGGGGTAGTGTGTCGAAAATTTGGAAAAAAAACAAAGGGGTTAGTATGTCGAAAATATGGAAAAATACGTAAGTGGGGGTAGTGTGTCGAAAATGTGGGAAAAAAAACAAAGGGGTTAGTATGTCGAAAATATCGAAAAATACGTAAGGGGGGGTAGTGTGTCGAAAATGTGAAAAAAAAACAAAGGGGTTAGTATGTCGAAAATATCGAAAAATACGTAAGGGGGGGTAGTGTGTCGAAAATGTGGAAAAAAAACAAAGGGGTTAGTATGTCGAAAATATGGAAAAATACGTAAGGGGGGGGTAGTGTGTCGAAAATGTGGAAAAAAAACAAAGGGGTTAGTATGTCGAAAATATGGAAAAATACGTAAGGGGGGGTAGTGTGTCGAAAATGTTGAAAAAAAACAAAGGGGTGAGTATGTCGAAAATATCGAAAAATACGTAAGGGGGGGTAGTGTGTCGAAAATATGGAAAAAACTCAAAGGGGTGAGTATGTCGAAAATATCGAAAAATACGTAAGGGGGGGTAGTGTGTCGAAAATGTTGAAAAAAAACAAAGGGGTTAGTATGTCGAAAATATGGAAAAATACGTAAGGGGGGGGTAGTGTGTCGAAAATGTGGAAAAAAAACAAAGGGGTTAGTATGTCGAAAATATCGCAAAATACGTAAGGGGGGGGTAGTGTGTCGAAAATGTGGGAAAAAAACAAAGGGGTTAGTTAGTATGTCGAAAATATCGAAAAATACGTAAGGGGGGGTAGTGTGTCGAAAATGTTGAAAAAAAACAAAGGGGTTAGTATGTCGAAAATATGGAAAAATACGTAAGGGGGGGTAGTGTGTCGAAAATGTGGAAAAAAAACAAAGGGGTTAGTATGTCGAAAATATCGAAAAATACGTAAGGGGGGGGTAGTGTGTCGAAAATGTGGGAAAAAAACAAAGGGGTTAGTTAGTATGTCGAAAATATCGAAAAATACGTAAGGGGGGGGGTAGTGTGTCGAAAATGTGGAAAAAAAACAAAGGGGTTAGTATGTCGAAAGTATCGAAAAATACGTAAGGGGGGTAGTGTGTCGAAAATGTGGAAAAAAACAAAGGGGTTAGTATGTCGAAAATATCGAAAAATACGTAAGGGGGGGTAGTGTGTCGAAAATGTGGGAAAAAAACAAAGGGGTTAGTTAGTATGTCGAAAATATCGAAAAATACGTAAGGGGGGGTAGTGTGTCGAAAATGTGGAAAAAAAACAAAGGGGTTAGTATGTCGAAAATATCGAAAAATACGTAAGGGGGGGTAGTGTGTCGAAAATACGGAAAAAAAACAAAGGGATTAGTATGTCGAAAATATCGAAAAATACGTAAGGGGGGGTAGTGTGTCGAAAATGTTGAAAAAAAACAAAGGGGTTAGTATGTCGAAAATATGGAAAAATACATAAGGGGGGGTAGTGTGTCGAAAATATGGAAAAATACGTAAGGGGGGGTAGTGTGTCGAAAATGTGGAAAAACTCAAAGGGGTTAGTATGTCGAAAATATGGAAAAATACGTAAGGGGGGGTAGTGTGTCGAAAATGTGGAAAAAAAACAAAGGGGTTAGTATGTCGAAAATATCGAAAAATACGTAAGGGGGGGTAGTGTGTCGAAAATGTGGGAAAAAAACAAAGGGGTTAGTTAGTATGTCGAAAATATCGAAAAATACGTAAGGGGGGGTAGTGTGTCGAAAATGTGGAAAAAAAACAAAGGGGTTAGTATGTCGAAAATATCGAAAAATACGTAAGGGGGGGTAGTGTGTCGAAAATGTTGAAAAAAAACAAAGGGGTTAGTATGTCGAAAATATGGAAAAAAACAAAGGGGTTAGTATGTCGAAAATATCGAAAAATACGTAAGGGGGGGTAGTGTGTCGAAAATACGGAAAAAAAACAAAGGGATTAGTATGTCGAAAATATCAAAAAATACGTAAGGGGGGGTAGTGTGTCGAAAATGTGGAAAAAAACAAAGGGGTTAGTATGTCGAAAATATCGAAAAATACGTAAGGGGGGGTAGTGTGTCGAAAATGTGGAAAAAAACAAAGGGGTTAGTATGTCGAAAATATCGAAAAATACGTAAGGGGGGGTAGTGTGTCGAAAATACGGAAAAAAAACAAAGGGATTAGTATGTCGAAAATATCGAAAAATACGTAAGGGGGGGTAGTGTGTCGAAAATGTTGAAAAAAAACAAAGGGGTTAGTATGTCGAAAATATGGAAAAATACATAAGGGGGGGTAGTGTGTCGAAAATATGGAAAAATACGTAAGGGGGGGTAGTGTGTCGAAAATGTGGAAAAACTCAAAGGGGTTAGTATGTCAAAAATATGGAAAAATACGTAAGGGGGGGTAGTGTGTCGAAAATGTGGAAAAAAAACAAAGGGGTTAGTATGTCGAAAATATTGAAAAATACGTAAGGGGGGGTAGTTTGTCGAAAATGTGGAAAAAAAACAAAGGGGTTAGTATGTCGAAAATATGGAAAAATACGTAAGGGGGGGTAGTGTGTCGAAAATTTGGAAAAAAAACAAAGGGGTTAGTATGTCGAAAATATGGAAAAATACGTAAGTGGGGGTAGTGTGTCGAAAATGTGGGAAAAAAAACAAAGGGGTTAGTATGTCGAAAATATCGAAAAATACGTAAGGGGGGGTAGTGTGTCGAAAATGTGAAAAAAAAACAAAGGGGTTAGTATGTCGAAAATATCGAAAAATACGTAAGGGGGGGTAGTGTGTCGAAAATATGGAAAAAACTCAAAGGGGTGAGTATGTCGAAAATATCGAAAAATACGTAAGGGGGGGTAGTGTGTCGAAAATGTTGAAAAAAAACAAAGGGGTTAGTATGTCGAAAATATGGAAAAATACGTAAGGGGGGGTAGTGTGTCGAAAATGTGGAAAAAAAACAAAGGGGTTAGTATGTCGAAAATATCGCAAAATACGTAAGGGGGGGTAGTGTGTCGAAAATGTGGGAAAAAAACAAAGGGGTTAGTTAGTATGTCGAAAATATCGAAAAATACGTAAGGGGGGGTAGTGTGTCGAAAATGTTGAAAAAAAACAAAGGGGTTAGTATGTCGAAAATATGGAAAAATACGTAAGGGGGGGTAGTGTGTCGAAAATGTGGAAAAAAAACAAAGGGGTTAGTATGTCGAAAATATCGAAAAATACGTAAGGGGGGGTAGTGTGTCGAAAATGTGGGAAAAAAACAAAGGGGTTAGTTAGTATGTCGAAAATATCGAAAAATACGTAAGGGGGGGTAGTGTGTCGAAAATGTGGAAAAAAAACAAAGGGGTTAGTATGTCGAAAGTATCGAAAAATACGTAAGGGGGGTAGTGTGTCGAAAATGTGGAAAAAAACAAAGGGGTTAGTATGTCGAAAATATCGAAAAATACGTAAGGGGGGGGTAGTGTGTCGAAAATGTTGAAAAAAAACAAAGGGGTTAGTATGTCGAAAATATGGAAAAATACATAAGGGGGGGTAGTGTGTCGAAAATATGGAAAAATACGTAAGGGGGGGTAGTGTGTCGAAAATGTGGAAAAACTCAAAGGGGTTAGTATGTCGAAAATATGGAAAAATACGTAAGGGGGGGTAGTGTGTCGAAAATGTGGAAAAAAAACAAAGGGGTTAGTATGTCGAAAATATCGAAAAATACGTAAGGGGGGGTAGTGTGTCGAAAATGTGGGAAAAAAACAAAGGGGTTAGTTAGTATGTCGAAAATATCGAAAAATACGTAAGGGGGGGTAGTGTGTCGAAAATGTTGAAAAAAAACAAAGGGGTTAGTATGTCGAAAATATGGAAAAATACGTAAGGGGGGGTAGTGTGTCGAAAATATGGAAAAATACATAAGGGGGGTTAGTGTGTCGAAAATGTGGAAAAACTCAAAGGGGTTAGTATGTCGAAAATATCGAAAAATACGTAAGGGGGGGGTAGTGTGTCGAAAATGTGGAAAAAAAACAAAGGGGTTAGTATGTCGAAAGTATCGAAAAATACGTAAGGGGGGTAGTGTGTCGAAAATGTGGAAAAAAACAAAGGGGTTAGTTAGTATGTCGAAAATATCGAAAAATACGTAAGGGGGGGTAGTGTGTCGAAAATGTGGAAAAAAAACAAAGGGGTTAGTATGTCGAAAATATCGAAAAATACGTAAGGGGGGGTAGTGTGTCGAAAATACGGAAAAAAAACAAAGGGATTAGTATGTCGAAAATATCGAAAAATACGTAAGGGGGGGTAGTGTGTCGAAAATGTTGAAAAAAAACAAAGGGGTTAGTATGTCGAAAATATGGAAAAATACATAAGGGGGGGTAGTGTGTCGAAAATATGGAAAAATACGTAAGGGGGGGTAGTGTGTCGAAAATGTGGAAAAACTCAAAGGGGTTAGTATGTCGAAAATATCGAAAAATACGTAAGGGAGGGGTAGTGTGTCGAAAATGTGGGAAAAAAACAAAGGGGTTAGTTAGTATGTCGAAAATATCGAAAAATACGTAAGGGGGGGTAGTGTGTCGAAAATGTGGGAAAAAAAACAAAGGGGTTAGTATGTCGAAAGTATCGAAAAATACGTAAGGGGGGTAGTGTGTCGAAAATGTGGAAAAAAACAAAGGGGTTAGTATGTCGAAAATATCGAAAAATACGTAAGGGGGGGTAGTGTGTCGAAAATGTGGGAAAAAAACAAAGGGGTTAGTTAGTATGTCGAAAATATCGAAAAATACGTAAGGGGGGGTAGTGTGTCGAAAATGTGGAAAAAAAACAAAGGGGTTAGTATGTCGAAAATATCGAAAAATACGTAAGGGGGGGTAGTGTGTCGAAAATACGGAAAAAAAACAAAGGGATTAGTATGTCGAAAATATCGAAAAATACGTAAGGGGGGGTAGTGTGTCGAAAATGTTGAAAAAAAACAAAGGGGTTAGTATGTCGAAAATATGGAAAAATACATAAGGGGGGGTAGTGTGTCGAAAATATGGAAAAATACGTAAGGGGGGGTAGTGTGTCGAAAATGTGGAAAAACTCAAAGGGGTTAGTATGTCGAAAATATGGAAAAATACGTAAGGGGGGGTAGTGTGTCGAAAATGTGGAAAAAAAACAAAGGGGTTAGTATGTCGAAAATATCGAAAAATACGTAAGGGGGGATAGTGTGTCGAAAATGTGGGAAAAAAACAAAGGGGTTAGTTAGTATGTCGAAAATATCGAAAAATACGTAAGGGGGGGTAGTGTGTCGAAAATGTTGAAAAAAAACAAAGGGGTTAGTATGTCGAAAATATGGAAAAATACGTAAGGGGGGGTAGTGTGTCGAAAATGTGGAAAAAAAACAAAGGGGTTAGTATGTCGAAAATATCGAAAAATACGTAAGGGGGGGTAGTGTGTCGAAAATGTTGAAAAAAAACAAAGGGGTTAGTATGTCGAAAATATGGAAAAATACGTAAGGGGGGGTAGTGTGTCGAAAATGTGGAAAAAAAACAAAGGGGTTAGTATGTCGAAAGTATCGAAAAATACGTAAGGGGGGTAGTGTGTCGAAAATGTGGAAAAAAACAAAGGGGTTAGTATGTCGAAAATATCGAAAAATACGTAAGGGGGGGTAGTGTGTCGAAAATGTGGGAAAAAAACAAAGGGGTTAGTTAGTATGTCGAAAATATCGAAAAATACCTAAGGGGGGGTAGTGTGTCGAAAATGTGGAAAAAAAACAAAGGGGTTAGTATGTCGAAAATATCGAAAAATACGTAAGGGGGGGTAGTGTGTCGAAAATGTGAAAAAAAAACAAAGGGGTTAGTATGTCGAAAATATCGAAAAATACGTAAGGGGGGGTAGTGTGTCAAAAATGTGGAAAAAAAACAAAGGGGTTAGTATGTCGAAAGTATCGAAAAATACGTAAGGGGGGTAGTGTGTCGAAAATGTGGAAAAAAACAAAGGGGTTAGTATGTCGAAAATATCGAAAAATACGTAAGGGGGGGTAGTGTGTCGAAAATGTGGGAAAAAAACAAAGGGGTTAGTTAGTATGTCGAAAATATCGAAAAATACGTAAGGGGGGGTAGTGTGTCGAAAATGTGGGAAAAAAAACAAAGGGGTTAGTATGTCGAAAATATCGAAAAATACGTAAGGGGGGGTAGTGTGTCGAAAATGTGGAAAAAAAACAAAGGGGTTAGTATGTCGAAAATATCGAAAAATACGTAAGGGGGGGTAGTGTGTCGAAAATGTTGAAAAAAAACAAAGGGGTTAGTATGTCGAAAATATGGAAAAATACATAAGGGGGGGTAGTGTGTCGAAAATATGGAAAAATACGTAAGGGGGGGTAGTGTGTCGAAAATGTGGAAAAACTCAAAGGGGTTAGTATGTCGAAAATATCGAAAAATACGTAAGGGGGGGGTAGTGTGTCGAAAATGTGGGAAAAAAAACAAAGGGGTTAGTATGTCGAAAATATCGAAAAATACGTAAGGGGGGGTAGTGTGTCGAAAATACGGAAAAAAAACAAAGGGATTAGTATGTCGAAAATATCGAAAAATACGTAAGGGGGGGTAGTGTGTCGAAAATGTTGAAAAAAAACAAAGGGGTTAGTATGTCGAAAATATGGAAAAATACATAAGGGGGGGTAGTGTGTCGAAAATATGGAAAAATACGTAAGGGGGGGTAGTGTGTCGAAAATGTGGAAAAACTCAAAGGGGTTAGTATGTCGAAAATATGGAAAAATACGTAAGGGGGGGTAGTGTGTCGAAAATGTGGAAAAAAAACAAAGGGGTTAGTATGTCGAAAATATCGAAAAATACGTAAGGGGGGGTAGTGTGTCGAAAATGTGGGAAAAAAACAAAGGGGTTAGTTAGTATGTCGAAAATATCGAAAAATACGTAAGGGGGGGTAGTGTGTCGAAAATGTTGAAAAAAAACAAAGGGGTTAGTATGTCGAAAATATGGAAAAATACGTAAGGGGGGGTAGTGTGTCGAAAATGTGGAAAAAAAACAAAGGGGTTAGTATGTCGAAAATATCGAAAAATACGTAAGGGGGGGTAGTGTGTCGAAAATGTGGGAAAAAAACAAAGGGGTTAGTTAGTATGTCGAAAATATCGAAAAATACGTAAGGGGGGGTAGTGTGTCGAAAATGTGGAAAAAAAACAAAGGGGTTAGTATGTCGAAAGTATCGAAAAATACGTAAGGGGGGTAGTCTGTCGAAAATGTGGAAAAAAACAAAGGGGTTAGTATGTCGAAAATATCGAAAAATACGTAAGGGGGGGTAGTGTGTCGAAAATGTGGGAAAAAAACAAAGGGGTTAGTTAGTATGTCGAAAATATCGAAAAATACGTAAGGGGGGGTAGTGTGTCGAAAATGTGGAAAAAAAACAAAGGGGTTAGTATGTCGAAAATATCGAAAAATACGTAAGGGGGGGTAGTGTGTCGAAAATGTGGAAAAAAACCAAAGGGGTTAGTATGTCGAAAGTATCGAAAAATACGTAAGGGGGGGTAGTGTGTCGAAAATGTGGAAAAAAAACAAAGGGGTTAGTATGTCGAAAATATGGAAAAATACGTAAGGGGGGGTAGTGTGTCGAAAATGTGGAAAAAAAACAAAGGGGTTAGTATGTCGAAAATATCGAAAAATACGTAAGGGGGGGTAGTGTGTCGAAAATGTGGGAAAAAAACAAAGGGGTTAGTTAGTATGTCGAAAATATCGAAAAATACGTAAGGGGGGGTAGTGTGTCGAAAATGTGGAAAAAAAACAAAGGGGTTAGTATGTCGAAAGTATCGAAAAATACGTAAGGGGGGTAGTCTGTCGAAAATGTGGAAAAAAACAAAGGGGTTAGTATGTCGAAAATATCGAAAAATACGTAAGGGGGGGTAGTGTGTCGAAAATGTGGGAAAAAAACAAAGGGGTTAGTTAGTATGTCGAAAATATCGAAAAATACGTAAGGGGGGGTAGTGTGTCGAAAATGTGGAAAAAAAACAAAGGGGTTAGTATGTCGAAAATATCGAAAAATACGTAAGGGGGGGTAGTGTGTCGAAAATGTGGAAAAAAACCAAAGGGGTTAGTATGTCGAAAGTATCGAAAAATACGTAAGGGGGGTAGTGTGTCGAAAATGTGGAAAAAAACAAAGGGGTTAGTATGTCGAAAATATCGAAAAATACGTAAGGGGGGGTAGTGTGTCGAAAATGTGGGAAAAAAACAAAGGGGTTAGTTAGTATGTCGAAAATATCGAAAAATACGTAAGGGGGGGTAGTGTGTCGAAAATGTGGAAAAAAAACAAAGGGGTTAGTATGTCGAAAATATCGAAAAATACGTAAGGGGGGGTAGTGTGTCGAAAATACGGAAAAAAAACAAAGGGATTAGTATGTCGAAAATATCGAAAAATACGTAAGGGGGGGTAGTGTGTCGAAAATGTTGAAAAAAAACAAAGGGGTTAGTATGTCGAAAATATGGAAAAATACATAAGGGGGGGTAGTGTGTCGAAAATATGGAAAAATACGTAAGGGGGGGTAGTGTGTCGAAAATGTGGAAAAACTCAAAGGGGTTAGTATGTCGAAAATATCGAAAAATACGTAAGGGGGGGTAGTGTGTCGAAAATGTGGGAAAAAAAACAAAGGGCGCTTTGATCCTGACCCAGTCCTGTCAATCCCCTGTTGTCAGTCCGTATGCAAACCTCTGTTTATACAAGGCAAACCTTTTTTGACCCTGACTCCCGCCTGTCACGTTTTGGCTCCCGGCTGTCTCCGGCTTACGACCCTTTTTGTCCACCACTACGTCCACTCTCCCATCCTGGCTTACGACTCGTTTCCGACCCCGACCACGCCTTGCTCTCCCAGTCCCGGCTACCGAACAGTTTTTCCGTCCCTGACACCGCCATCGCTCGCTACGGAAGATCCACTTCCGTGTTCGGATCACAATCCGAGTGCGAGAGCGACTTGCTTCCTGCTTCCAAGAACACTTCCTCTTTCCTTCAATAAAACTTGTGGTAAACGCTACGCGATTGGGTCCTGTTACCGTTCTGGTCCTGAAAGTTGCATACAAGGTTTCACCATGTTGTTGACAATAAAGACCGATTCCGTTCACCCCAGAATATGATTTTGAGGATTCTTTTTATCATTTTATGTAATATTTGACTGTGTTTCCATGTTTCTCTGGAAATGTTGTCTGATTTGAATTCTGAAAACCATTTTAGAATATTTTTCGTGAAATATTTTTTCACTATTTGATTCACTTATTCACTGGTAAAATAAGAAATGATTACCGTTATAAAAAAATGAAGAGCTTTTAAATTATATTATATTATATTTTTGAAATGTTATTGTTATGTTTTTATAGTTTACTCAATATTGAACTGATTTTTGAGGTTTATTATTCTTTTTTGTCACGGTTGCCATGGCGCCCAATTGGCCCTGCCCGGGTGGCGCCAGGTGGGGCTCGTTGACAGATTGGCTTTCCGTCTATTTAAGCTCAGTGCTCTACACTTCCTTTGTCAGTCTGTCAATGAACCTCTGCCCCCAAGACGTCTTGTCCTGTTTTCCTGTTGGTTTTTCCAGTCCGGTATTGTTTCCCGTTTTTTTTTTTGTCCGGTTTCCAGTTTCATTCCCGTCTAATTTTGTCGTGTTGATTATTCTCTCCAGTTTTCGTTCCCGTCTTGTTTGTCCTGTTTATTTTCAATATCCTCTTTCATTATCTATCCTGTATGTCTGTCTTGTCCTGTCCAGTATCGACCCCATCCGTCTTTTTATCATTTTACTTAATATTTGACTGTGTTTTCATGTTTATCCGGAAATTTTGGGTCATTTGAATTCTAAAAACCATTTTAGAATATTTTTCGTGTTTTTTTTCACTATTTGATTCACTTATACCCTGGTAAAATAAGAAATGATTACCGTTTTTAAAAAAAGGAAGAGCTTTTAAATTATTTATATTTTGTAATTTTCAAATATATTTTTAAAATGTTATTGTTATATTTTTATAATTTACTCAATATTAAATTGATTTTTGAGGTTTATTTGGAAATGTAAGCTCGTTTTTGTCACGGTTGCCATGGCGGCCAATTGGCCACGCCCGTGTGGTGCCAGCTGCGGCTCATTGACAGATTGGCTTTCCTTCTATTTAAGCTCAGTGCTCTCACTCTTCCTTTGTCAGTCCGTCAACGAACCTCTGCCCTGCAAGATGTGAGTTCTGACTCGGTCCTGTTTCCTGTTGGTATTTCCTGTCCGGTGTTTTTCCCGTTTATTTTTTCCTGTTTACTATCGGGTTCCAGTTTCGTTCCCGTCTATTTTTGTCCTGTTATTTATTCTCTCCAGTTTTCATTCTCGTGTAGTTCGTCCTGTTTAATTTCAATATCCTGTTTCAATATCAATCCTGTCTGTCCCGTCCTGTCCATTATCGACCCCATCTGTCCGATATCTACTCAAGCAATTGGTATCGATCTCGTCGGTCTCTGGCTTCCTGTCTTTTCACGCCAGACCGCTGCCTAACGTGCATGACTTCCCATTTCCCGTAAAATAAAAGGCATGTGTGAGAATGTCACGCGTTTGGGTCCTGTTGTATTTCTTGACAGTTTTAAATTTTATAAAATGTTTCATTATATCTATCTATCCATCCATCCATCTCTATCTATCTATCTATATGGTGTGTATTTTAACTCTTTTAAACTTTAAATTATTTTGTTATTACATTCTGATAAAATTTAATAAATGATGATTTTTTTTTATATGTATTTTAATTGTATTCTTTTTTATTATTTTTTTTATTTATTTCACCATATGATTCACCAAGCTTTCTGGAAAGGTTTTTTTTTTTTTTTATTCTTACAATTTAAAAAAAAATCAAAAAGTATTATCTCTCTCAATACACTATGAATAATGAAAAGAATAGCTGGCGATTTTGCTCAGGAAAACTTCACAGAGAGTCATCAACACAGCCCAGAAAATCATGGGCTGCTCTCTGAACGACACGGCTGGCCCTCGCAAAGCTGAACACATAATTACTACAACGTTATCGTTATTATTATAACACATGATCATTATAATGAAAAACTCACGCACAAGACCAATCATTTTGCGACGTTCGACGACGGAATATTAAGGAAACTACTTTCCTGCAGGACTTGCTAGCTCACGAGTTAGCTAATGTAGCATGACCAGTTACTGCCACTGTTTTATACGACAAACGAGGAAAGGCGAATTGATATCATCAATCAATTGGAAGGTTGTCAAATAGAGCTTATCAAAAAGTATTTTTTGAAAAAAAAAAAAGTACTCTATTCTTTAAATGAGTGACAAAATTCATATAAAAATATTAAAGGACCAGTAAACAAAGAGGCGGGTTAAAAAGGCAAATGAATATTTTCATTTTTTCCTTAATTCTGTGTTTTTGTACATCACGTGCCTCTCGTTTTATGTTTATCGTGCGGTCATCTCATATTAGCACGTATTTGTTTCATGTTCTGATTTCTCTTTTATGATGTATTCAAAAGAATATATTGCGGGACTTGGAACGGATTAGCGCATTTACATTCAAAAAGTGTCTCTACTTACAAATGTTTCAGGTTAGAAAGTTACTCCCGGACGGAATTCAATTGGTAAGTAGAGGTACGGCTACAAAACATGTCTGGGCTAGCGCTAGCATGCTAAATGCTAATCACAGTTAGGGTCTAAAAGCAGTTAAGGACAAAAACTAAACAGAGAAGAACTTGTATTTCTGACAATTATATAAATCAGAAAATTGTAATCCAATATGGAAAATAATCTTTTTTAATGAATTATAAAAATGTGGTATAAATATAAGAAAACAATTAAATTGAAAAATAGTAAATGTACGCATGAAATGACGGTCTTATGCGGGGTGCTGGCGTTTCCTTCATTTTTGGGTGATTTGGGTATTTTCATCTTTTTTTTTTTTAATGTATATCGTTTCTTAGTTTCTATTTTTAGGCTGGCAACTGTGTGGACAGCAAAGTAAGAATTTCATTGTGCAGGGAAATGTAGTTCTTTACTGTGGATATAACAAGAAACATTTTGAATTTGGGGTTTTTTGTGTCATTTTTGGGTCGTTTTTTGGGGGGATGCGTTTTTTTTTATACTTTTTGGGGGGCATTTTGGGTTATGGGTTGTTTTTTGGGTTGGTTTTTGCCTTTCTAAACTCTAGATCTTTTGTGTCATTTTTATTTTTTAATCCTTAGTTGTTTTGGACATTTTCAAGGATGATCTTCGAGCGTTTTTGTTTTGTCATTTTTAGGTCACTTTTTTGGGTCATTTTTTGGTCGCAATTGGGTTTTTCAGTCGTTTTTGCAAGTATTTTTCAGTCATTTTTATAGTCAATGTGTTATGCTTCTGATTGTTTTTCGGGGAATTTTTTGTTGTTGTTTTTCTGTTTTGGGGTAGTTTTTTAGGGTCGTTTTTAGGTCTTTGTGGACATTTTGGCGTCGATTTTTTTGGGGTGTTTAAGGTTGTTTTTGGTCAGTTTTGGTTGTTTCTGGGTGACATTTGTTCATTTTTTTGGTAATTTTACTAGATTTTTGGATCATTTTGGGTCATTTTTGAAATACATATATATATATTTTTTTGTTTGTTTTTTGTTGTTGTTTTCTTTGCGTTTTTGTATCGCTTTAGTTGTTTTTTTAGTCGTTTCTTGATCGTTTTTGAGGGTGCCGCATCTGCAGAAAAAGTCGTCTAAATAGCGCGTAGCGGCCAAGCTAGCATTAGCGCGTCCTCCCTCGGAGTGTCATTAGGCCCATTTGCAGCAGTAATTGCTTCTAGCGAGGCAGTCGAGCACAGAGCTGACGGATGGAAGGAGATCGGCGAGGTTATTTCCGGTCAAGCACTTTTTTCGAACCTCATAACGACATAATGGTGCATAGAATATTTTGCAAAGCCAAATATTTTTCTAGGGTTCTTAAATGGGGGTAACATGTACCTACAGGTACAAAACTGAACAAAACATGAAAGTTGACAGTTTTTAATATATTGGAACACTAACAAATCTGAAAGGGAACAAACATGGAGAACACAGGGAACATTACCACGCATAGATAGAACGACAACATCATGTTCCAATACTAACAAGCTCTAACAGAACAAAACATGAAAGTAGGACGGCACAAGATACATTCCAACACGTAGACAGAACAACGAGAGCCCCATGATGAGGAGACCAGGAAATATAATAGTCACATAACTAGCTCCAACTGAACAAAACATGAAAGTAAGGGGCTCAGGATATGTTCTGTAAGTTTAACAAACACAAACAGAACAAAACATAAAAGGAAGACGACACAAAAACATTCTGATACCTGAACAGAACTACAGGATGTCCATGACAACAACCCCATTCATAATGATGCAGGAACACTGAGTAGCTCTAACAGAACAAAACATGAATGTAGACATAACAACGGCGAGAGTACCGTGATGACGAAACCAGGGAATGAAACGCAAGCACACTCATCAAATCTAAACAAAACATTAAAGGAATTAGCACAGAATCTGTTTGAATAATAAATTGTTCCAACGAAACAAAAGATTAAAGAATGACGGCGCATGGAACATGCTCACGTGTGATACAACAATTAAATCATGTAACAAAATCAAGGAGCTCCAACAGAACAAAACATGAATGTGAGTCGAGGAGACGAAAGCAACCTTTTTACACCTGGACAGCTCAACGGCCATGAAAATGAACGCAACCACACTCTCCTCCAACTGTACAAAACACGAAAGAAAAGAACTCAGGAAACATAGTCGCAAATCACACTACAGAACAAAACATGAAAGTGAGAAGGCACAAAGAACATTCTCATACTGGACAGAACAACCATGAGAGTGCCGTGACGACAAGACCATGTAATACAAGGCAGTATACTAACGAGCCGTAACTGAACAAAACATGAAAGTAGGGCCAACGTTGTCATGATCCAGTGTGTTGACACCGGGGGTGATTTGGGGTATTGAGTACCCAGAGTGTCTGGTTGGTTAAAACACTCATTTTCATTTCGATTAAAGTGATACAACACGTAAAATTTAATTTTGAAATCATTTTAAATAAAATGTTTTGCTAAAGTCTTTTTTTTTTCAAATGTTGTTTTTATCAATTGAATGTTCCCTTTTTTAAAATGAATTATGGCACTCTGATAACATCCTACACTGAATGTCCTAAACCGGAGTCCCCACAGACTCTGCCGCAATGCCGCAAGTGACACTCACCAGACTGAGGGAAGCGACAAGGAAGGAAGGGGCGTCAAATCAAATGGACTGAACCATTTCAAGGCAGCGGGGTATTTGTGCAGATTTTCGTTCTGTTTTCCTTTTTTGATATTCTAGCTCTTATTTTTAAGCCTATGCTGTCCTCTTAAAATCCGACGAGCGCGCGAGTTTGTGCAATCCCTAGTTTTTCATGTTTTGTTCCGGACGCCTTCCCCAGAAGCACAAAGCATTAGCTTCTCTCATTTTCCATTCATTTCTTTTCCGATTGCTCGCTTCGTCTCCGCACCTGAGCCACTGTCTTGTTTCTTACCTGGGGGAAGGTGAGTTGGAGGGGGGGAGGGGGGTCACGGCTTATTTATATTCATTTGCCGAGGATGGAAAAATGGGGACCCCCCCCCCCCACGATCGAGCGCTAACCCCCTCGCGGAAAGAAAAGCCATCTCGCGCTCGCTAATAATTGATGGCGGCTAGCCGAGCGTCAGAGGTTTGAGACTTTTTGAAGGTCTTAATGGATGGATTTCAACTTTGGTCCCGTTATTGTTTTATCGATATCTTGTCTTTCTTTCAGGTTTTGTTCAGTAAGAGCTAGTTTTTGTTCCAAAATATCCCATTTCATCCCTGCGTGATTATCTGAGCTGCATCCTCTCCCTTTCAGGTTCTGTTGAGGTAATGTTTTGAAATATTCTTTTTGGTCTTTCTTTCATGTTTCGTTCAGTTAATGTCCCATGATGTTTTGCGTTGTCCTGCGTTGTTTGTGTTCGTTTTCTTTTATGTTATGTTCAGTTGGAGCTAGTTATTGTTCCAAAATATCCCATTTCATCCCTGTGTGATTATTTGACCTGCATCCTCTCTCTTTCAGGTTCTCTTCAGTATTCTTCTTGGTCTTACTTTCATGTTTCGTTCAGTTAATGTCCCGCGGTATTCTGTGTTGTCTTTATGTTGTTATACTCTCTTGTGTTCTTTTCTTTTATGTTATGTTCAGTTGGAGCTAGTAAATGTTCCAAAATATCCCATTTCATCGATGTGTGATTATTTGACCTGCATCCTCTCTCTTTCAGGTTC
Source organism: Urocampus carinirostris (assembly GCF_059441175.1). NCBI lineage: Eukaryota > Metazoa > Chordata > Actinopteri > Syngnathiformes > Syngnathidae > Urocampus > Urocampus carinirostris. The sequence goes on from NC_142361.1 coordinate 36,841,500, forward strand.
TCTTCAGTATTCTTCTTGGTCTTCCTTTCATGTTTCGTTCAGTTAATGTCCCATGATATTCTGCGTTGTCTTTATGACGTTATACTCTCCATACGTGATTATTTTCTCCTGCATGTTCTGTTGAGTTAATTTCCCTACAAAGTTTGTGTTCTTTTCCTTTTATGTTATGTTCAGTTGGAGCTAGTTATTGTTCCAAAATATCCCATTTCATCCCTGCCTCATTATCTGAGCTGCATCCTCTCCCTTTCAGGTTCTGTTCAGGTAATGTCTTGAAATATTCTTCTTGGTCTTACTTTCATGTTTCGTTCAGTTAATGTCCCACGATATTCCGCGTTGTCTTTATGTACTTAACCTCTCCATACGTGATTATTTTTTGCTGCATGTTCTGTTGAGTTAATGTCCCCAAGAAGTCTGTGTTCTTATCCTTTCATGTTATGTTCAGTTGGAGCTAATCGATGTTCCCCCCCAAAAATATACATTGGCTTACTTGTGAAGTTGTTCTAACCACACGTGATTATTTTCAATGCGCCTTTTTTCTTTCTATATTTTGTTCAGATAATGTCCCAACATTGTCTGTGGCGGCTTCCTTTAATGTTTTGTTCAGTTAGACCAAGTCAATATCCAGAAATATTCTGTATTGTCTTCCTTTTGTAGTTGTTCTATCTGCAAGTAATTATATTCCCAGCCTGCTTTCATTTTCATTTCATTAGTGTCCCAACTTTGTTTGGCATGTTTTCTTCCACTTTTTGTTCAGTTAGAGCTAGTTAATGTCCCAAAATAGTCTGCTTTGTCTTCCTTATGTCGTTGTTCTGTCCACACCCTTCTTTAAGGTGTTTTTCTGTTGGAGCTGGTTGGGTGGGCACATAATGTAGTTGTTGTATCCACATGTGAGAATGTTCTCTCGTCCTCTCTTTTTCAGATTCTGTTCACTTGAAATAAATCACATAGTCTGCTTTTCTTTCATGTTTTGTTTACTTTGAAGCAGTTGGTATCCCACCACCTATCGTAACTGCTTCCTTTCATGCTTTGTTCAGCTAGAGTTAATGTTCCAAAATAGTCTGTGTTGTCTAACTTTCATGTTCTGTTCAGTTACAGCTAGTTAATGTGCCTGCACTGGATTTCATGGTCTCATTGTCATAGGACAAGTGCTTTGTCCACTTGGGAATGTTTCCAATGTCCTCCCTCTCTCATGTTTTGTTCATTTAGAGTTGGTAAGCTTCGGACGCTGATTTACTGTACTTGTTCTATCCAGTAGATACTCTTTGTCCTGTCTTTTTCGGGTTAGGTTCAGTTAGAACATATTTCCTGCATAATATTATTATCTTTTATGTTTTGTTAAGTTGGAAGCGGTTGGTATCCCACGATATCATGTGTCTGTCTTTTTCAAGTTTTGTGCATTTGTATCATGTTAGTGTTTTATTTGGGTGTAGCAGTGCAGTGGTTAGCACATTCGCACAGGACATTTACGGTGAACATTTCATGTTCTGTTTCTGTACACTTCATCTAATCGGGTCCGATGATTATCAATATTTGAGCTGCCTGCCAAAGGTGATGCCGACGCTATTTTTCTGTCTTGTTGGCTCAACATTCCGAGCTGACAGTTTCTCATCCATTTTTTTTTTTTTTGCACACCCAAAAGAAAAGTTTTCCCTCTCGTGAACGGAAATTGGATGTGACAGCGCGGACATGCTTGTTTGCAGGCAGTGACATCGCACATCCACTTTCTTTTCCTTTTTTTTTTCTGACATCGCACATCCACTTTCCTTCGGGCCCATTCGGGTCAGCGCTTATCCACTTGGGTGCCACTGACTCCTTTGCAGATTTTTTTTGTCACTGTGGTTGCAAACTTTTGCCTCAGAGTAAGATTCACAAATTTTCTCCACGAATCTTAAGTCGATTGCAGAAGTTAAAGCTAAAAAACAAGAAAGAAAGTAAGTCTATTTAAAGCCCCACTAGCCACCCCTCGTGGAGTTAAAACACTTCACTTAGTGATGTAAAATAATATTAATTCAAATAATGAGCAAAAATGCATGATAAATACCATAACCAGGCACCTGGAACTGTTTTTTTTTCCACGGTTTTCTTCTCTAGCCACCTAGATGGCCACAGTTTATTTTATCCTTTTCATTTGATTACCCTGCACCAAAAGGAGAAAGCCTCGGAATTTGTTATACTATTATAGAACTATAAAGGCCATTCATTTATTCATTCATTCCTTCATTCCTTCATTCCTTCATTCCTTCATTCCTTCATTCCTTCATTCCTTCATTCCTTCATTCCTTCATTCCTTCATTCCTTCATTCCTTCATTCACTCATTCATTCGGGCGATAGCTCTTAGCTGTTAGCCTAGTCCAGCTTCGTCTTCCAGGTTCACTCACCTTCCACAACTCCTGATCCAAGGGATCAGCCCTTGGACTTGATTTAAGCATCTGGGACTCTATTTGTCCACTGTTTTCTTCTCTAGCCACATTTTATGGTTAGCTGCTCCTGCGTGGTCCTCAAGTGTAACTCCACAACTCCTCATCCAAGCGAACATTGAGGGGATTTAGGCATCTAATGCTGTTTTTTCCACTGTTTCCTTCTCTAGCTACTCATGTTAGACACTTAACTGTATTTTATGGCTTGCCACTAGCATTATTGTTGGAACTAGCTGCTTTGTCCTTCAGTGTCATTGAGCTTCCACGGCTGCTAATGGAAGCGAATGTATCAAAGTGATTTATTTATGTCTTTTACATTTTCCACTGTTTCCTTCTCTAGCCACTCATGATAGATGCTTGGCTGCAGGCTGTGTGTTATTGTTAGCTGCTATTGCTTTGTTGTTCAGTGTTACTTGCCTTCCACGGCTGCTCATGCAAGTGAACATACCAGAGTCCGATTATTTCGGGATCTTTCACAATTTCCACTGTTTCCTTTTCTAGCCACTCGTGATTGACGCTTGGGTGCAGGCTATGCCTCACCAATATTGTTATTGTTAGCTGCTACTGCTTTGTCTTTCAGTGTTACTTGCCTTCCACGGCTGCTCATGCAAGCGAACATACCAGAGTCCGATTATTTCGGGATCATCCACGTTTTCCACTGTTTCCTTCTCTAGCTACTCGTGATTGACGCTTGGCTGCAGGCTATGGCTCACCAATATTGTTATTGTTTGCTGCTACTGCTTTGTCTTTCAGTGTTACTTGCCTTCCACGGCTACTCATGCAAGCGAACATACTAGAGTCTGATTATTTCGGGATCTTTCACATTTTCCACTGTTTCCTTTTCCAGCCACTCGTGATTGATGCTTGGGTGCAGGCTGTGGCTCCCCAATATTGTTATTGTTAGCTGCTATTGCTTTGTCTTTCAGTGTTACTTGCCTTTCACGGCTGCTCATGCAAGAGAACATACGAGAGTCTGATCATTTCGGGATCTTTCACGTTTTACACTGTTTCCTTCTCTAGCCACTCATTTTAGACCCTTGGCTGCAGGCTATGGTTCGCTGCTGGCCACGATTGTTGTCGTTAGCCATTCCATGTCAATAAAGTTCTCTATTACAATCTTGTACTGGCCTTTCTAGTAGATTTTCCTGCTAGCTGGTGAAGTTAGCTCCTTTAACCTCTTCAGACCAACTCCAGCTAATGGCTCTTTAGTGCTCGCTACCTTTCATGTTTTGTCGCTGGCTGAAATGTATGCAAGAAAAGCTGGAAGTAACTTGTGAATGTTGCCATGATGTACAAAAGTAGAATCTGAGTTTGGAAGTAAGAATCCATCGGTTATTATCCGTCACTGGAGGCGGCCATTTTAAAAGCCGATGTCGACCAATCGTAGCTCCGGTTCAAAAGCGGCTGGAATGTGATTGGTCCTTGAATGTTTGTGATGTAAACTACCAAAACACTAGTCTCCTAGCATGTTTTTGCAACATAGAGTGTATCACAATGATGTTTTAAAACTAGGTCTCCTACAAAATATCGTCAGAAAAAAAATCTTCTCATCTTGAATCCTCCTGTGAGGGGGACTTCAGCGCTTCTTGTGATTTGTTGCTTTCAGACGTCCCATTATTCCTCGTCACACTTGTAAAAGGGTCGTCTCTCTGTTTCCCGCACAGCTTCTCATAAATCATCACCGTGTTTGCCGGGCCCCTGCCCTTTCTCACGTAAACACAAACCACATAAATCACAAGTCCAACCGTGCAAAGATCTTTCCATCGAGGGACCTTCTCGAAAGTATCTGTCTTGATGAGTTTGACACTGCGGGTGAACTTTAAAGGAGTTGTCTCCTTTTGTCTCTTTTGGAAAACAAAGAAGTAGAACTAGTACAATCTTTAAAAATATGAATAAATCCTCATTTAACTGTCATGAACCAGAACAGGATCAGGACCCAAACGCGTGATGTTCTCACACAAGCCTTTTATTTTAGGGGAAATGGGGGGTCATGCACGTTAGCCAGCAGTCTGGCGTGGAATGATAGGAAGCCAGAGGCCGACGAGATCGATTCCTATTACCCGAGGAGATATCGGACGGATGGGGTCGATACCGGACAGATGGGGTCGATACCGGACAGGACGGGGCAGACAGGATAGAAAATGACACAGGATATCGAAATAAACAGGACAAACAAGACCAGAACAAAAGCCGGGGAGAATAATAAACAGGACCAAAATAGACGGGAACGAAACTGGAAACCGATATTAAACAGGACAGAATAAACGGGAAAAATCGACAGAAATGAAAACTGGAGAGGATAATAAACAGGACAAAAGTAGACGGGAACGAAACCGGAAACATATATTAAATGGAACAATACCAGACAGAAAATACCAACAGGAATACAGGACTGAGTCAGAACCCACGTCTTGCGGGGCAGAGGTTTGTTCACGGACTAACAAAGGAAGAGTGAGAGCACTGAGCTTAAATAGACGGAAAGCCAATCTGTCAATGAGCCGCAGTTGGCGCCACACGGGCGGGGCCAATTGGGCGCCATGGCAACCGTGACATTAAGATAGCACTTACTGTTCATTTTAATGTCAAAATTGTTATGTATCAACAACAGCACCACAATTTGACGGTTAGAGTGTCCAGAAATTGGACTCTGTTCCTCCACAATATCTCCACCATTATGTCACCTGGAGACTCTGATCAAAACCCTGCAAGACCACATCAAAGTCTCCAAAAAATGTCCCCTCTTCCAAGTTTGAAAAACCATACTAATCTCTTATCAGCAACTCCAGATTTGGACTATTCCCGTGTGTCAGGACCAGAACGGAAACAGCACCCCATTGTGTGACGTTTACCACAAGTTTTATTGAAAGAAAGAGGAAGAGCTGTGCCCACCGTCCAGTGTTTGCTGGACGCGGGAGGCAAGTCGCTCTCGTACTCAGACTGGGATCCGAACACAGAAGTGGATCTTCCGAAGCCAGCGATGGCGGCGTCAGGGACGGGAAAACTGGTCAGTAGCCGGGACTGGGAGAGCAAGGCGTGGTCGGGAACTAGTCGTAAGCCAGAATGGGAGAGTAGACGTCGTCGGGGACAAAAGAGGTCGTAAGCCGGAACGGGAGAGCAGACGTGGTCAGGAGCAAAACAGGTCGTAGCCGGAGACAGAAAAAACGGGGGAGTCAGGGTCGAAAAAGGCTTGCCTAGGATACCCTGAGGTTCGCAGACGGACTGACAACAGGGGACAGACAGGACTGGGTTCAAATAGTGACAGGGAGCCAATCAGAACCCACGGTGGTTGGCGCCAAATGAGCAGGCACAGGTGAGTCACACCAGTAATCATGACACCGTCTCCAGAACTCCAGAACAAACAAGACTACACGGAGGTCTGAAAATTGTCTTTCCACCCTCTTCAGACCTAAAGAACCTAAATCATCTATTTCATCAACAACACCAAACGTGAACATTTGGAGTGTGGAGGACTAGCTTGGTGAGCTCCAACAGGCACCATCACTTCATTTGGAGACTTGGATTAAAACACTGCAAGACCACATGGAGGTCTGAAAACTTCAATCATCTCTTTATCTCATCAACAACACCAAATTTGAAGGAATTCAGACCAAGTTTTTTCCAGAAACATTCAAAGAACATCATTATATAGAGTGACGGATTGCCCGTTACCAGCAGGGGGGTCTAAAGAGAAGATCTGACACCATCTAGCCCGGAGATCCGTTATGCCCCCGTCCCGCCCACGCATCTTTGATGCCTCAAACCTCTCTCAGTGCCTGCAGGGGTTTATGGGGGGGCACGCACAATTACCCTTCAAGCTGTTGCTAGCGCTATTAGCATGCTCTTTGGAATAACCACACGCGGGATGGCTATAACATATGTACAACAGCCGATTTCGGAAGTAAGAAAATGCACGCATGATATCTTGGAACACTAGCTGTAACAGAACAAAACATGAAAGGAGGAAGCCAAAAATGCGTTGCAATGCCAACTACCGCTAACAACACATTTTGGAAGATATATGTTCGAACTCTAACTCCATCTGGATAAAATATGGAAGTAAGACAATTCATGCACGATAACTTGGAACACTAGCTGTAACAGAACAAAACATGAAAGTAGGGTGACAAAAATGTGTTGCAATGCCAACTACCGCTAACAAAACACATTTTGGAAGATATATGTTTGAACTCTAACTCCATCTGGATGAAATATGAAAGCAAGACAATGCATGATATGTTGGAACACTAGCTGTAACAGAACAAAACATGAAAGGAGGAAGACAAAACTGTGTTGCAATGCGAACTACCGCTAACAAAACAAATTTTGGAAGATATGTGTTCGAACTCTAACTCCATCTGGATAAAATATGGAAGTAAGACAGTGCATTATATGTTGGAACACTAGCTGTAACAGAACAAAACATGAAAGGAGGAAGACAAAACTGTGTTGCAATGCCAACTACCGCTAAGACAACAAATTTTGGAAGATATATATTTGAACTTTAACTCCATCTGGATAAAATATGGAAGTAAGACAATGCATGATATCTTGGAACACTAGCTGTAACAGAACAAAACATCAAAGTGGGAAGACAAAAATGTGTTGCAATGCCAACTACCGCTAAGACAACAAATTTTGGAAGATATATGTTCGAACTTTAACTCCATCTGGATGAAATATGCAAGTAAGACAATGCATGATATCTTGGAACACTAGCTGTAACAGAACAAAACATGAAAGGAGGAAGACAAAAATGTGTTGCAATGGCAACTACCGCTAACACAACAAAACATAAAAGGAGTCAGTGCAGAACAGGTTGGGACACTAACTGGAACCAACAGAACAAAACCTGAAAGTAGGTCGTAGGACCATGGACCAAACGTTGATACAACAATGACTGGAATCAGCACAACACAGAACATGAAAGTATAGACCATGACAAAATAAAAGAACCATATGATTTTCCCACTGCTTGAATTATTAAATGCAGCGTTGCCTATTCTGGTTCAGCAAGAGTGTGAAAAGAAAAAAAATCTAGCTTGGGGCCCGGGCTTAAAACGGGGCCCCAAATCCTCCTTTTAGGGTCATTTCCTTGACGGATTTTGTGTTCTTATGCGCCCGCTAGCAAAGTCTGTTTTATTTTTTTAAACCGAGAAGTTCGAAGATGAGTAAATCCGCCCCGAGGGTCCGGGCATGACCTAGAAATGACTCGAGGGTGGGAGCCATATTTGGTAACTGGGTAAACCAATCAAAATAGACCAAGCAAGTTATGCTTACATCATACTCTCTCCAGCGAATCAGAACATCCTGATCCTAAAAAAATGAAATGTTTGGTCTATACTCGTTGCCATGGAGACGTGACAATCCAAAACTTAAAAAAAAAACGGTAAAGCGTAAAGGATTTTATACATTTTGACTATAAAGGATTTTATACGATTGACTCATAATGCAATGAAGATTTTCACTGAGTGGGCTTTGGTTCAATGTACAAGGTCAGGGCAGGCTGTTTGAAATGTCTGGGGAATTTTGATAACAGGACTCGTAAAGGCGACGTTGTTTTGGGAAGCCAGACATCAAGGCACTCCTGGATGAGATTGTGAAGCAGGGGGGCTTCCTTGGCACACCCATGGGAGGAGCCGGCACACCATCTTGCGGGGAGACGCAAGCTAAAGGACTTCAGAAGAAGGCTTAACACAGACGCCAAAGTCACTTCGGCCGTGTCCGATGGAGTACACTTAGTTAAATTGTTAATGAAATTAAATCTGCCCCGTGCCCTCCGGCAAGTTAATTGCTGATGCGCGAAAACTCTTTTTCCTACCGATACCAAATAAAATCCTGTTACCCGATACCGATAACTGAAAATAATTGTACTATTTCTTGAAACTGCATTTTATACTTTGTGTGGCGTCCAATGACTAAATAGTGGGTCTCTCCAATTCCTCGCTGACATGACAAAGAGGTAGAGAGGAGACACGACCAAGTTGTGCGACTACTTCTAGAAAAAAGCTAAATATATTCTCATGAAAAGCAGTGTCAATTGATTGAATATAATAGTGTCTCTCTCCGGTGACCTGCTTACATTATAAAGAGGACAAGAAGGGACACGACCAAGTATTTCTACAGAACAGCAAAACATATTCCAGCAGTGACAATCTTTGTTATCTGATTGAATATAATAGTGTGTCTCTCCGGTGCGCTGCTTACATTATAAAGAGGACAAGAGGAGACACGATCAAGTACTTTTATACAAACGCAAAATATATTCTAATGACAAGCAGCGTCAATTGATTGAATATAATAGTGTCTCTCTCCGGTGCCCCGCTTACATTATAAAGAGGACAAGAGGAGACACGACCAACTACTTCTGTAGAAAAGTAAAATATATTCTAATGACAAGCAGTGTCAATTGATTGAATATAATAGTGTCTCTCTCCGGTGCCCCGCTTACATTATGAAGAGGACAAGAGGAGACACGACCAACTACTTCTGTAGAAAAGTAAAATATATTCTAATGACAAGCAGTGTCATTGATTGAATATAATAGTGTCTCGCTTACATTATAAAGAGGACAAGAGGAGACACGATCAAGTACTTTTATACAAAAGCCAAATATATCGTAATGACAAGCAGTGTCAATTATTTGAATATAATACTGTCTCTCTCCGGTGCCCCGCTTACTTTATAAAGAGGGCAAGAGGAGACACGATCAAGTACTTTTATACAAAAGCAAAATGGAGCCTATTAAGAAACACGAATGGTTTGAATCTTTCGAACAAAGAAGTGTCAGCTGATTGAACACTATAGGGTGGCTCAAAGCGACTGTGTCCCGCTTACATAATGAAGAGGGCAAGAGGAGACACGACCAAGTAGTGCAAGTACTTTCATAGAAAAGCAAAATGGAGCCTATTGAGAAACATTAATGGTTTGAATCTTTCTAACGAAGAAGTGTCAGCTGATCGACTAGTATAGGGTGGCTCAAAGCCTCTGTGCCCCGCTTACATTATGAAGAGGGCAAGAGGAGACACGACCAAGTAGTGCAAGTACTTTCATAGAAAAGCAAAATGGAGCCTATTGAGAAACATTAATGGTTTGAATCTTTCTAACGAAGAAGTGTCAGCTGATCGACTAGTATAGGGTGGCTCAAAGCCTCTGTGCCCCGCTTACATTATGAAGAGGGCAAGAGGAGACACGACCAAGTAGTGCAAGTACTTTCATAGAAAAGCAAAATGGAGCCTATTGAGAAACATTAATGGTTTGAATCTTTCTAACGAAGAAGTGTCAGCTGATCGACTAGTATAGGGTGGCTCAAAGCCTCTGTGCCCCGCTTACATTATGAAGAGGGCAAGAGGAGACACGACCAAGTAGTGTGAGTACTTTTATTCAAAAGCAAAATGGAGCCTATTAAGAAACACGAATGGTTTGAATCTTTCTAAAGATGAAGTGTCACCTGATCGAACACTATAGGGTGGCTCAAAGCGACTGTGCCCCCCATACATTATGAAGAGAGCATGAGAAGACACGATCAAGTAGTGCGAGTACTTTTATGGAAAAGCAAAATGGAGCCTATTGAGAAACACAAATGCTTTGAATCTTTCTAACGAAGAAGTGTCAGCTGATCGAACACTATAGGGTGGCTCAAAACAATGGTGCCCCGCTTACATTAAGAAGAGGGCAAGAGGTGACACGACCAAGTAGTGCGACTACTTTTATAGAAAATCAAAATGTAGTCTATTGAGAAACACGAATGCTTTGAATCTTTCTAACAAAGAAGTGTCAGCTGATCGAATACTATAGGGTGGCTCAAAGCAACTGACTCTTGTGTCACTCCGGTGCCCCTTCTTATATTTTGGAGAGGGCAAGAGGAGACACGACCAAGTAGTGCGAGTACTTTTAGAGAAAATCAAAATGTAGTCTATCGAGAAACACGAACGCTTTGAACCTTTCTAACGAAGAAATGTCAGCTGATCGAATACTGTAGGGTGGCTCAAAGTGTCTGTGCCCCGCTTACATTATGAAGAGGGCAAGAGAAGACAGGACCAAGTTGTGGGAGTACTTTTATAGAAAATCAAAATGTAGTCTATTGAGAAACACGAACGCTTTGAAGCTTTCAAACGAAGAAGTGTCAGCTGATCGAACACTATAGGGTGGCTTAAAGCGACTGTGCCCCGCTTAAATTATGAAGAGAGCATGAGGAGACACGACCAAGTAGTGCGAGTACTTTTATAGAAAATCAAAATGTAGTCTATTGAGAAACACGAACGCTTTGAACCTTTCTAACGAAGAAATGTCAGCTGATCGAATACTATAGGGTGGCTCAAAGCGTCTGTGCCCCGCTTACATTATGAAGAGGGCAAGAGGAGACACGACCAAGTAGTGCGAGTACTTTTATAGAAAATGAAAATGTAGTCTATTGAGAAACACGAATGCTTTGAATCTTTCTAACAAAGAAGTGTCAGCTGATCGAATACTATAGGGTGGCTCAAAGCAACTGACTCTTGTGTCACTCCGGTGCCCCTTCTTATATTATGGAGAGGGCAAGAGGAGACACGACCAAGTAGTGCGACTACTTTTATAGAAAATGAAAATGTAGTCTATTGAGAAACACGAATGCTTTGAATCTTTCTAACAAAGAAGTGTCAGCTGATCGAATACTATAGGGTGGCTCAAAGCAACTGACTCTTGTGTCACTCCGGTGCCCCTTCTTATATAATGGAGAGGGCAAGAGGAGACACGACCAAGTAGTGCGAGTACTTTTATAGAAAATCAAAATGTAGTCTATCGAGAAACACGAACGCTTTGAACCTTTCTAACGAAGAAATGTCAGCTGATCGAATACTGTAGGGTGGCTCAAAGTGTCTGTGTCCCGCTTACATTATGAAGAGGGCAAGAGGAGACACGACCAAGTAAGGCGAGTACTTTTATAGAAAATGAAAATGTAGTCTATTGAGAAACACGAATGCTTTGAATCTTTCTAACAAAGAAGTGTCAGCTGATCGAATACTATAGGGTGGCTCAAAGCAACTGACTCTTGTGTCACTCCGGTGCCCCTTCTTATATTATGGAGAGGGCAAGAGGAGACACGACCAAGTAGTGCGAGTACTTTTAGAGAAAATCAAAATGTAGTCTATCGAGAAACACGAACGCTTTGAACCTTTCTAACGAAGAAATGTCAGCTGATCGAATACTGTAGGGTGGCTCAAAGTGTCTGTGCCCCGCTTACATTATGAAGAGGGCAAGAGGAGACACGACCAAGTAGTGCGAGTACAATATGATAGAGTGGCTCCGTGAGGCACGCTTACATTATGTATATATCTTGAGCTACCACTATTTGTATAGTAAATCCAAATATACTGTAACAAGGAACATAAACACATTAAATGCCAAGATTTCTCATCAACATTGGCAGTGTTTGCTCTGACATAATAACTGTCATTTCTTTAATAGCTTTTCCTTCTTGAGCTAAATGGAACACCTTCGGAAAGCGTTGTGTACATATATCCCTGGAGAGTAAATCCTGGCCTTTGAGGTATTACAGCGCAAATACCGAAGTGTCCTTTTTCTCCCCAGTTGGTTAAACACTCTCACACAAAAACCTCTTTAGGAAGGTGTTCTCTCTGTTGTGGCCAGTTGCAAAGGACACCAGGCCCTGAGGTCATCGCGTTTGTGCGCACTCAGCTCCTTCGCTTTAGTCGCCGGCGAGGACAAAAAAGGGAGGGTGCTGCAAAGTCATTTAGAAGTAGTTTGGAAGCTTTTCTCGTCCTTCAGCTCAGGTCCAAGACCTCCCGGACCCAACCCCCTCCCCGTTCTGGCTCTCTATCTATGTTTCCAAGCAGAGAGGGAATATCAGATTTCTGTAGCAATCCAAACCCTAAAGCTAGCCCGGGAGACGAACCAATAACCCTGCATAGTAATAATGGGAACCAGAAGCCGCCCTTATATGAAAAAATCTTGAAAAAAATCCCCTCCCCCATATTTTTAACACATGCTCTGCAGGCATCCACTTACAGAAATAGTGGTCAATGAATAATGGAGAGCAGTCGCAAAAGTGTTGTTCGTTTTAAGTGGAAAGAACAGAAAAAGACACTAATTTGCGCTCCGTGCCCCAGCTTTCAGCAATAGTCGACTGGGGATAATTGATTGCGGCCAGGAAAGTGCAGTTCATTTTGACATGATTACCGATTGGGATCACCTGTGCCTGCTCGTTTTGGCTCCCTGTCCCTTTTCAAGCCCGTTCCTGTCACTCTCCTTTTGTCAGTCCGTCTGTGAACCTCTGTTGATACAAGGCAAGCCTTTTTTGACCCTGACTCCCGCCTGTCGCGTTTTTGCTCCCGTTTGTCTCCAGCTATGACCTGATTGGCTCCCTGTCCCTTTTTAAGCCCGGTCCTGTCACTCTCCTTTTGTCAGTCCCTCTGCGAACCTCTGTTGATACAAGGCAAGCCTTTTTTGACCCAGACTCCCGCCTGTCCCGTTTTTGCTTCCATTTGTATCTGGCTATGACCTGTTTTGATCCTGACTACGTCTACTCTCCTGTGAAAAAGACACTAATTTTCGCTCTGTGCCCCAGCTTTCAGCAATAGTCGACTGGGGATAACAGATTGCGTCCAGGAAAGTGCAGTTCATTTTGTCATGATTACCAATTGGGATCACCTGTGCCTGCTCGTTTTGGCTCCCTGTCCCTTTTTAAGCCCGGTCCTGTCACTCTCCTTTTGTCAGTCCGTCTGCGAACCTCTGTTGATACAAGGCAAGCCTTTTTTGACCCTGACTCCCGCCTGTCGCGTTTTTGCTCCCGTTTGTCTCCAGCTATGACCTGATTGGCTCCCTGTCCCTTTTTAAGCCCGGTCCTGTCACTCTCCTTTTGTCAGTCCCTCTGCGAACCTCTGTTGATACAAGGCAAGCCTTTTTTGACCCTGACTCTCGCCTGTCCCGTTTTTGCTCCCATTTGTATCTAGCTATGACCTGTTTTGATCCCGACTACGTCTACTCTCCCGTGAAAAAGACACTAATTTTCGCTCTGTGCCCCAGCTTTCAGCAATAGTCGACTGGGGATAACAGATTGCGGCCAGGAAAGTGCAGTTCATTTTGACATGATTACCAATTGGGATCACCTGTGCCTGCTCGTTTTGGCTCCCTGTCCCTTTTTAAGCCCGGTCCTTTCACTTTCCTTTTGTCAGTCCGTTGGCGAGCCTTTGTTAATACAAGGCAAGCCTTTTTTGACCCTGACTCCCGCCTGTCCCGTTTTTGCTTCTGTTTGTTTCCAGCTATGACCTGATTGGCCTTGTCCCTTTTTAGAAAATGCATCCTGCTTTCAAAAATAGCTGACCAGGGATAATGTATCACCACCCCACAGGTGCAGTTAATTTTAGGCGGGGCACATTGGCACACTTCAAAAGTTCAAATTGTAAAGAAAACTACGTCCTTTCTCTGTCTTGCTTTCATTCCTTCTCCCTTTGTCTTTCTTTCTTTCTCTGTTTCTCCCTTAGCTCTTCTTTCTTTCTTTCTTTCTTTCTTTATCTGTTTCTCCCTTTGTTTTTCCTTCTTTCTTTCTCCGCTTCTCCATTTGTATTTCTTTCTTTGTTTCTTTCCTTGTTTCTTTCTCTCTGTTTCTCCCTTTGTCTTTATTTGTTTCTCTCTCTCTGTTTCTCCCTTTGTCTTTCTTCTTTCTTACTCTCCTTGTCATTCTTTCTTTCTTTCTTTCTTTTTTTCTGTTTCTCCCTTTGACTTTCCTTCTTTGTTTCCTTCCTTGTTTCTTTCCTTCTTTCTGTCATTGTTCCTCCTTTTGACTTTCTTTCTCTGTTTCTCCCTTTGTCTCTCTCTCTCTCTCTCTCTCTCTGTTTCTCCCTTTGTCTTTCTTTCTTTCATGCATTTGGTCTCTCTTTTTCTTTTCCCCTCTGTCCCTCTCTCTATTTTTCTCTTTATTCTACAATTCCAGCACCTCGTGAAAGTGTGTTCTACCACGTGGGCGCCAAGCTCATATGAGTTTGACACCCCTGAACTAAGCACTTCAGTTGGATGCTAATCATGCTACCCTTGGGTTAGCTTCGAAATCAGCATGGCTTCCTCTTCATTTTTTCTCTCTCCTTGTTTCTTTTCAAGCTTCAAATCGATCATTAAAATTCTTTTTGCCGATTCTGACGCCCGTTGTCCGGAAATGGTTAATCAATCGGCCAACAAACGCCCTTCAAATGCTCTCAGAGGTCAAACATGAAAAGCAACGAGTGCACGGCAGATGTGCCGGGCACTAAATCAAACGCTCCAAATAGGCAGAAGATAACTCACGCTGCGTTCAATGGAGTTCTGTTTTTTTTTTGTGCCTGAAAAGTTAAAAAAAGGAAAAATGAGCGTCATGGATATCCCATGATCCTTTAGCGCTAATTTGCATAATCAAGACGTTAAAAAAAGGCCAATTGAGAACGGATTTCCCGGGAAAAGGACAAAAGGAAGGATTGGTTAACTCCGCCCACAAGTTTTTATTTGTTGCCATTTGTAGTTCGAAAACAGGGGACTAGATTGATCTTTTTAAAGATATCCCCTGTTCTTCTCCTTCCTCCTTTACTTTTTCCCTTCTTCCCTCCTTTCTTCCTTCGCTCTTTCTTGTCCGTTTCATCCTTCCACTCCTTTTCCTATTTTCTTTCTTCTTCTCCCCCTCCTCTGTATTATTCTGCTTATATTTCACATTCGGCTCTTTGACCTTCAGCCTTTCCTACTTCGCTTTTCTTCCTTGTCCTTTGCCTCTTCCTTCTCATCATTTTCTCTTTTTTCTCTTCCTTCTTATAATTTTCTCCTTTTTCTTTACCTTCGCCTTTGTTTTTTACCATATCTTACTCATTTTCATGACTTTTTTAATCCACCTTCATTATTTTGATCCTTTTCCCCTCCTCTGCCTCTTATTCTTATTCTTCTCCTCGTTCTCCTATATCTGTCGTTCTTCTCCTACTTGCCCGTCTTTCCTTCCTCCTCATTATTTCTCTTTTTCTTATATTGTTCCTTGTCTCCTGCCTTTGTCCTTCTCCTACTACTTTTTCACCTCATCCTTCTTCTCTTACTCATTCTCTTCTTTCTTTCCTCATCGCTTTCTTCTCATTTTTCCTCTCCTTATCTTTTTATTCTCTCCCTTCTCTCTCTTCTTCTTTCCTCTTCTCATCCTTGTACTTCCTTTCTCTCCCTCCTCCTTATTTCCCCTTCCTTGTCATCCTTCTCTCCCCCCTCCTCATTATTCTCAATCTCTTTTTCATTTTCCATCTTCTCTAACTCCTCCTTTTCAGTCCTCATATATCTCCTTTCTTTTCTTCCCTTCTTCATTTCTTCTTGGTCTACTCCTTCTCTCCTCCTCCACTTTATCCGTTTCCGCCCTTTGTCCTTTTTCTTCTACCACTTCACCTCGTCCTTCGTTTCTCCTTCTCCGGCTTCCAGCAAAGGAGATTGCATAGAATTCCAGTTCCTTATTTTGACGGTTATGCACCGTTTACATCATTGTTCGTGTCGGCCAATCATCTAGCTGTTCTTTGATTTCAACATCTTTGAGGGCGTTTCTACTTTTTGTGACATAGATTTAATAAAAAGAAAGAGCCTAGGTTGGAATTTCTTCTTAGAGGTTTAGGTCTTCTGATCTCCTTGCAAGTTCAAACTCCATTGATGTCTTCTCTTCCTTTTTCAAGTGTCTACTAAACTATAGAGTAAAACAGAGTTTTGAACTGGACTTCTTCAGTCCTCATCACAGAGACGATACGGTAGTCCATTTTTTTCTTCTCTCCATTTTAGTTGCAAAACACTACAATGCCCTCTCTGGTGTGGATGAGCTTTTGGATGGAGGAATGAACAATTTTTTTCTCTTTCAGGGACAAAAATGGGATATTTTATGCAATGCCGCCCGGCCTAAAGTGACACCCAACCCCCAGCTACTCTTTGCCAGCTGTGCTTCGGCACTCGGAGTTCTCTTCGAGGTAATTTGAACCTGAGTAGGTTGACACTCACAGCATGACAACATCTGCTGAGGGACAAGAGTGGCCTTCTCAAATTCTGGAGATCCAGGAGGAGCATTAGCATGTGCATCTGGAGGCTTTCCAGAGTTTAGAATTAATATAAAAAATACACATTATATATATATAGTTTTTCTCCTGTTTTTGTATGTAGTTGTAGCTTATGAGTCAGCGGACCAGCGTTTGACCTGAAGCATGTGAACGCCTGCATGGACCAGCTGGCAGAGACCGTCATAGACTTTCTGGACTAGTTTACAGGCTGGGGGCGTCGCTGCTGTCATGCACTTCTTGGACAAATTTTCAACATGTTACCTAGTGTTTACTATGCTTCAGGTGCTAAATTCAGCTGTAAATAATAAAAAAAATTAAAATAGCTATAAAACGAAATCAAACAGTATTTAAAACAAAGAAATTATTACACATATAAATAAATACCATAAAAAGATAAATACAAGTCAAATCAGTATAAATGAATACATGAAATACAGATGCACTATGTAATGAAATTAATAATTAAAAATATTATTACATTAACATAACAATAAATACATTTAGAAAAAGATTAAATGCAGTTCAAAATATAAATAAAAAGATAATCAGTTTAAAAAGTATAAAATATAAAATAAGTATAAAATAATAAAATGTAGATTTAATTAAGTATACAAATAAAATATCAATAAATATAAATACAATAAAAACATTTAAGAACCACAAAAAAAGAAATTAAAGTATAATGAAATACAAAAAATCTACAATCAAATATGTAAAAAAAACAACACAACACAAATACATTAAAAAAAGATTAATTGTACTTCAAAATATAAATAAAAAAATAATCAATTTAATAAGTATAAAATAAAAAATAAGTATAAAATAATAAAATATAGATTTAATTAAGTATAAAAATAAAATCTCAATAAATATAAATACAATAAAAACATTTAAGAAACACAAGAAAAATAAATTAAAGAATAATGAAATACAAAAAATCTACAATCAAATATGTAAAAAAAAAGAAAAAAAGTATAAATAAATGAAATTAAGATTTAATGTATAATAGAATAAACAGACGAAAATAAAATATCATCAATTTAATTTAAATGTAAACACAATAAATAAATTTAAATTAAAACTATAAGAATAAAATGAAAAAAATAAAATTCTAAATAAAATCTAAATCAATCAAAATTAAAAAAAATTTAAAAATACAAGAAATAAAATATATAAATTTGCTGGAAGGTTAAAAATAATTACAGTAATAAAAATATAAAAGATGATAAAATTAATATAAATATAAAGAAAAATGATATAAATAGATACCTATAAACATAAAATACCACATTAAACAATTTTTTTTTCCTATCCAAAGTACCCTAAAAATGTATAATAAAAATATTTCATAAAAAAAAAATATAATATTGTATATTGGCTGGCAACCAGTTCAGGGTGTCCCCTGCCCACTGCCCGATGATTGCTGGGATGGGCTCCAGCACCCCCGCGGCCCTACTGAGGATAAGCGGTGCAGCCAATGAGATGAGATGAGATAATATTGTATAGTAAAATAAATGATAATTCAGCTTCCGGACATTGTTAAGGACAAGCATCGTCTTCCTCTGAAGTCATTCAAAAGAATTGACATGAATATCCGTCAAATTTTCCGTGACGTCTATATCCGTCAATGGCAGTGAACATCTCCAAAACCCAACCAAGACCAAAAAAGCTGCAGACCACGACCATTGTGGATTTGTTGACGTGAGAATGTCTTTAAAGGAGTCTTTTGAGTTCCTCGGAGGACCGGCAAAACGAACCTGCGCACGAAAACGCGTGTTTACGAGTGGAGCCGGCTTTTAAATAATTGGCGGATGTTTTTTTTGGGGCTGCCAGGGCGAAAACGACTCGCTGAATAATTCATGGACAGATCCTCACGGAAAAACAACGAGGTTTCATGGACAAATTCAAGCACTTTCAAGGCCGATTTCTCAATTTCTCAAGTACCTCCTGAAGGGTTTTATACATTTGACTATAAAGGATTTTATACGATTGAACACAAGTTACATTTGAGTGCAATGAAGATTTTCACCTAGTAGGCTATAGTTCAGGGGTGTCAAACATGCGGCCCGGGGGCCAGATCAGGCCCGCTAAGGGATTGAATCCGGCCCGCGAGACGACGCTCAGAGAAGCGCAAGAAAAAAACGAGTTGCAGGTCTAAATATGTCCACTTGATGTTGCCAAAGCCAGGTGCCTCTCACAAACTTGTATTTCTTTCTTTTTCTCCCTCTCTCTCTCTCTTTTCCTCCCCTTTTCTCACGTTTTTTCTCTCTCTCTTTCACTTTCTGTGTCTCTTTCTCTTTCTTTGTTTCTCTTTGTCTCTTTCTCTGTGTCTTTTTACCTTCTTTTGCTCTCTCTTCCATTTTTCCTTTTCTCTCTTTCGCTCTCTCCTGCTTTCCCCTTCTCTCCTTCTCACGTTCTCTCTTTCTCTCCTTCTCTTTTCTCTCCTTCCCTCTTTCTCTCTTTTTATTTCTCTTTGGATATCATTCTTTCTCTCTCTTTCTTTCCCCCTCTCTCACTATTTGTCTTTATACCTCTTTTTCTCACATTCTCTCTCCCTCTCTCTTCTCTCTCTCCCTTTCTCTCTTTCATTGTCCCACCCTTTCTGTTTTTCTCTACTTTGCTTTGTCTTATTTCTTTCTCTCTTTTTCTTTCTTTCCAATATACTAGTCCGGCCCCCGAGAGAATGTTTGTTCTTTCGTGTGGCCCCCGAGGTAAAATGAGTTTGACACCCCTGCTATAGTTCAATGATAGGTCACGCCGTTCCAAATGCAGAATATTTTGACTAGGGAATTTTGATAACAGGACTCTGACGGAGAACAAGGCCCTGATGACGTAGAAACGCTCGGTGTTGTCTTTGAGTTTTTCAGACATCGCGACGCCCAGGGGGGGCTTCCTTGGCACGCCCATGGAAGGAGTCGGCACGCCATTATGCAGGGAGAAGATGGCCAATAGGAGAAAGCTAAAGGACTTGAGAAAAAGGCTTCCCAGAGACTCCAACGTCATAATTCGGCCGTTTTCGATGCAGTACAATTAGTTAAATTGTTAATTAAATTAAATCTGCCCCCGTGTGAAAATGTCGGCTTTCTACTGTTAATCTTTTCCATCAAGAAACGAGTGCGCATAAATTGTTAGGTGAATGTAGGTTGTGTTTGGTTTATGGAGTCAGATAACTAATTCGAACAATTTGGTAAACGGATGTAAATGGAATTAATTCCTAACAAGGAAGAAATCCAGCACTCGTCAAAAGAATTTTCTTTTTTGTTGACTTTATAGATTTGAGTCAAGTCACTATCTTGCTGCTAGCACATACTTTGTGCACTGATCTACAATGGTTTTGTGTCAATGCTATATACCAGGGGTCGGCAACCTATGACACGCGGGCCAGCAGTGGCACGAGAGCGCACTGCAAAATAATCTCATCTCATTAGCTGCATCGCTTATCCTCAGTAGGGTCGCGGGGGTGCTGGAGCCCATCCCAGCAATCGTCAGGCAGTGGGCAGGGGACACCCTGAACTGGTTGCCAGCCAATCCCAGGGCACACAGGGACAGACAACTCGCTCGCTCATTCACACCTAGGGACAATTTGGACCGGCCAATTAACATGATAATGCATGTTTTTGGAATGTGGGAGGAAACCGGAGTGCCCGGAGGAAACCCACGCAAGCACGGGGAGAACATACAAACTCCGCACAGGAAGTCCGGTAGCTGGATTCGAACCCACACAGGAGGTTCTCAAGACCTTGGAACTGTGCCTGCACACGCGCTAACCACTGCGCCGCCGTGCTGCCGCAAAATAATAATATATATTTTTAAAAAGCGCATTTTTACCCGACAATTAGACATTTTCAGTTGCCCGCTGTGTTATTTAGAGGCTTTGCGGTAGCACCCCTCCTCCTCTGCTTCATGTGTGAGTGGCGCGTGTTTTAACCCAGCCACAGAAACACCGGCGTGCGATAAATAAACGAATCATGACAGCTCCTCCAGTGAGAAAATCTCGTTCTTTCGTGGACAGATGATAGGGGCTTTGTGCAAAAAATGGCCGTGCTGTTTGTGCATTATGCCTCGAGAGCGTTGTACCTCGCACATCAAGTGTTACACGTCATTACAAGACGAAACATGAACATGAATTCAAGGCAGAGACATTAAAACGCGCTGTGTCCAGGTACGGCAAACAAACCCTGACCCGGAAGACCTTTGTCACTGCTAAAAACACCACCAGTGAAGCAAGCTATCACATTGCTCACTGCATGGCAAAGCACAGAAAACTATTTACTGATGGCGAACATTTTAAAGAAGCGTGTGTGTACGTGTATGCTGCAATTGGACCTTGATTTTGGGGACCCATAGATCTATGTTGGGATCACTTTTCACAGGTAAAATGAACACTGACCCGTTCAAATCCCGATCATGTTTTCCCAACTGCAACTCGAACCCTTCCGGGTAAAACCAGACCGGTTCAGTTTCTGAGTTTTAAAACCCGACCGGGTCAAAGAGTTGCGCCGACGAACGCAAAGGTTCCATCCAATCGGCGAAAAAGCTGGTCTAATTGGATCACGCTCAAAGGGAATATCGATTCCAACATTCGCTAGCGTTAGCGCTTTATGGAATACACGTCTCAGCGAGTTTACCAGTCGAGACACGCATCAAGGCTGACATTTTGAATGTTCAATATTCATAAATGTTATTGGCTGTGTGATGTATTTATTCTCGAATGAAAGAAAAACGCTTTAATACTTCTAAATTGACATAAAAATAAGAAAAAAACGGAAGTTTCTGGAGTTCTCAATATAAAAAATGTACCTGTCCGGTATCGGACAGATGGGGTCGATACAAGACAGGACGGGACAGACAGGATTGATATCGAAACTGGATATCGAAATTAAACAGGACAAACAAAACGGTAACGAAACTGAAGATCAATATTAAACAGGACAAGGTAGACGGGAACAATACCGGACAGGAAACCAGCAGGGAACCGGACAGAGTCAAAACCCACGTTTTGCGGGTGCAGAGGTTTGTTGTCGGATTGACCAAGGGTGAGTGAGAGCACTGAGTTTAAATCGAAGGGAAGCCAATCTGTCAGCGAGCGGCAGCTGGCTCCACACGGGCAAGGCCAATTGAGCGCCATGGCAACCGTGACATATGATGAAATTCTTTCTAATGACCATATAAATAAGGAAACGTTATAGTACATGAAGCCATTTAAAAATATTTAATACCTTTGAGTCATTTTTATGCCACTAGATGCTTTGAGTGTCTCATGTTGGACATATTTGGCACTTCTGTGTCATAAATTCATGTTTTTTTTTACATTTATTGTAAAGTTTTTGCAGCATTTTTTTTTACTTTAGACAATTTTGTCATGATAACTGATGTGACTCAGCTGCACCTGCTCTTTTGGCGCCAACTGCTGCGGGTTCTGATTGGCTCCCTGTCACTATTTGAACTCAGTCCCGTCAATCCCCTGTTGTCAGTCCGTCTGCAAACCTCAGTGAATACTAAGCAAGCCTTTTTCGACCCTGACTCACACTTGTCCCGTTTTTGCTCCTGTCTGTCTCCGGCTACGACCTGTTTTATCCTGACCACGTCTGCTCTCCCGTCCCGGCCTACGACCCATTTTTGATCCCGATTACGTCTACTCTCCCGTCCTGGCTTACGACTCGTTTCCGACCACGCTTTGCTCTCCCAGTCCTGGCTCCCGACCAGTTTTCCCGTCCCTGACACCGCCATCGCTCGCTACGGAAGATGGCTCCCGTTCACTATTTGAACTCAGTCCCGTCAATCCCCTGTTGTTAGTCCGTCTGCAAACCTCAGTGAATACTAGGCAAGCCTTTTTCGACCCTGACTCCCACTTGTCCCGTTTTTGCTCCTGTCTGTCTCCGGCTACGACCTGTTTTGATCCTGACAACGTTTGCTCTCCGGTCCCGACTTACGACTCATTTTTTTCCGTCCTTGACACCGCCATCGCTCGATACGGAAGATCCACTTCCGTGTTCGGAGCACAATCAGAGTACCAGAGCGACTTGCTTCCCGAGCCTTCCTTTAATAAAACTTGTGAGAAACGTTACGCAATTGGGTCCTGTTTCCGTTCTGGTCCAGACAAATTTTGCATTTTATTTTTTTATGTTATTGAGGTTTTTTTGGGGTGAATTTGTGACTCCATTTTTAGAGTTCATAAGTGATTGTGTCTTTTCCCTAACTTTTTATCACCTATATGAATTGGTAATCTAAAAAAATATATATTTCTTGTGAGTTTTTCTTCTGGCAGTATTTGTAAAATTTGGAATATATTTTTTCCAAGTTTGTTGTTTTGGCATTTTTTCAATTTAAAATTTTGTCATTTTTTGAACTTGTTATAAATTAGAGTTCATTCTACTTTGAATTTTTTTTTTCTGTACATATTTCTTTCGGATTTGTGTTTTTTTTGTTTTTTCCACATTGTTAAGTCATAACTTTCCCTATTTTATTTTGTATACTGCTTTTTGTTTGTTTTTTGGGGGGGCATTTTTTCATGTTAAAAATTTGTGACATTATATGTTAAATTATTGAGTTTTAAATTTTGGGGTACATTTCTTAACTGTATAAATGAGTATTTTTCCCCTAAATACTTCTTGTAATTTTATGCCTTTTTAAAATATATATATATTTTTTTCACCTTGTAAAATCATTGTTTTGGTATGTTTTTTGAATTTCGCTTCACGTTATTAATTTGTTGTACATTATTGAGTTTTTTTACTACATTTTTTTAACTTGATATAATTAAGAGTTTATTTTACTTTGAATTCGTTTTTTTTTTTCCATGTTTGTTTCAGATATGTGTGTTTTTGTTTTTCCACATTGTTAAGTCATAACTTTTCCCATTTTATTTTTTATAGGTTTTTTTTGTCTTTGTTTTTTGGGGGCATGTTATAAATTTGTGACTTTATATGTTAAATTATTGAGTTTTAAGTTTCGGGGTACATTTCTTAACTGTATAAATGAGTATTTTTCCCCTAAATATTACTTGTAATTTTATGCCTTTTTATTTTATTTTTTTTCACCTTGTAAAATCATTTTTGGGGTTTTTTTTTTGAATTTCGCTTCACGTTATTAATTTGTTGTACATTATTGAGTTTTTTTACTACGTTTTTTTGAACTTGATATAAACAAGAGTTTATTTTACTTTGAATTCGTTTTTTTTTCATGTTTGTTTCAGACTAAACCCATTTTATTTTTTATAGGTTTTTTTTTTAAGTTTTGGGGTACATTTCTTAACTGTATAAATGAGTATTTTTCCGAATTATTTCTTGTAGTTTTATGCCTTTTTATTTATTTTTTTTAATTTTTTCACCTTGAAAGTCATTTTATTTCTTTATTTTCTTCACGTTATTGATGTCATGATTACTGATGCAAAGCACCTGTGCCCGCTCCTTTGGCGCCATCTGCCTCGGACCCTAAATGGCTTTCTGTCACCGTTTGTCAGTCCGTCTGCGAAACTCAGTTTACGCTAGGCAAGCTTTTCGACCCAGACTCACACCTGTTTTGGCTCCCGTCTGTTTGCCGGCTTCGACCCATTTTCTGATCTGGACCACGTTTTCTGCTTTCCTGTCCCGGCTACTGACCTGTTTTTTCCGCTAGCGACACCGCCATTGCTCGCCACGGAAGTGCGTTCAGAGTGACCTGCTCCTCTCAACCACCGGATGGTGTGTGCAATCCTTTCCCTTCTTCCCAATAAAACTGTGAGAAATGTTACGCGAGTGGGTCCTGTTTCCATTCTGGTCTTGACAATTAATTTGTGACTTAATTTGTTGTACATAATTGAGTTTTTTATGCTACTTTTTACTTGATAAATTTGTACTTTTTTCCTATTACATTTTGTAACATTTTGAGTGTTTTTTGGCAACTTTTCACGTGATAAATTCAGATGTTTTTCTATTTTATGTTTTGTACATTCTAGAAATGTATCCACGTTGTAAGTTTATTAAATTGTGACTATTTGTTATACATTCTTGTGTGTTTATCGATACATATTTTAACTTTGTAAATACATCATTTTTGGTATTTATTTCTCGTAAAAGTGTGAATTCTCTCTGACACTTTTCTACATTTTTCTTATTCCTATTTTAGATTTTTCCACTTTAGAAATGTATAATTTTTTGTATTTATTTCTTAAAAATATGAGTTGTTTTCTTGAAATATTTCCATGTTATTTATTCTTGTATTTGTCATTTTTCGCATGTATTTATTGAATATTTCTGAGTTTTTGGAGATAAATCCACGCTAGGAATATTCCCACTTCATTATTTGAGCATATTAAATTTTTCTAGTAGTTTTTGCATGAGACAAATTTGCAATGTTCATGTAAATTTGTGATGTTTTTGTCGTGTGCTATTTTTCACTTGTTTTCAATACTTTGAATATCACCGATAAAAACAAAGTACTCGATAAAACCCATTTTTCCATCTACATTTATTAAAAAAAAACAACAACAAAACATCCTAAACAACACCCCTCCCCGGAAACGAGACAGAGCGAGACGTTTCCGAGCAATACAAAGCGGCACGCTGTCATCTAGCAGCATCCAAATGTTGGAATCTCGGTTTATAGGTTTAAATATATCCTTTCTTTCTTTTCCTAAGCCCCGCCCACACTTTACAACGAGCACCGACGTCTCCTTAGCGGAGACAAAGAAAATCCCCCGGGTTAAATAAGCTTAAATAACAGCGTTAAATACAAGACACTTGTGCGGTCCACACCGACGGGAACGGAACCCGTTTTCGCGCTAACCTCGAATCGGCTACGAGCTACGACTCGTTATTGCTAGGACAGTGATCGTGAAAAGGGGGAGGAGCAACCGGAATCCGACCGATCGGAAAATAGTCTCCGGTCGAGGTACATTCATGACAAAGGACGAGGAAATCTTCAGTAGACGGACGCCACAAAGACTACGTTAGCGAGGTTTACATTCCGGCGTTTTTGCGAGTTCGGGGAGGGAGTGGGCGGAGTCTCGGGGCCGGTGGGCGGAGACTCAGGGTTTGTTGTCCACGCCCCGAAAGAACCATTCGGTGAACTTCCTGAGTTGCGCCGAAGCCGTCTGGCTCTCCTCCTGGAGACGGATGTTGTCCTGACGGAGATGCTGAACTTCCTCCTGGAGCATGGCTTTGTCCTCCTTCTCCTGGAGGAGGAGAAAAGAAAAAAAATGGCCGACACGTGAGCAAAAAAAAGCGCCGCGAAAGTCTACGTATGCGTTGGTCTTGAGATTTGAGCTTCGTTCATTTTTATTGGATTAAATTTGTATTCAATTAAATTGTATTTCTTTTTTAGTTGTATTAAAGTTGTGTATAATTTCATTTTGATATTAGTTTAAGTTAATTTTAACTTTAATTTTACTTCTTGTTTTTATTGGATTTAATTTTAATTTTAATTTAATTTTAATTTAATTTTAATTTAATTTTAATTTAATTTTAATTTAATTTTAATTTAATTTTAATTTAATTTTAATTTAATTTTAATTTAATTTTAATTTAATTTTAATTTAATTTTAATTTAAAAATGTTACGCGGTTGGGTATACCCTGTGGGCTGGTCGTGACACATTTTGTCCGGTATTTTGATTTAATTTAATTTTAATTTAATTTTAATTTAATTTTAATTTAATTTTAATTTAATTTTAATTTAATTTTAATTTAATTTTAATTTAATTTTAATTTAATTTTAATTTAATTTTAATTTAATTTTAATTTAATTTTTCAGTTTCTGTATTAATTTAATTTTTCAGTTTCTGTATTAATTTATTTTTATTTTTGTTGTATTGTATTTTAATTGAATTTTGTTTGATTTTCATTTTATTCATTTTCAATTAAAAAGGTAATTTATATTTTAATATTTATTTCTATTCTACATTGATTTTTTAAATTATTGTATTTACATCTATTCTATTATTGTTTTATTTTATTTATCCATTCATAGTTCTCATTTATGTTATAATTTTCTATTACTTTATTTTTATCTTTATTTATTAATTATTATAAAATTATATTTATATATATTTAAATTGTGATTGTGCCTAGCATTTTATTTTGTGTATTTTTTTACAATACATATTATTTTTTTATATTATTTTGTTGTACTTTGAATACTTTGATTATATTTGTTCATACTAATTATTTTAAAACATATTTTTTGTTGTAAACTGAATGTTTTCATTTGATTGATTTATTTTATAATATTTTATTTCATTGTACATTAAATGCCTTCATTATACTTATTTGTTTATACTTATTAATACAAAAACCTAATTTTTACTGTAAACGGAATGTTTTCATTTGATTGATTTATTTTATCATATTTTAGGTTTTTATTTTTTTGGTTATATAGACTTTTTTGTGGATTGGGTGTTTTTATTGATTTTTTTGTAATCATTTTATAATTGCTTTAATCCATCGTTATTAATTTTATTATTTTATATTTCATTCATTTTTATTTTATTTTGTGTATATTTTTTTACAATACAATTCTTTCTTTTATATTATTTCATCGTATTGTACTTACAATACTTTCATTATATTTATTTGTTTAAACTTATTGTTTTAAAACATATTTTTTGTTGTAAACTGAATGTTTTCATTTGATTGATATATTTTATCATATTCTAGGTTTTATTTTTTTTACCATACAGACTTTTATTGTGGATTGGGTGTTTTTATTGAATTTAGTTGTAATTATTTTACAATTGGTACTTTTATATATTTTCTGTTTGATTGTTCATTGATTTTTTTTTTACTGTATTTATATTTTTTAGACAATATGTTTTAAATATATATATCTTAAATATATACAATGAGTCATGCTAGCGGCTACATGCTAACGACGACATGTTTACGAGTCATGCTAACGGCTACATGCTAAAGAGTGAATGCGAACCGCTGTTTTGGAAAGGACGTCGTTGGGCGTCGCCCCAAAATATACGCAGAGACAGAAATATGGCAAAAAGGGAACGTTCTTTTATATATAGATTTATATAGAAGCCCTTTTATTTAGCAACTGCCCCTAAAAGGAGGAATTGGAGGCTTCAAAAATGATATTATGATGAAAGGAAGGAATGAACAAAGCCATCAAAGACACGAGGGAAAGGCGAGAGGACGCGCCGCTATAGCGCCGTCCTCGCGGGAATTTCCCCGGTCGTCATGGCGACAAAAGATGCGGGGTCACCTTGCGAAGGTCGTGCTGCAACTGCCTGAGGATGACCTCCAACTGGTTGACCTTGCCCGTCAGCGTCGAAGGGCACCTCGTAGAAAGAAGGAGAAAAACAATCATAAATATATCCATTTAGATGACTTTTTTTCAGCTTAAGGCTTAAGTTAAATTCAAGACTTTTTAAGACTCTTTGAAATCAGATTTAAGACTCAAAAAGGAAAAAAGTCACACACAATTGAAAAAAAAACAAAATTGTAGTGCTTCTTTCCGCCACTACCGGCGGGTGGCGCTGTGAG
Organism: Urocampus carinirostris; assembly: GCF_059441175.1. NCBI lineage: Eukaryota > Metazoa > Chordata > Actinopteri > Syngnathiformes > Syngnathidae > Urocampus > Urocampus carinirostris. Next base: position 36,869,415 of record NC_142361.1, read on the forward strand.
AGCTCAGCCAGCATCCACCCCGAAGAAGAAATCCGCTTTCCTCTTCCTAGTTCGTGTGTAAACATTCTATACTGTATCTCCAGCGCGCTAAGAACTTTAACATTTTTATTGATTAATATCTTGAGCATCCATTCAATATGATTGGTGTAAAGCACATGTGGCAAACAGGCGGCCCGCGGGCCAGATCAGGCCCGCTAAGGGATTTAATCCGGCCCGCGAGACAACACTCAAAGAAGCGCAAGAGAAAAACGAGCTGCTGGTTGAAATATGTCAACTTGATGTTGCCAAAGCCAGGTTCCTCTTACAAAGACACTGTACTTGTATTTATTTGTCTCTCTCTCTCTCTCTCTCTCTCTCTCTCTCTCTCTCTCTCTCTCTCTCTCTCTCTCTCTCTCTCTCTCTCTCTCTCTCTCTCTCTCTCTCTCTCTCTCTCTCTCTCTCTCTCTCTCTCTCTCTCTCTCTCTCTCTCTCTCTCTCCACCCCTTTTCTCCCACTCTCTCTCTGTCACTCCCTGTGTCTCTCTTTTTCTCTTCCATTGTTGCTCTTTGTCTCTCTCTCTCTCTCTCTGTGTCTTTTTAACTTCATTTGCTCTAACTTCTTTTTTTCCTTTTCTCTCTTTCTCTCTTCCTACCCTTCGCGCTTTCTTTTCTCTTTTCTCTCTTCCGTCTTTCCTATTTCTCTTTGGATTTCTTTCTTCCTCTCCCTTTCTTTTCCCCCTCTTTCACGACTTTTTATCTTTTGTTTCTCACGCATCTCTCCCTCTCTCTTTCTTTTTCTTTGTCCTGCCCTCTCTCCTTTTCCCTCCCTCTTTCTCTTACGTCTTTATCTCTCTTTTTCTTTCTCTTTAATCCACTAGTCCGGCCCCCGACAGAACGTTTGTTCTATCGTGTGGCCCGAGTTCAAATGATTTTGACAAGAAGAAGTGAGCCGTTTCTTTGGAAATGAAAGTGGAATAAGAAAGCTTGATGCGGTTGATAAAATGGTTGGATCGCTTTTTTTCGGCCACTTTTCACCACGGAGGAGGATGTCGCCTAACTCTTGAAGCCCATCTTCCAAAAACAAGTTAAACTCAACTTTATTTATCTTTATAGAGCGGATTGTTTTATAAAATGTTTATTTTTTAGAACAAAACAATACAGGTTATGTATACTTCTATAAACCTTAAACATACAAAATATAGCCTTGAAACGCCAATTAAGGCCTTACTTTTAGGATGATGAATTCAATACCTTTTAAGACTATTCGAGGATCTGCAGGGAACCCTAGATACCGTTTTGATACGAAGAGAGCTAAATATTCGTTCCTATCCATCCTACACTTACTCGGAATCCAGATCGACCCCTTCGGCCTCCGCGACCCGCCGGGTCAGTTCCCGGGAAAGTTCCAGGACTTCGGCCCGTTGCATTTCCGACATGGTGCAGAAGGACGCCACCCGTTGGTCTGCGAAAATATCAAAGATCACGTTTGGCGAGAAAGAAACATTTTTACGGGAGATAAAAACACAGGAAAAGTGTCACGGTTGCCATGGCGCACAATCGGCCCCGCCCACTGCACCCACAACACTTTGTCCAGTTCCCTGCTGGTTTCCTGTCCGGTATTGTGATAGTCTGGTCAGGGCTCTGGCATGTAATCGTTAGCATGTAGTCATTAGCATCTACTCATTGTCATCTGCCTGTTAGCATGTTGCCGTTGGTATAAATCATTAGCAGGACTCATTTAAATGTAGTCGTTAGCATTTAGCCCTTGCATGACTTGTTATTATCTACTTGTTAACATGTAGCTGTTATCATCTCAGGTAGCCATTAGCATGACTCATCAGCATCTACAAGTTAACATAACTTGTGAGCATGTAGTCATTAGCATCAACTCGTCAGCATGTAGCCATTAGCATGACTCGTAAACATCCACTTGTTAGTATGTAGTTGTTAGTATGTAGCCCTTAGAATGACTCATCAGATGTAGCTGTTAGCATGACTCAAAAGCATGTAGCCATTAGCATGACTCGTAAGCATACACTCTTTGTCTCTTTCTCTCTCTGTCTTTTAACCTCTTTTGCTCTAACTTCCTTTTTTCCTTTTCTCTCTTTTCTCTTTCTCTCTTCCTACCCTTCGCACTTTCTTTTCTCTTTTCTCTCCTTCTGTCTTTCTATTTCTCTTTGGATTTCTTTACTCCTCTCCCTTTCTTTTCCCCATCTCTCACGACTTTTTATCTCTTTTGTTTCGCACACTCTCTCCCTCTCTCTCTTACTCTTCCACCCCTTTTCTCCCACTCTGTCTCTGTCTCTTTCACTCTCTGCGTCTCTCTTTTTCTCTTCTTTTGTTGCTCTTTGTCTCTTTCTATCTGTGTCTTTTTAATTTATTTTGCTCTAACTTCCTTTTTTCCTTTTCTCTCTTTTCTCTTTCTCTCTTTCTACCCTTCGCACTTTCTTTTCTCTTTTCTCTCCTTCTGTCTTTCTATTTCTCTTTGGATTTCTTTACTCCTCTCCCTTTCTGTCCCCCTCTTTCACGACTTTTTATCTCTTTTGTTTCTCACGCTCTCTCCCTCTCTCTCTTTTTCTTTCTTTGTCCCGCCTTCTCTCCTTTTCCCTCCCTCTTTCTCTTATTTCTTTATCTCTCTTTTTGTTTCTCTTTAATCTACTCGTCCGGCCCCCCGACAGAATGTTTGTTTCATCATGTGGCCCCCGAGTTAAAATGAGTTTGACACCAATGCTCTAATCCATTGGCAGACAAAAAGTGAATTGAGTCTGGAGGTGGAGGCTCCGACCGGTCAGGAGTCAGAATAATACCAATCTTCTATTGGCTGAACTACCTCCCACTATACTTTTCCCTCTTGTCGACCTGATCTTCCATGGCGAGCGATGGCGGTGTCGGGGACGCAAAAACGGGTCGGTAGCCGGGACAGGAGAGCAAAAACGTGGTCGGGGTCGGAAGCGAGTCGAAAGCCAAAATAGGAGAGAAGACTTAGTCGGGGACAAAAGAAGTAGAAAGCCGGGACGGGAGAGCAGACGTGGACAGGATCAAAAACGGGTCGAAGCCGGGGGACAGACGGGAGCAAAAACGGGAGGTTCACTGAGGTGAAGGTTCGCAGACGGACTGACAAAAGGGGACAGACAGTACTGAGGACTCTATTGGCTGAACTACCTCCCATTATACCTTTCCCTCTTGTCGACCTGTTCATGGCCATACCACCCTGAAAACGCCCGATCTCTGGACCCAAAGCGTGGGGGCCTTCTTAGGACTCGGATGGCAGACTGCTTATGAAAACCAGGTGCTGTTAGTAGGTCATTTTGCGCACGCTCTGCTACGACAGCACTGACTGTACCCCCCTTACCCTGTTTCTTCTCGTTTGCATGAGAAGGGTTGGAAGATAAAGTGACAGTGTGTAATTGACACTGGAGTGGAAAACAAAGCCGAAGCGTGTCCGATCAAAGAAGCCCGAAGAACAACAAATAAAGGAGCGAGTTGGATGCACCCGGTGGAGCTGAAAAGACCCGATAGCTGGAGTTGGTCAGAGCTAGCTAACTTTAGCGGGAAAGGCTACAAAAAGGCCAGTAAAAGATTGCAAGAGCAAGCTTTATTGACACCAAACAGCAAATTCAAACAACAGCACCAAACAGCGAGCCATAGTCTGCAGCCAAATGGCCAAAATGAGTGGCTAGAGAGGGAAACAGTCAGAATAAAGTGGAAGATGCCTGGATAACAGAAAACAGGATTGTCGGATGTGGGAGGCGATTGAAATTCAAGGACGAAGAAGTAGCAGCTCAAAAAAACAATAGCAGCGAGGTACAGCTTGCAGCCAAGTGGCAAAACAGAGTGGTTAGAGAAGGAAACAGTGGAAAAAAAGTGGAATATGCTGGAATCACTGAACTCAATTGATGTTGAGGGTGCGTGACACTGAAGGACAAAGCAGTAACAGCTAACAATAACCATAGCAGCAAGCAGCGAGTCATAACCTGCATCCTAGTGGCTAACACGAGTGGCTAGAGATAAAAACAGTGGAAAAAAAGTGGATAAGGCTAGAATCATGGAAATAGTTGACATTTGATAAGGAAGGCGAGTGATATTGAAGGATGAAGCAGAACCAGCTGACAATAACAACAGCCGTCAGCAATAGCGTGACTAACATGAGTGACTAAAGAAGGAAACAGTCAAAAAAATCCATGGATGCCTTAATCACAGTATTCTGTGACCGTCAAATGCAGGGCTCAGCTGAGGAAGGCGAGTGAAACTGAAGGAAAAGGCAGTAAAACCATAGCAGCAGTAGCGAGTCATAAGCTGCAGCCTAGTGGCTAATATGAGTGGCTAGAGAAGGAAACAGTGGAAGAAAAGTGGATAAGGCTAGAATCATGGAAATAGTTGACATTTGATAAGGAAGGCGAGTGATATTGAAGGACGAAGCAGAACCTGCTGACAATAACAACAGCCGTCAGCAATCGCATGACTAACATGAGTGACTAGAGAGGGAAACAGTCGAAAATAGCCATGGATGCCTTAATCACAGTATTCTGTGACCGCCAAATGCAGGGCTCAGCTGAGGGAGGCGAGTGAAACTGAAGTATGAAGCAGTATAACCATAGCGGCGAGCAGCGAGACATAACCTGCAGCCTAGTGGCTAATATGAGTGGCTAGAGAAGGAGACAGTGGAAAAAAGTGGATAAGGCTGGAATCATGGAAATAGTTGACATTTGATAAGGAAGGCGAGTGATATTGAAGGGCTAGGCAGAACCAGCTGACAATAACAACAGCCGTCAGCAATCGCATGACTAACATGAGTGACTAGAGAAGGAAACAGTCGAAAAAAAATTCATGGATGCCTTAATCACAGTATTCTGTGACCATCAAATGCAGGGCTCAGCTGAGGGAGGCGAGTGAAACTGAAGGAAAAGGCAGTAAAACCATAGCAGCAGTAGCGAGTCATAAGCTGCAGCCTAGTGGCTAATATGAGTGGCTAGAGAAGGAAACAGTGGAAGAAAAGTGGATAAGGCTAGAATCATGGAAATAGTTGACATTTGATAAGGAAGGCGAGTGATATTGAAGGACGAAGCAGAACCTGCTGACAATAACAACAGCCGTCAGCAATCGCATGACTAACATGAGTGACTAGAGAGGGAAACAGTCGAAAATAGCCATGGATGCCTTAATCACAGTATTCTGTGACCGCCAAATGCAGGGCTCAGCTGAGGGAGGCGAGTGAAACTGAAGTATGAAGCAGTATAACCAGCGAGACAGAACCTGCAGCCTAGAGGCTAACACAAGTGGCTGGAGACAGAAACAGTGGAAAAAAAGTGGATAAGGCTAGAATCATGGGAATAGTTGACATTTGATAAGGAAGACAAGTGATATTGAAGGACGAAGCAGAAAAAGCTGACAATCACAACCGCTCTCAGCAATCGCGGGACTAACATGAGTGACTAGAGAAGGAAACAATAGAAAAACAAGCCATGGATACCTTAATAAAAGTATTCTGTGACCGTCAAATGCAGGGCTCAGCTGACGGGAGGCGAATGAATACTGAAGGACGAAGAAGGAACGGCAAATAATAACAATAACACGAGTGGCTAGAGAAGGGATAAGTGAAAAAAAGAGCGCTTTATGCCTGAATCATGAAAATTAGTGACACGAGCAGCTCTGAATGCCAACTGAGAACAGAATCAGCTATCAAAGAATAGTGGCTAAAATGAATGGCTAGATAGGGAAACAGTGACATAAGTTACCTACGTAATTACTTCCCAACCTACTAACTTATGTACTTCCATACTTACTAACATACGTATTCATCTACTTAGTTACTTCTGTACTTACACATTTAGCAAACAGGAGCAGCTAACAACAACAAAAAAAGCTAGCGGCAAGCCTTAGCCTGCAACATGAGCTAACAGAAGTGGCTAAAGAATGAAACAGTGGAAAAAAGTAGTACAAATGTTTAAACCTAACATCTGAGATGTGCTTTCGCTTAATATTCCAACCAATGGTTAATTATCTTAATGAATGACGTTAAAGAATGGCTTTTTAATACACACTGTCCCTTTAATAACATCATTGAATGTCCGAGCGAGTTAAATGAAGGGAGCGGAGCCCGGGGGCCGCGTCGGTTCGGTTTCCGTTCCACTTAAACGCCTTGCCGCAGGGAAACGCGGCAGGGAAACGAAACAAAACCGGAATCCAGAAACGGGAGTTGTTACTCACGATGACATACGAGTTGTCACATGCTACGTTGCCCGCTGAGTCGGCTCGGGGTCACTAAAAGTTCAATTCGTTTCCATGACGAAGGGGAAAAAAAAATCTCGCTGCCAGAAAATAGAATAAAAAAAGATCGGGGGTTTTCATGGTTGTACGGCCATGAACAGGGAGACGAGAGGGAAAGGTATTGTGGGAGGTAGTTCAGCCAATAGAAGATTGGCATGTTCCTGATGCGAACCGATAGCAGGCCAGCATTTTAAAAGATATCGACGTCTCTAGAAATAAGAATTAAAAAAAAAAAAAAATTAGCAACAGAAAATGCACTTTTCTTTTAAAATCGAAAGCCCGAGTTCTAAAATCTATTAAAAATAACAAAACAAAAAAACTAAAGGTAGATAAGAAATCGCCATAAAATACACCGAAAACCAAAACTGACCTCCATGAAGGTTTTGAAGGAATAAAGATGCAAGGGAGAAAGTCGAAGGCCCAGGTGTGAAACAGGCGGCCCGCGGGCCAAATCAGGCCCGCTAAGGGATTGAATCCGGCCCGCGAGACAACACTCAGAGAAGCGCAAGAGAAAAACAAGCTGCAGGTTGAAATATGTCAACTTGATGTTGCCAAAGAAAGGTGCCTCGAACAAAGACACTGTACTTGTATTTCTCTCTCTCTTTCTCTTTCTCTCTCTCTTTCTTTTCTACCTCTTCTCTCCCACTCTGTCTCTGCCTCTTTCACTCTCTGTTTCTCTCTTTTTCTCTTTCTTTGTTGCTCTTTGTCTCTTTCTCTCTCTTTGTCTTTTTAACTTCTTTTGCTCTAACTTCCTTTATTCTTTCTCTCTCTTTTCTCTTTCTCTCTTCCTACCCTTCGCGCTTTCTTTTCTCTTTTCTCTCCATCTGTCTTTCTATTTCTCTTTGGATTTCTTTCTTCCGCTCCCTTTCTTTTCCCCCTCTCTCATGACTTTTTATCTTTTATTTCTTACGCTCTCTCTCTCTCTCTTCCCCTCTTTTCCACCCCTTTTCTCCCACTCTCTGTCTCTGGCTCATTCACTCTCTGTTTCTCTCTTTTTCTCTTCCTTTGTTGCTCTTTGTCTCTTTCTCTCTCTGTGTCTTTTTAACTTCTTTTGCTCTAACTTCCTTTTTTCCTTTTCTCTCTTTTCTCTTTCTCTTTCTACCCTTTGCGCTTTCTTTTCTCTCCTTCTGTTGTTCTATTTCTCTTTGGATTTCTTTCTTCCGCTCCCTTTCTTTCCCCTCTCTCTCACAACTTTTTATCTATTGTTTCTCCCTCTCTCTCTTTCTTTGTCCCGCCCTCTCTTCTTTTCCCTCCCTCTTTCTCTTATTTCTTTATCTCTCTTTTTCTTTCTCTTTAATCTACTACAAGGACAGTACAAACATCTTCTTTGTTCCTTTATCACTTTGTTTTCCTTATCCTCACTGTAAAATGTGGAACTGGAGTCCCACGTCCAATTTCGTTGTCACAATATATCCCATGTTGTAACAATGACAGTAAAGGTATGTTCTATTCTATTCTATTGTATTCTATTCTACTAGTCCGGCCCCGACAGAATGTTTGTTCTATCGTGTGGCCCCCGAGTTAAAATGAGTTTGACACCCCTGGTCTAGGGCCTAGGTCATCTAGGGGGCGCTAGAGGCCAGGGGAAGGCAGGTTTACCTTCGAAGGATTTTGCGGCATCAAGCAGGTGAGACCAGTCCAGGCCCGTAGCGGCATCCGGGGGGGGCATGAGCCCCGACTGGGGGGGCACAAACCCCTTCTGACCCGACTTGGACCTTCCTGCCAAGAAGCCGTCCGAGAACCGGAACTCACCTGTAAAGACAGGCGGGGGCCTGGTTCAGTTTTTGGGCCTGGGGGGAGGGGGCTAATCGAGGGTTGGTGACCCAAAATGTTGAAAAAGCCGTATTGGACCAAAAAACAAAACAAAAAAACCCACCGAAAAAAAAAGCTGAAAAAAAAGACAGCTTAATCGAGATAAATAGATAGAAAGAGAGAGAGAGAAAGAGATAGATAGATAGATAGATAGATAGATAGATAGATAGATAGATAGATAGATAGATGTTTAGATGTCTAGATAAATAGGGAGAGAGAGAGAGAGAGAGAGAGAGAGAGATGTCTAGATGTCTAGATAGATAGATAGATGTCTAGATAGATAGATGTTTAGATGTCTAGATAAATAGGGAGAGAGAGAGAGAGAGAGAGAGAGAGAGATGTCTAGATAGATAGATAATGTCTAGATAGATAGATAGATAGATAGATAGATGCCTAGATAGATAGATGTTTAGATGTCTAGATAAATAGGGAGAGAGAGAGAGAGAGAGAGAGAGAGAGAGAGAGAGATGTCTAGATGTCTAGATAGATAGATAGATGTCTAGATAGATAGATGTTTAGATGTCTAGACAAATAGGGAGAGAGAGAGAGAGAGAGAGATGTCTAGATGTCTAGATAGATAGATAATGTCTAGATAGATAGATAGATAGATAGATAGATGCCTAGATAGATAGATGTTTAGATGTCTAGATAAATAGGGAGAGAGAGAGTGGAGAGAGAGAGAGAGAGAGAGAGAGAGAGAGAGAGAGAGAGATGTCTAGATAGATAGATAGATAGATAGATGGATGTTTAGATGTCTAGATAAATAGGGAGAGAGAGAGAGAGAGAGAGAGAGAGAGAGAGAGATGTCTAGATGTCTAGATAGATAGATAGATAGATAGATAGATAGATAGATGGATGTTTAGATGTCTAGATAAATAGGGAGAGAGAGAGAGAGAGAAAGAGAGAGAGAGATATGGTCTTGACAGTATTTTGTAGTATTTCAACAGGACGGGACAGCCAGGATCGATACCAGATACACGAGCAGATGCAGGACGGACGGGATCGATACCGGACAGGACGGGACAGCCAGGATCGATACCAGATACACGAGCAGATGCAGGACAGACGGGATCGATACCGGACAGGACGGGACAGCCAGGATCAATACCAGATACAAGAGCATATACGGGACAGACGGGATCGATACTGGATAGGAAGGGACAGCCAGGATCGATACCAGATACAATAGCAGATATGGGACGGACGGGATCGATACTGGACAGGACGGGACAGACAGGATCGATACCAGATACTGGAGACTGGAGTCAGATATCAGACAGGACGAGACGGATGGGATCGACCCCGACCACGTTTTTGAAATATTTTTTGCGCCAAATTTCAAGCTTTTAAAGCAAATAAATATCGGCTCCAAATGTTGGCTTCCTCTCAATACTAATAATTGGCATCCCATATCGGTCAATCCTAAAAGATTATTTATTCCAATGCAATTCTGTGGTTTAATTTGTAGATCTAGAGTCGTTATTTTGTCACAGTCGTATACTCTCAGTCGGTAATGATGTCATCGAGGTAAGTTTGCTCCTCATTGGTTTTTATGAAGCTGCGACGCTACTTTGCAGAGTTTCCCTTTTGGCATGTGGTCCCGGTCCCATTTCTGTTCTTACTTCTTAGGTTGGACGAGGGCACGTGGCGTAGTATGCGCGGGGGCAGCGTGCAGTGGTAAGGCGGCGTGCTGCTGAAGAGGATGTCGTGCGTCGCCACATCCGACGCCGATCCGAACGACGAACCCCGGCGGTTGCTGCAAACGCTCTCGTCCGACAGAGTCCGGTAGAGCGACGGGCTGCCCGGCGCCGGAAGCTGCAGCAGAAAAGAAATAACTGTTATCCCTCGCTGGAAAAGAATCCCGGGATCTGTTATCCCCGATCGCATATTGCTGCAAGCGTAGCCATCAGAGTGAATTTTTTGTTGCCTATTCTAGCACTGTCTACCAAAAATGTGAACCATACTTGTGCACCCACGATCCATTATCCCCAATCGCATATTGCTGCGAGCAGCGATCGGCAAAAAGCTCTTTTTCCAGTCTTGGCGTCTCTTTTTTAGCCCTTTTTTCCTCATAAAATAAACTACACTCGTGCAGCCACGTTCCATTATCCCCAATCCCATAAAGCTACAAGCGGGGATCAGCAGAAGGTGTTTCTCAATCAATTAATCAAAATATACTTGTCTAGCACTATGTAACATTTAGGACATGCCTTTCTGGGTCACCTATAATAAAATGCACATTTGTGGTCGCGATCCATTCTCCCTGGTCTATTTAAATTCACCCCTGTCCAGAAAGTAGATACATTTCTTGTTTTTTAACAAGATTTTTAGTAAAAATTGAAAGGATAATGGTCAGCAATGTGTTAATCAGTCGTGATTTTTTTGATCATGATAAAAATCAAGACCTGAATATTATTTTTAGAAACTGCAATCCCTCGCTAGTTTGTACTTTACGGTCTCAGTGCATCACAAGTTAAACATTTTACGTGAACCATTATCCCCCATTTCTTATGTTATGCCAGCAAGCACCTGGAAATCAATTTTTTTTAGCCTGGATGCTCATTTTTGGTGTCCACTTAAAATGAATTTGTTATTGTACAGCCTTGATCCATTATCCCCAATCCCATATTTCTGTTTTGGACCACCTGAAATCACTGCGCCATTTCAGCCACAATCAATTATCCTCAATCGCATACCTGCAGAGTGCAATTTTGTTGAACCTGGTGGCTCTTTTTTGCCATTCTCTCAACCGAAATGTGAACTGCACTCGTATGGCTATGATCCATGATCCCCGATCGCATATTGATGCAAGCAAGAGGACACTTTTGCTGGTCCTGCCAGATCGTTTTAACAGTTCTGTCCATCAAAAAGTGGACTGCATTTGTGGGGCTGTTATCCTTTATCCCCAATCTACTATTGCTCCAACCAAGGACTGGCTAAAGACATTTTCGTGAAATGCACAGTTGTGCCCGTGATCCATTCTCCCTGATTAAATCAATCTCTGTCCAAAAGTAGGTACATTTCTTTTCTTTTTTTCACATTTTATTTTGTAAACAGCAAAGCAATGTGCTAATCAGTCACTATTTTTTTTGCAGGGGGAAGAATTTGGATAAAACTGAGGCTTGACTATTATTTTTAAAACACTGTGACTTTCTGTTATCCCTTACTACTTTGTAGTTCCTGGCCTCAGTGCATTACACATTAAATCATATTCTGTGATCCGTTATCCAATGTTCCCTGTAAATTTTCCTTACGGGTCTGAGCGTTCACACAAAGTCGGTGAGCAACGCTTGAAACAACAGTGAGCAACAGTAATCCCAAGTGTGGCAACTAATCCATTATCAAACATGTCCAAAACTTGACATCAAGTTAGATTTTGCTGAGTTTCCGGCAATGCAACATTCTTTTTCTCTTTTGAATGAATTGACTCATGTACGATTGCCTACAAACGTCGTTTGTTCTTACAGTTCTTTCACAAGATATCCATTTCTTTTTTTTTCCTGATATATTTTGTCGCATAATATTAACATTTTTGGGGGCTTATGGAGTCGGTTGCAAGATACAGAACTGTACTTAATCACGTTTTTTTAGTGGAAATACAATGTTGGCAACAAGATTCAATTGATATCATTGGAAATTTTTGAATGCAACACAAACTTCTTTTTCTTTTTTCCGTGTTTTTTTTCTACTTTTTTAAAAATTCCTATAAAAAAAGTCTCATTGTGTTTATTTTTTCCGAGCTGTTACTTTTTTCTTTTTGTTTTCTATTTACTTTTTTTCCTACGTTTCTTTCTTTTCTTTTTTTCTTGCTTTTTTTCTAAATTTTTCCTTCTTTTTTTTCCTCTTCCTTTTGTTTCTTTTTTTCTCAGCTTTTCACTCCTCTTTCATTTTGGTATTTTTTTCTTTTTTGTTCTATTCCCCCCTTCCTTTAAATCATTTTTTGTGCATCATTTTACATGATATTTGGTCATGTTGGGATGAAAGAAGCAAAAACAACCCGAAGAGCCGTTGAGGACCCGAAAGAGTGTAGGAGAAAATGTAGGTTCGATAATCTTTTAAGTCTTCTTTCGTGATTGAATAAGTACATCGGGAGCCAGCCATGAGGGGGAGCCTTTTATTTCGTCATCCCAAAAGAACTCAGAGAACTCCAGACATAACACTGCTCTTATAGCTTCAGTTTGAGCCCAACCCAAAAGGCGGCCCTAGTCCTCAGTAATCAACACGGAAGATGCTGTCGTAACCTTATTAGGACATGTTGTTCGCCTCAGTTTGCTCAGAGAGTCCTTGAAGAAGGGCCTTGCAGGTCTCAACTGTCTTGCCAAGGATCTTCCCGAAATTTCAATGTCAATCATTTCTAAATGTATGTAACTCTATACGACAAATGCAAGTCTGTTTGCCACAACAAGAGCCGGTTCCTTTTAGTGAGCCGAGCCGAAGAAGCCGGTTCTCGACAAACTCTACTGACTTTACTCAACTTCGTTCTACTTCGACTCGACTTCAAAATACCGCATTTAGGACACAACGTCAGGGGAACCCGTGTATTTTGACCTTCATGCACTGTAACTTTGACTTAATTCGCTTCTTAATTAGCAATTTTGAGCCCTCATTTTTGTGCGCTGGCTCGATTTTCTTGTGCGCCGAGAATGTTAGCTTAGAGGGAACACTGCCGTTATCCCTGATTGCTTATTTCTGCGAGCAGATACCCTCACACCACACTTTTGTTAAGTCTGGTAACTCTTTTTTTGCCCTCATTCCCGCTTAAAATAAACTGTACTCATGCAGCCTTGACCCATTATCCCCAACCCCATCCTGCTTTAAACATGGACGAGCAGAAGGCATTCTATTTCCTCGTGTGTCCACACAAAACGTCTTTTCCTTGACGTCAGCCGCACAATAGTTGGTGCCACCGAGGTCCGAAATCAATCTTTGGGCACCCGCTAGCTCGCCCACACGAGGAATCACATGGGAAGTGACATAAACGCTAACCTCGGCTGGATTACTCGCAGTCACGTCAACATCTATTCCATTACATATGAGAACATGTTTTTTTTCTCTATTGTCAGGATTGTAAAGCGTCTCTTTGACGTGCCAGCTGATGATTGAGAAAGCAACAGAGTGCCTGCCCCCCCCCCCCTTAACAAAGTATATATTCATTAGGATGATTATGCTTGGAGATCCGTTCGCATGCATAGTCTTTGTACATGTTATCAGTAAGAGAGGATGTGAGGCTTACAATGGAGCGCAATCAGCTACTTTGGCCTTTGTTATCGAGATCCTTTCGAAGCCGGAGCGGAAAAATACAACGCCGAGATTTTTTCAACGGTATCAAGCGGAAAAAGATACATTTACAGCAGGGGTCGGGGACCTACGGCCGGCGAGCGATACACGGCTTTTCTCAAGAGAACATATGGCTCGAAGATGAAATGATACCCGTGCAAACCTTATCTGAAGCGTTCCCATTCTAACAAGTCCAGAGACAAGTCGAGTGTGTGCATGGCTGACCTAGCGCTAATAGCACGAGTGGTTTAACAGTATATAAAGTGCATACCCCCCACGGCAGTTTACAGCCGAGGTGTCACACCAACAGACCTGGTTTCGGCGGTATGTCGCTAAGGAATTCTTTAAATGGAAGCTCCTCAAAGAATTTGGGTTCACTGTTGAGACACCTGATGATGAAAACCCATAGAAAACGTGTAAACAGCCAGAAGTGCCAGCCAAGCACACAGATCAGTTTGATTGGGGGAGCAGTCGAGGTGTCACACCAACAGACCCCGTTTCGGCTGTACGTCGCTAAGGAATTCTTTAAATGGAAGCTCATCGAACAATTTGGGTTCACTGTTGAGACACCTGATGATGAAAACCCATAGAAAGCGTGTAAACAGCCAGAAATGCCAGCCAAGCACACAGATTAGTTTGATTGGGGGAGCAGTCGAGGTGTCACACCAACAGACCCCGTTTCGGCGGGACGTCACTAAGGAATTCTTTAAATGGAAGCTCATCGAACAATTTGGGTTCACTGTTGAGACACCTGATGCTAAAAACCCATAGAAAACATGCAAACAGCCAGAAATGCCAGCGAAGCACACAGATTAGTTTGATTGGGGGAGCAGTCGAGGTGTCACACCAACAGACCCCGTTTCGGCGGGACGTCACTAAGCAATTCTTTGAATGGAAGCTCCTCAAAGAATTTGGGTTCACTGTTGAGACACCTGATGATGAAAACCCATAGAAAACGTCTAAACATCCAGAAACGCCAGCCAAGCACACAAACAATCCTTTCCCTTTTTCCCCAAAAAACTAAGAGAAACGTACGCAAGTGGGTCCTGTCTCCATTCTGGTCCTGACACATTTGTTTACTAACAAACTACTTCTTACGATTTTCAATGGGTAATAAGTGACACGAGTCTTTGGAGTTTGCGGCATCCCAAAATAAGACATTCGTGCATCCCCAGGGTCCCTTCCAGGAGCATAATAAATGAGGAAGAGGGCAAAGATGCAATAATGTCTCCATCAGACATTTAGTTGTTCATTCAGAACATCCCCCCAGAGTAGACCAAATCGAATCCACCTGTCAATAGCCGATAAAGCCGCAGATGTTTGCTCCGGCTTGCCGGTTATCTACTCGGAAAATAGCTCCAGGGACGTTTTGCTCGTGTGGAATCGCTGTTCGGTCATCCATCTCATTTCAGCACCGCCTATCCTCAGTAGGGTCTCGGGGGTGCTGGAGCCCATCCCAGCTCTCTTCGGGCAGTGGGCAGGGGTCACCTTGAACTGGTTGCCAGCCAATCGCAGGGCACACAGGGACAGGCAAGCATTCACTCACTCATTCACACGTAGGGATCATTTGGAGTCACCATTTCACCTGCCATGCATGTTTTTGGAACGTGGGAGGCACAGGGAGAACATGCAAACTCAGTGGGAGGCCGGAACGGATTTCAATCTGGGGCCTCAGAACTGTGGGGCAGACAGGATCGATACCAGATACTGAAGACTGGAGTCAGATATCAGACATGACGAGACAGATGGGATCGACCCCGACCCCGTTTTTGCTCTCCTGTCTCCGCTACTGACCCGTTTTTCCGTTTCCAACACCGCCCTCGCTCGCCACGGAAGATCCACTTCCGCGTTCAGAGCGACCTGCTTCCCGCGTCCAGCAATCACCGGATCGTGGGAGCAACCCTTTCTCTTTTTTCAATAAAACTTGTGAGAAACGTTACGCGATTTTGGTCCTGTTTCCGTTATGGTCTTGACCAGGGGTGTCAAACATGCAGCCTGGGGGCCAGGTCAGGCCCGCTAAGGGATTGAATCCGGCCCGCGAGACAACGCTCAGTGAAGCACAAGGGAAAAACGAGCTGCAGGTTGAAATAAGTCCACTTGATGTTGCCAAAGCCAGGTGCCTCTCACAAGACAGTGTACTTGTATTTCTCTCTCTCTCTCTCTCTCTCTCTCTCTCTCTCTCTCTCTCTCTCTCTCTCTCTCTCTCTCTCTCTCTCTCTCTCTCTCTCTCTCTCTCTCTCTCTCTCTCTCTCTCTCTCTCTCTCTCTCTCTCTCTCTCTCTCTCTCTCTCTCTCTCTCTCTCTTCCTCCCTTTTTCTCTCACTCTCTGTGTCTATCACTTTCTGTGTCTCTTTCTCTTTCTTTGTTTCTCTTTGTCTCTTTTTTTCTCTGTGTCTTTTTACCTTCTTTTGCCCCCTCTTCCATTTTTCCTTTTCTCTATTTCGCTCTCTCCTGCTTTCCCCTTCTCTCCTTCTCCCATTCTCTCTTTCTCTCCTTCTCTTTTCTCTCCTTTCCTCTTTCTCTCTTTCTATTTCTCGTTGGATATCATTCTTTCTCTCTCTTTCTTCCCCCCTCTCTCACTATTTGTCTTTATATCTTTTTTGTTTCTCACATTCTCTCTCCCTCTCTCTTCTCTCTCTCTTTCTCCCTTTCATTGTCCCACCCTCTCTCTTTTTCTCTCCTTCACTTTGTCTTATTTCTTTCTCTCTTTTCCTTTCCCTCTAATCTACTAGTCCGGCCCCCGGGAGAATGTTTGTTCTATCGTGTGGCCCCCGAGGTAAATTGAGTTTGACACCCCTGGTCTTGACAGTATTTTGTGGTACTGCCATGCATGTTTTTGGAAGGTGGGAAGCACAGGGAGAACATGCAAACTCAGAAGGAGGCCGGTAACGGATTTCAATCTGGGGCCTCGGAACTGTGGGGCTGAAGTGCTAACCACTCAGCCTCCAGGGCAGCTCCTGTACCTGGTGTTAGGGTTTAACCACTGAAGGTTTTGGACTCTCCATCCATGGTCCTCACCTTCTGACTTTCACCCGGCGGACTTTCGGTCAGCATCATTTTGAAGTAGTCTTCCTTAGAAAGCCGTTGAGAGGATTCTCCATCCCGCCCGGCTGATTCCTCGGCATACAGTTGCCTGGGAACAAAGAAGGGGTGGAGGGGTTAGAGGTCATTCGGCAAGGTCACGAGAGGCTTAACGGTCGAGCTAGCAAGTTGTGAAGGTCAAACAAGGGCAAAGTGAGGAGAGCACAAACGAGCGGCGTGAAGATAAAAGATAAAACGAGGGGATGGTTGGAAAAACACCAGGAAGGAAGTGCAGGAAACAAAAACACTCAAAACACACTGTGGTGTCCGCATTCTATTTTAATATCGGTCCGATATCAGCCCGCTATCAGATGATATCAAATTTCGTCCCGAATCTCTACTCAAGTAGTCCATCCCAGTTTTCATTTTTAAATACTAGAAAAATTCGAAATCTTCAGACTTGAATCCTCTTACATCACAGGTGTCAAACAGGCGACCCGCGGGCCAGATCAGGCGCGCTGAGGGATTGAATCCGGCCCGCGGGACAACACTCAGAGAAGCGCAAGAGAAAAACAAACTGCAGGTTGAAATATGTCAACTTGATGTTGCCAAAGCCAGGTGCCTTGAACAAAGACACTGTACTTGTATTTATTTCTCTCTCTCTCTCTGTCTCTCTCTCTCTCTCTCTCTCTCTGTCTCTCTCTCTTCCAACCCTTTTCTCCCACTCTCTCTCTCTCTCTCTCTCTTCCAACCCTTTTTCTCCCACTCTCTCTCTCTCTCTGTCCCTCTCTCTTCCACCCCTTTTTCTCCCACTCTCTCTCTCTCTCTGTCTCTGTGTCTCTCTCTCTCTCTCTCTCTCTGTCTCTCTTTCTTCCAACCCTTTTCTCCCACTCTCTCTCTCTCTCTCTCTTCCAACCCTTTTTCTCCCACTCTCTCTCTCTCTCTCTCTGTCCCTCTTTCTTCCACCCCTTTTCTCCCACTCTCTCTCTCTCTGTCCCTCTCTCTTCCACCCCTTTTTCTCCCACTCTCTCTCTGACTCTCTTCCACCCCTTTTTCTCCCACTCTCTCTCTGACTCTCTTCCACCCCTTTTTCTCCCACTCTCTCTCTGACTCTCTTCCACCCCTTTTTCTCCCACACACTCTCTCTCTCTCTCTTCCACCCCTTCTTTCCCCCCCTCTCTCTCTCTTCCACCCCTTTTTTCCCTCTCTCTCTCTCTCTCTCTTCCACCCCTTTTCTCCCTCTCTCTCTCTCTCTTCCACCCCTTTTTCTCCCACTCTCTCTCTCTCTCTCTGTCCCTCTTTCTTCCACCCCTTTTCTCCCACTCTCTCTCTCTCTCTCTCTCTCTCTCTCTCTTCCACCCCTTTTCACCCATTTTCTCTCTCTCTCTCTCATGACTTTTTATCTTTTGTTTCTCACGCGCTCTCTTTTTCTTTATCCCTCTTTTTTCTTTTCTCTTGAATCTACTAGTCCGGACCCCGACAGAATGTTTGTTCTATCGTGTGGCCCCTGTGTTAAAATGAGTTTGACACCCCTGTCTTACATTAATAAATATTTGTAAACTGTCAATGTCCTGCTGATTAAATCACTTCTTTTGTTTCTGTGAGAAATTAAAAAAAATTGTAAATGTGGCATACCTCAATCTATAATTGACCTTTAAAATTGGCCCATTTTTAGACAAGTTCGGTCTTTAAAATTTTTTTTTAAAAAGACCTAGTTTTGACTTCTTGTCTTGATAAAGACCACCAAACAAAGACGTTTTTAGAAAGAACCTTGGTTTAGAACAGGGGTGTCAAACTCATTTGAACTCGGGGGCCACACGATAGAACAAACATTCTGTCGGGGGCCGGACTAGTAGCTTAAAGAGAAAGAAAACAGAGATAAAGAAATAAGAGAAAGAGGGAGGGAAAATGAGAGAGGGCGGGACAAAGAAAGAGAGAGAGGGAGAGAGCGTAAGAAACAAAAGATAAAAAGTCGTGAGAGAGGGGGAAAAGAAAGGGGGAGGAAGAAAGAAATCCAAAGAGAAATGGAAAGACAGAAGAGAGAAAAGAGAAAAGAAAGCGCGAAGGGTATGAAGAGAGAAGGAGAAAAGAGAAAAGAAACAAAGGAAGTTAGAGCAAAAGAGGTTAAAAGACCCAGAGAGAGAAAGCGACAAAGAGCAACAAAGGAAGAGAAAAAGTGAGACACAGAGAGTGATAGAGACAGAGACAGAGAGTGGGAGAAGAGAGAGAGAGGGAGAGCAAGAGCGAGAGAGAGAGGGAGGGAGCGTAAGAAACAAAAGAGATGAAAAGAGAAGTCGTGAGAGAGGGGAAAGAGAAATAGAAAGACAGAAGGAGAGAAAAGAGAAAGGAAAGTGCGAAGGTTAGGAAGAGAAAAAGAGTAAAGAGAGAAACAGGAAAAAAAAGTTAGAGCAAAATAAGTTGAAAAAGACACAGAGAGAGAAAGAGACAAAGAGCAACAAAGGAAGAGAAAAAGAGAGACACGGATAGTGAAAAAGACAGAGACAGAGAGTGGGAGAAGAGAGAGAGAGAGAGAGAAAGAGAGAGAGAGAGAAAGAGAGAGAGAGTGAGACAGAGAAATAAATACAAGTACAGTGTCTTTGTTCGAGGCACCTGTCTTTGGCAACATCAAGTGGACATATTTCAACCTGCAGCTTGTTTTTCTCTTGCGCTTCTCTGAGTGTTGTCTCGCGGGCCGGATTCCTTCCCTCAGCGGGCCTGATCCGGCCCGCGGGGCGCCTGTTTGACACCCGTGGTTTCGAATAAGATTGAGTATAGCCAATCCGACGTGGAACAAAATGAGTACAATGACTCCAGATTTAGACCCCCCCCCAAAAAACCTCTCTTCAGGACAACCAACCAAAAACGTCTCTTGAAGAGACATTTGTCTTCACAAGTCCTCAACCTCCACACAAGGAGCAAACTCAGTGATAACACGGTGGAAACGAGAGGGTAGGATCCGTGATTAGTGGGTTAATTATAGGTAGTGGGTTTCACAATGGCTCCAAACTTTAGGACCAGGGTTTGATTTCCACCGACGGTGTACCTTGTACGCTCAGACAGCATTTGAAGAAGGAAAGCTAAGAACTTCTCAGCTCCTCTAGAGGAAAAAAGACGAGTGGAAAACAATAAAGTTGGAGAGGAACATGATTATGTTGACAAAAATAGAAGCCGTTGGTCTCGCGAGCGTAGAGGGAAAGAAATATTAACGGATAACCGAATTAAGAAGTCTGCAATAAAGGACTCGGGCCGCAGGTGATCGATCACGAAGCAGTTAAAATTCATATTTGGAAGAGGAAATGAAATTATGGAAATTCTGGAGTGGACGGCAGGTAATTATTTGTGTTTGATAGGACTTTAGTGCTTGATCGCGGCCACAACCATTGATGCAAGATACGTTGCCCCTCCAGAATAAAATCTAGAAAAGCACATTGATTGATATTTCAAGAGTTTATTTGGCAAATTCAGGGTGAGGTAAAAGTATTTGTTCAATACTAAAAGTCTGGAAAAGATAATCAGAGTGATTTCTAGTCGAGTACTAGAAGGTCCTTTTCTGGATCA
This sequence comes from Urocampus carinirostris, assembly GCF_059441175.1. Lineage (NCBI taxonomy): Eukaryota > Metazoa > Chordata > Actinopteri > Syngnathiformes > Syngnathidae > Urocampus > Urocampus carinirostris. The sequence goes on from NC_142361.1 coordinate 36,889,327, forward strand.
TCCAAGTGCTCTAGCAAACTTCTAAAAGATCCTCCCAAAGCTCTCTGGCAAACTTCAGGCATGCCTGGATGTGCACCACTTGGATAATCCAGAAGAATATAGAAGTTCGCTGGAGAGCACATAGATGATCCAAAAGGTAATCGCTTAGAAGTTTGCTAGAGTTCACTTGGCTAATCTAAAAAATGATTTTCTAGAGCAGGGGTGTCGAACTCATTTTAACTCGGGGGCCACACAATAGAACAAACATTCTGTCGGGGGCCAGACTAGTAGATTAGAGAGAAAGAAAAACAGAGATAAAGAAATAAGAGAAAGAGGGAGGGAAAAGAAGAGAGAGGGTGGGGCAAAGAAAGAGAGAGCGGGAGAAACAAAAGATAAAAGGTCGCAGGAAAGGGGAAAAAGAAAGGGAGAGGAAGAAAGAAATCCAAAGAAAAATAGAAAGACAGAAGGAGAAAAAAGAGAAAAGAAAGCACAAAGAGTAGGAAGAGAGAAAGACAAAAGAGAGAAAAGGAAAAAAAGGAAGTTAGAGCAAAAGAAATTAAAAAGACACAGAGAGAGAAAGAGACGGAGAGAGAGAGAGAGAGAGAGAGAGAGAGAGAGAGAGAGAGAAATACAAGTACAGTGTCTTTGTTCGAAGCACCTGGCTTTGGCAACATCAAGTTGACATATTTCAACCTGCAGCTCGTTTTTCTCTTGCGCTTCTTTGAGGGTTGTCTCGCGGGCCGGATTCAATCCCTTAGCGGGCCTGATCTGGCCCGCGGGCCGCCTGTTTGACACCTATGTTCTAGAGAGTTTTAATGTTTCAGTAAAGGTTTTTTTTCCCGAATTTACTCGAGATCAAATTGATGATCCAGAAGATGATTCTGTAGAAGATTTACGAGAGATCACCTTTATGATCTAGAACAGGGGTGTCAAACTCATTTTAACTCGAGGGCCACTCGATAGAACAAACACTCTGTCAGGGGCCGGACTACTGGATTCAAGAGAAAGAAAAAGAGCGATAAAGAAATAAGAGAAAGAGGGAGGGAAAAGGAGAGAGGGCGGGACAAAGAAAGAAAAAGAGAGAGAGAGCGTGAGAAACAAGATAGAAAGTCATGAGAGAGGGGGAAAAGAAAGGGAGAGGAAGAAAGAAATCCAAAGAGAAATAGAAATACAGAAGGAGAGAAAAGAGAAAAGAAAGCGCAAAGGGTATGAAGAGAGAAAGAGAAATGAGAGAAAAGTAAAAAAAAAGGAAGTTAGAGAGAAAGAGAAAAAGAGCAACAAAGGAAGAGAAAAAGAGAGACACAGAGACAGAGAGCGGGAGAAAAGGAGTGGGGGGGAGAGAGAGAGAGAGAGAGAGAGATACAAGTACAGCGTCTTTGTTCGCGGCACCTGGCTTTGGCAACATCAAGTGTCCATATTTCAACCTGCAGCTTGTTTTTCTCTTGTGCTTCTCTGAGTGTTGTCTCGCGGGCCGGATTCAATCCCTTAGTGGGCCTGATCTGGCCCGCGGGCCGCCTGTTTGACACCTGTGATCTAGAACAAGGATCTTCTAGACATTTTGTAGAAAGAACTTGAATGATCCAGGAGAGGATTTTTTTTAAAACTTGCTAGAAATCACTTTGATGATCCAGGAGAGTATTGTTTAAATGTTTCACTAGGGAGTACTTTGATGACAGAGGAAGTTCAAAGTTTTCTAGCAAGCACAAGGATGATCTAGAAAAGGATATTTTAGATCTTTGCTAGAGAACACTAGAATGCTACAGCAGAACATATTTTAGAAGTTTGCTTAATAGCACTTGGATGATCCAGAAAGAAATATTGTAGATTTTCCAGAGATCACTTGGAAGATCCAGAAAAATATACTTTAAAGCTTTGTTAAAGAGCACTTGGACGACCCAGCAGAGCATCTTAAAAGTTTGCTAGCGAGCGCTAGGATGATCCAGAAGTGGATCTCTTAGACCTTTGCTAGAGAACACATGGATAGATCGGAAAACAAATCTTGAGAAATTTGATAGAGAGCCCTTGGATGATCCAGAAAATTCTATTTTAGAGGTTTGCTAGAGAACATTTGTATGACCTAGAGAAGGATTTTTAAAACTTTTTGTAGAGAACTTTAAGGTTCCAAAACTTCCTTTTGGGGTTTGCCAGAGAAAATTCAGATGATCCAAAAAATGATATTTTAGAAGTTCGCTAAAGATCGGTAAAGATGATGTTTTAGAAGTTAGTAAGAAAGTTCTTGCATGATCCAAAATTAGTTTTCTAGAGAGCTATTGGATGATCCAGAAAATTACATTGTCGAGGTTTGCTAGAGGACACTTGAATATGTAGAGAAGGATTTTTAAACATTTTTAGAGAACTTTAAGGTTCCAAAACTTCCTTTAGGGGTTTGCCAGAGAAAATTCAGATGATCCAAAAAATGATATCTTAGAAGTTCTTTAAAGATCAGCGAAGATGATGTTTTTGAAGTTAGTAAGAAAGTTCTTGCATGATCCAAAATAAGTTTTCTAGAGAGCACTTGGATGATCCAGAAAATTATATTGTGGAGGTTTGCTAGAGGACACTTGAATATCTAGAGAAGGATCTTTACTATTTTTTTAGAGAACTTTAAGGCTCAAAAACTTCCTTTTGGGGTTTGCCAGAGAAAATTCAGATGATCCAAAAAAGGATATTTTAGAAGTTTATTAAAAATCAGTGAAGATGATGTTTTAGAAGTTAGTAAGAAAGTACTTGCATGATCCAAAAGAAGTTTTCTAGAGAGCACTTGGATGATCCAGAAAATTATATTGTGGAGGTTAGCTAGAGGACACTTGAATATCTAGAGAAAGATTTTTAATTTCTTTTTAGAGAACTTTAAGGTTCCAAAACTTCCTTTAGGGGTTTGCCAGAAAAAATTCAGATGATCCAAAAAATGATATCTTAGAAGTTCTTTAAAGATCAGCGAAGATGATGTTTTTGAAGTTAGTAAGAAAGTTCTTGCATGATCCAAAATAAGTTTTCTAGAGAGCACTTGGATGATCCAGAAAATTATATTGTGGAGGTTTGCTAGAGGACACTTGAATATCTAGAGAAAGATTTTAATTTTTTTTTAGAGAACTTTAAGGTTCCAAAACTTCCTTTAGGGGTTTGCCAGAGAAAATTCAGATGATCCAAAAAATGATATCTTAGAAGTTCTTTAAAGATCAGCGAAGATGATGTTTTTGAAGTTAGTAAGAAAGTTCTTGCATGATCCAAAATAAGTTTTCTAGAGAGCACTTGGATGATCCAGAAAATTATATTGTGGAGGTTTGCTAGAGGACACTTGAATATCTAGAGAAGGATCTTTACTATTTTTTTAGAGAACTTTAAGGCTCAAAAACTTCCTTTTGGGGTTTGCCAGAGAAAATTCAGATGATCCAAAAAAGGATATTTTAGAAGTTTATTAAAAATCAGTGAAGATGATGTTTTAGAAGTTAGTAAGAAAGTACTTGCATGATCCAAAAGAAGTTTTCTAGAGAGCACTTGGATGATCCAGAAAATTATATTGTGGAGGTTAGCTAGAGGACACTTGAATATCTAGAGAAAGATTTTTAATTTCTTTTTAGAGAACTTTAAGGTTCCAAAACTTCCTTTAGGGGTTTGCCAGAAAAAATTCAGATGATCCAAAAAATGATATCTTAGAAGTTCTTTAAAGATCAGCGAAGATGATGTTTTTGAAGTTAGTAAGAAAGTTCTTGCATGATCCAAAATAAGTTTTCTAGAGAGCACTTGGATGATCCAGAAAATTATATTGTGGAGGTTTGCTAGAGGACACTTGAATATCTAGAGAAGGATCTTTACTATTTTTTTAGAGAACTTTAAGGCTCAAAAACTTCCTTTTGGGGTTTGCCAGAGAAAATTCAGATGATCCAAAAAAGGATATTTTAGAAGTTTATTAAAAATCAGTGAAGATGATGTTTTAGAAGTTAGTAAGAAAGTACTTGCATGATCCAAAAGAAGTTTTCTAGAGAGCACTTGGATGATCCAGAAAATTATATTGTGGAGGTTAGCTAGAGGACACTTGAATATCTAGAGAAAGATTTTTAATTTCTTTTTAGAGAACTTTAAGGTTCCAAAACTTCCTTTAGGGGTTTGCCAGAAAAAATTCAGATGATCCAAAAAATGATATCTTAGAAGTTCTTTAAAGATCAGCGAAGATGATGTTTTTGAAGTTAGTAAGAAAGTTCTTGCATGATCCAAAATAAGTTTTCTAGAGAGCACTTGGATGATCCAGAAAATTATATTGTGGAGGTTTGCTAGAGGACACTTGAATATCTAGAGAAAGATTTTAATTTTTTTTTAGAGAACTTTAAGGTTCCAAAACTTCCTTTAGGGGTTTGCCAGAGAAAATTCAGATGATCCAAAAAATGATATCTTAGAAGTTCTTTAAAGATCAGCGAAGATGATGTTTTTGAAGTTAGTAAGAAAGTTCTTGCATGATCCAAAATAAGTTTTCTAGAGAGCACTTGGATGATCCAGAAAATTATATTGTGGAGGTTTGCTAGAGGACACTTGAATATCTAGAGAAGGATCTTTACTATTTTTTTAGAGAACTTTAAGGCTCAAAAACTTCCTTTTGGGGTTTGCCAGAGAAAATTCAGATGATCCAAAAAAGGATATTTTAGAAGTTTATTAAAAATCAGTGAAGATGATGTTTTAGAAGTTAGTAAGAAAGTACTTGCATGATCCAAAAGAAGTTTTCTAGAGAGCACTTGGATGATCCAGAAAATTATATTGTGGAGGTTAGCTAGAGGACACTTGAATATCTAGAGAAAGATTTTTAATTTCTTTTTAGAGAACTTTAAGGTTCCAAAACTTCCTTTAGGGGTTTGCCAGAAAAAATTCAGATGATCCAAAAAATGATATCTTAGAAGTTCTTTAAAGATCAGCGAAGATGATGTTTTTGAAGTTAGTAAGAAAGTTCTTGCATGATCCAAAATAAGTTTTCTAGAGAGCACTTGGATGATCCAGAAAATTATATTGTGGAGGTTTGCTAGAGGACACTTGAATATCTAGAGAAGGATCTTTACTATTTTTTTAGAGAACTTTAAGGTTCAAAAACTTCCTTTTGGGGTTTGCCAGAGAAAATTCAGATGATCCAAAAAAGGATATTTTAGAAGTTTCTTAAACATCAGTGAAGATGATGTTTTAGAAGTTAGTAAGAAAGTTCTTGCATGATCCAAAAGAGGTTTTCTAGAGAACACTTGAATGATCCAGAAGAGGATCATGCAACATCTCCACTTGACTCACCCAAACTCGTCCAGTTTTCTTTGAGCATCATCGTCATTACCGGCGTTCTCTTCATCCGGCTGCGAACGAGCCGTTGAGAAATCGGGTTCCGGACCCGGCCCGGGTTCGAGTCCCGGACCCGAGTCGGCCGACATTCGAAACCTGACGCCGCGAGCCAACGGGCTGCCGGAGCGAAGTGATCCGCTGACCCAAAACAAGCAAAAATGAAAGAAAACAATGAACGCAACTTAAACATGGATATAGCGTGAATGGATGAAATCATGACTTTTTTGGACGGTAATAGCCGTCGGGGGTAGTGAATGAGTTAAGAATCAAGAAAAAATGGATGCATGAAAAAATAATGATGAATAAATGTCAGGAGGGAATGAGCGATGAAGCAATTATACTGAAATAATTATTTGTAATAATTATTAATTTGGCACAAAGATTGCAATAAGCAATGATTTCAATACGAATCTGCTGATTTCTTTTTGTCAAATGATATCGTCATCAGATTTTTCTATTGTTGTCATGGTTGCCATGGCGCCCAATTGGCCGCACCCGTGTGTGTCACGGTTGCCATGGCGCCCAATTGGCCCCGCCCGTGTGGCCCCAGCTGCAGCTTGTTGACGGATTGGCTCCCTGTCAGTATTTAAACTCTGTCCAGTCAGTTCCCTTTTGTCGGTCCGTCTGCGAATCTCCGTTTTTACACGGCAAGCCCTTTTTCGCCTGTCCTGTTTTTCGCCTTTTGCTACTGTTTTTCTCCTGCTACGATCTGTTTTAAGCTAGACCAAGTCTGCTGTCCTGTCCCGAATCACGACCTGTTTTGATCTCGACCTCGTCTGTTCTCTCGCCATGAATAACGATACGTTTTTTTTTTTTTTATCTCGACCACGTCTACTCTCCTCTCCTGGCTTTTGACTTTTTTCCATTCCCGACACCGCCATCGCTAATCACGGAAGTCCCATTTCCGCGTCTGAGCAACCTACTCCCCGCAATTTCCGGATCGTGTGTGTGCTCCTTTCCCTTCTTCCCAATAAAACTATGAGTAACGTTATGCGAGTGGGTCCTGTCTCCATTCGCGTCCTGACAATTGTTTTATATTAGAAAATAATTTCAATCTCACATTCCAGAAATTTTTCCTCTGTGAACATGAAATTATTCATTCCTAAATAATTTGGTGAAAAATGTTTACATGTAGGATAAGCGATGCAGAAAATGAATGGATGTTGTATTATAATTGATAATAGATCGTTGATAAAACAGAAAATCTGAGAGGCTGTTGGGAACTGAGCCAAAAGAGCTGGTTTTCTAAACAGAGCTGTCCTCTTGGGTGTGACCAGTAGGGGGCGGTGACGCTTCACACGCCATATTTGACAAGCCACCAGCGCAGGCGTACTAAGTCAAGTCAGGTCCTGTTTATTTGTGACACCTTTAATCACAAAGAGTCTCAAAGGGCTGCACAGATCAAAGACTATTGCAAACTACGGACTATTATGACACCATCCCCTGATCTAAAACCTACATGAGGGCAAATAATACACAGATATTGTCAACATAAAACATAGGTTATTCATAACCTATAGAATAGAAGTGTGTTTTAAGCTTAGATTTAAACATTTCCACTGAGGTTGCAGATCAAATCTCAGGGGGAAGAGCATTGCACAGCACCAGGTCCCGGATGGAGAATGCTCTCAAATCTCCAGATTTCTTTTTGGCTCTTGGGATCATTAGTAGACCAGTGTTGCTGTCATTTTCCCTCACAAATGTTCCCTATTAATTACATAGTCTATAGAGCCAAACTGCCAAACAGGGCAACAATTTCAAGCATTTCCAAGCACTTTCCTGACCTTGAAAACACAACATTAAAAGTCAAGCATTTTCAAGGTTTTCAAGGACCGATACCAACCTCGCAACCAGGGTTGGGTAGGGTTACTTTAACTGGATTACTTTAAATTACTTTTGGATTACGCCAATACCAAATATACTAATGAAATGATGATCTGCAATTTATATAGCGCCAATGACTTCCCAAAGCGCTTTACAATGTGCTCCACATTTCCCAATAGCGGCCTTGCAGCCATGTAAGGCGCTAACCTGCTTATTGGGGGTATTAGGGGTTCAGTGTCATACCCAAGGACACTTCAACATGTAACACGGACGAGCCGGGATTCGAACTGGGATCCCTTGATCCCAAGACGAGCGCTCTACCTCCTGAGCTACTGCCGCCCGCTAATAAAAGACAAAAGAAACTATGAATAAAATGATGACTCACAACACGTGGTAAGCTTTCTCTCCTGGCTTTGATCTCTTTGATCTCCGGCAAAACGATCATCAAATGCGACAGAAACAAAATGAAAATAAATCCCAACAGATTGCCGACATCATTTTTGCCGTTCCACGTATACCGTTACTCCACAAGCCTGCACAAAATTGAGTCATTTTATTCATATTTTGTTTCTTTTGTCATATTTGGTATTGGAGTAATCCAAAAGTAATTGAAAGTAATCCAGTTAAAGTAACCCTACCCAACACAAGCTTTGACGCCGATTAAACGTAATAAAGCGATTGGCTACCTGGAGTGCGATGAGATCTGACTGAGATCCCCGACGCTTCCCTCCAAGACGCGTTGCGGGTAGGTATCCCCCCGTTCCTCCTGGTCCCGGTGACGCTCGGACACCCAGGAGGGTTCGGTCCGGTTCTGGATCAGGACCCGAGAGGCGGGCAGGACGCAAGGGTTGGTATCGATGCCGCTATCGGTGGAGGCTCCTTTGACGTGCGTGAGGCCCGACAAGATGTCGCCTTCCGTCAGGTCGCCGCAAGCGAAATGTTTGTCGTCGCTGTTGCTGGAAGCGTTGCTGGAAAGCGTGTTGCTGCTCGAGTGGCTCGAGTTTTTGTCGCCGAGCTAATACCGAAAACAACGGGAACACGCGTAAATAGTCTTTCTTTGTAAATATGTGTAACCCATGTATAATATGTATTTGCAACTGTATATTGTTGTAATGTATTTATTTGTATTTATTTTAGACACTAATTCTGATATGTTTTGCACGGGCGAATGAAAAAGAAGGGGCGGAACAAACGCGGGGTGACAGGAAGTGGGGACCGGTAAAGGTGAGGAACAGACAGACCTGTTTGTGGACGCGGCGGACAATAGTGGATATATATTTTTCCCACCCTTACCTTTGGAAATATACACTTTTTTCCTTGGATTACTTTCAACGGGACCCGGACTCTGCAGTTCTGCATCAAACCATAAGTACCGGTATCATTTTCTGTTCATTTTGCCGGCTGTGATTTTTGGACTGTGTACTTTAATGAAAGACATTTAGTTTCAATCGCGGGACTTAAAGTCGGGTTTGGGTTAATTTTGTCTTTGTGTTACATTTTTTAATGTGGGCGCGTGCGGCTTATATACAGGTGCGGCTTGTGTAAGTACAAAATTGGTTTTCCTCTTAAAATGTGGTGGGTGCGGCGTACAATCAGGTGCGCTCTATACTCCGGAATTTACGGTAAATCCCAAGTATAAAACAACACCTACATCTTGAGTTAAACGACTTCATGCTAACTATTTCATGCTAACGGTTACGTGCTAACATCTTCCAAATCCAGCCCCAACTCTCACAGCAAATTGTCTAGTGTCTGGTTGTTTGTTTAAATGGTAAATGGTCTGCATTTGTATAGCGCTTTTCAAGTCAATGAAGACCTCCCAAAGCGCTTTACAATGTGCTTCACACTTACCCATTCACACACACACACACTAATAGGGAGTCAGCCTCCAAACGTTTTGAGGATAATCAAGATGGTAAATGGTCTGCATTTCTCTAGCGCTTTTCAAGTCAATGAAGACCTCCCAAAGCGCTTTACAATGTGCTTCACACTTTACCCATTCACACACTCACACACCAATAGGGAGTCAGCCTCCAAACGTTTTGAGGATAATCAAGATGGTAAATGGTCTGCATTTCTCTAGCGCTTTTCAAGTCAATGAAGACCTCCCAAAGCGCTTTACAATGTGCTTCACACTTTACCCATTCACACACTCACACACCAATAGGGAGTCAGCCTCTAAACGTTTTGAGGATAATCAAGATGCTAAATGGTAAATGGTCTGCATTTCTATAGCGCTTTTCAAGTCAATGAAGACCTCCCAAAGTGCTTCACAATGTGCTTCACACTTACCCATTCACACACACACTCACCAATAGGGAGTCAGCCTCCAAACATTTTGAGGATAATCAAGATGCTAAATGGTAAATGGTCTGCATTTCTATGACCTCTTGATCCCAAGACGAGCGCTCTACCCCCTGAGCTTACTTTTTGTTCATATATTAAATTGAAATGTTTTATTTTTTGAGGGTATTTTTTTATTATTTGAATGAATTTATGTATTTCATATTTATTTTAGTTATTTATTATTAATTTGTTTATTTTTGGGATATTTGAAAAACATGTTTACGTATTAATTAGGTATATATTTTGTAATGTATTCAATTGTTTATAAAAAAATATTTTTAGTAAAATTATCGATTTGAATATTTTTTAAATACTCATATTTTAATAATGTGTTCATTTTTTGTTGATTAACTTTTTGTTATGTGTATTTTTAAACTCATTTTATGAATAATGTGTTTTTTTTTTTTAATTTATTAGTTATTTAGATATTTTTTTTCCTAGTTTAATATTTTTTGGTATTTCTTTACTTGTTTTATTCTTAATTACTTTTATGCGTTACTGTCAGGACCAGAACGGAAACAGGACCCAATTGGGTGACGTTTCCCACAAGTTTTATTGAAAGAAAGAGGAAGGGCTGCGCACACGATCTGGTGTTCGCTGGACACGGGAAGCAAGTCGCTCTCTGACTCGGATTGTGATCCGAACACGGATTTTCCGTAGCGAGCGATGGCGTGTCAGGAATGGAAAAACGGGTCGGTAGCCGGGACTGGGAGACAAAAGTGGTCGGGGTCGGAAAAGAGTCGTAAGCCAGGACAGGAAAGTAGACGTAGCCGGGATCAAAAAAGGGGTCATAAGCCGGGACGGGAGAGAAGACGTGGTAGGGATCAAAACAGGTCGTAGCAGGAGACAAATGGGAGCAAAAACGGGACAGGCGGGAGTCAGGGTCGAAAAAGTCTTGCCTTGTATACACAGAGGTTCGCAGACGGACTGACAACAGGGGCAGACAGGGCTGGGTTCAAATAGTGACAGGGAGCCAATCAGAACTCACGGTGGTTGGCGCAAATTGAGCGGGCACAGGTGAATCAAATTGGTAATCATGACAGTTACGTATATATTTGAAGTAGTAAATTGTATATTTTTGGTAGATTATTCCCAAAAATGTTGTGTGCTTATTAATTAGGTATTTGGTAATTTGTTTATTTTCTTTGTTTTTAAAAAATATATATTTTCATCAATGTTTTAATTTACATCTTTTTTAAGTATTTAGATGTTGTCATTTCATTATTTATATATATATATTTGTTTAAGTATTTCCTTTTTTTGATTATTTTATTTTGTAGATATTTTAATTTTCTGTTTTTATTTCCTGTTCTTTTTAAAGATATTTAATACATTCTCATTCATCTATTTAAGTATTTATTTATTGTTTTTTTTTATTATTTTTTTGTTCACGTATTTACTTTTTCAATGTAATATTTGATCGTGTTTTTTGGGGTTCAATTTCTATTTGGGGGTATTTTTTTAAGTATGGATGCGTTTTTACCCTGGAGAGCTTGTTGGGGGAGTCCTTGCTCCCTTCTCTCTGCTTGAGAGGGTTGAGGATCTTAGTCGAAGGTACGTGCCACTTGGCCTCTGCCACAAAAAGGCAAAAGAGACAAGAAATAAAGGATGAAAATAGATAGCGTTCCTATTTGATAAGGTGACGGAGCGCTCACCCGCCGACCGGGTCCTCTCCAAGGTGGGCTCCCTACGGACGTCACCGTCACCTCCTTGGATGTCTCCTCCGTGCTCGTGGAGAATCGGAGAAGGGCATCTGAAAATCCCAAAATAGATATATATATATTCCGTGAGGACGAAGAAATAGATTTGACGCAACGATAATTAGCCGGGGAACAAAAGAAACACGGAGCTTTTAGATGACTCAGCGGCACAGGAACTCTCTTACTCTAAAAGTAGAAGCGTCTTTTTTTCCCAGCAGGGTTTATGAATAAAGCTATTGGAGATAATGGATGCTCCTTCTTTATGTACAGAAGTGCCTCGGGATGTGAATCTGAGTTTACAAAGTGAAGCAAAAACATGATAACAAGGGAAACGAAGCTTGCGATGAAATATGAAGAAGGCACACAAATTCCTCGCCAATGAACATGGCTGTAATGTTTTGGACTATCATTAAAAAAGACAACAGTGTGGGGATAGAAACCAATGGTAACTAGCTAATGCATCTAGAAACTTCGGTACCCCAGAAAAAAAACATTAAAATACCAAAATAGTAAAAAAGGAAGTACCGCTTTTATGTAAGATACACGCATAGGAATAAATAAAATTGGAAATAAATCAACAGGTTAAAAAATATATATATATATATTGACCTTTTTTGTGTGACAAGACTTGAACTGGTAAAGTGGAGTAGCAGGTGGATGCAGAGGAGTGTGGAGATGGTGGATTGCATCTAAAACTGATTTTAAAACTTCCAAGGGTTGATTGCTTTAATCACCTTCCTTATTTTCAATCAAAGTCACGATCACAGACTGGTTACAGCCATGCTAGGAGTTTGCTTGCCTTCTTCCTAATTTTTTGGCCGTCGCAAGCCATGGTTATTATGTTTAGGGGGATTTTTTTTTAAACTTTATTTTCTCTTTTAACGATTGTTGCGACAAACATGAAAAAAAACCTAACAAATAACCTCGAAAGAAAAAAAGGATGACCAGTTGTAGTTCAGGCTTTTACTTCTCCCTTTAGCATCATTACAAGTCTTGGGAGCCTTTGCATATAAATACAGGACGAAAAAATACTGAATTGTATCATCCCCGTAAAGATTCTGAACTGAACAAAGCGAGGGAAAGAAATTGTGAGAGAAAGTCTAGCGAATAGTATATTGGCATTTGTATTAAGTTATGGCCATAAAGGTAGAAATCTTTGTGCCTGGTTCATATTTCTTAATAATCACATGGTTATCATGATTTTACTTCTCCCTTTAGCACCACTTCTTTCTTGGACACAAAGCCAAGGGAAAAGCTTTATCCTTTGCATTTTTTTCAGTTTTCCGTGTCAGGTGCAGTTTCGATACTGGATACCTACAAATTAATACAGTGATGTCTCACTGACTCACAGTTTTTACGAAGCACTCAAGATTCTGAACTGAATAAGGAGAGAGAAAGGCATTATGGGAGGTAGTTCAGCCAATAGTGGCATGGGCATTTATAATAGTTACGATCGTCAATTGGTTTCAGCCATGCGACTTAAGAAAGTAATGATTCCTGTGCCTTGTTGGTATTTCGTGATAATCCTAAGCTTCGTTTCCATGGTTGTCATGTTTTTACTCCCTTTAGCCTCACTTCAGCCTAAATTCAAGTATTGTATCGGACACCCTATCCCCGGGGTGTACTGTAACTCCATTATTGATACAGATAAAAGAAACCAGATCTGATCCTACAAAAGGACTCAAGGTTATGAAGTTTTCGGGTGGCCTACCCGTCAAATCCAGGCTGCTGGGACCAGGAACTGCTACCGCAAGGTCCAGGATCGCTGGAGGACGACTGGTTGCTGGGAGAACTTCGGTAATGGGTGTCCCCCTTGTTGCAGGACGTCACCTGAGGGTTCTCCAGATCTTGCATGTTTCTGAAAGAACCAGAAATCGGAGTTTTTGATTAGCATGGCAGCAAGGACACGTAGCGAATTCATTAAAACCCGGGTCAAAAACTGAACGAAGATAAGAGTACCTGGATCCGTCCGGCGACTTCCTGTCGAAGGAGGTGCTCCGCGGGATGGAGACCTGGTGCTGCTGCAGGATCTGCTGACACTGGAGCCGATCGGGCCCCTGAGTGGGCGAGCCCCTGGACGGGGGAGCCCCGCCCCCAGGGGGCACCCGATGCCAGGTGGTGTTGCGCCTGAAGGGGGTCTTGTACTCGCAGGGGGTGCCCTCGCTGTCCACCTTGTACTCCACTAGGGGGATGCGATACAGTTCTGAGCAGCCCCTGGTGGCGGGATTCGGTAAGACGGGGAAATAGTTTAATAATAATAATAATAATAATAATTTCCACGAAATGTCGATACACCTAACCCGTTGTAGCGAGCCGATGCAGCCGCAGCCAACAGAGGGCGCCGCCATTTTACCAATGTTATAAGTCTTAAGACCCTTTTGTGGTGGCATCGTTTCGTTCTATAAGTGACCTTAAAATTCAACTCCAATTTTAGAATTGAATTGTCTTTATTGTCATGGATTAAACTGGGGCTACTCCTAAAATAGCGACTTAGCTAGATGGCTAGCTATATAGCTGAAAAGGTAGCTTGAGCGTTAGCTAGATCATTAAACAGGTAAACAATTTGAAGGATTTTATACATTTGACTATAAAGGATTTTGTACGATCAAATACAAGTTACATTTAAATGCAAAAGATATTCACTGGCTGAGCTGTGGGGCGAGGTCAATGCAACCTAGTGGAGAATGATGTTTACAGAAACAGCGGGGAACTGGGACAAAGGGCTGATAAGATAAACAGCACTTCTCGGCGCAGACAGCCCTGGTGACCCAGAAATCCTCTGGGATGTTTTGAGCATTTCAGACATAGAGGCGAGGGAGCTTTCCTGGCACGCCCATGGGAGGAGCCAGCACACCAGCTTGCGGAAAAAAATCGTGAAGAAAGCGAGAAGATCGAGAGAGGAGGCTTGACGGAGACACGAGCGACACTAATTCGGCTAATTCGATGGAGTTCACTTAGCTAAATTATTTAAGAGATTGAATCTGCGATGTCAATCATTACGTTCGGGTTCTCTCACTGTGAAAATGTCGGCTATTCTTGTCCATCTTTTTCCATCAAGAAACGAGCGCGCATTGTTATGAGAATGCAGGTTGTGTTTGGTTAATGGAGTCAGATAACTCATTCGAACAATTTGGTAAACGATACGTTTTAATATTTAATTCCTAACAAATTAAAGGAGTGCTAGATAGCTAACTAAATAAGTAAAAAGCCATCTAAATAAGCCGATAAAAAGGTAAAAACAAAGGTAGATAGCTAGCTTAAAAGGGGCCAAAATTGTGTTAGCTCGATAGCATGCAAAACATTAAAAAGCTAGCTAGATAGCTTGCTGAATAGCCATACAGTATAAGGCAGAAACATAGCTAGCTACAAAGCTAAAGAACTGCAAATTTCTTGCTCATTCATTTTATAAAACCCATAAAATTATTTTTTTTGTATTTCCTGTAAAGTACATCAATAAAAATGTGAATAAATAAATGTGTTTTATACACAAATACATTCTCATTCTATTCTCTTATTATCAATACTTGAATTTGTTTAACTGAATTTGTACGATAACAATATGCTATTACTATGTTGTTACTATGTTATTATTAGGGTAATAATTAAAAATGAGGTTACATTGAGTCGGTCAACTAATAAAAAAAATTATTTTACTAGATAATCTTGATGTCCCAGCACTGACCCAGCGCTATTATCGGAACATTTCCGCGGGCCCCTCAACTGTCCTTAGGGGGGCACCCTGGTGCCCGCAAGCACCACGTTGGAGACCCTTGGATTAAACAGAGCAGTAGTAGGGAAAGCCTTCATGGCAGAGGTAAGATTTTAAACCCATGCCAGACCCAAATTTTGGACTGGGTCAGGCTTAAAAATGTCAATCATTACGTTCGGGTTCTCTCACTGCCTTTTTTCCCATTATCCACCCATTATTGTTCTCCTCTCTTTGCCTCTCTCTTAAATTGCCGTGCTAGTTTCTTAACGAGGTGTAGCTGCTGTGGTTTATGGCCCGATTTTCAACCCCTCAAAATGAAGGATAGTCTTAAAACTTTCGTTTAACATTTAGGCCCCACTTTACAATATTCACCATGCGACAAATTCTCTCGCATGCCCCTGGATATCTCTAAATTGCTTCTCTGCTCTCAGTCAAAACTGACATAAAATGCTGGTCTGCTATCGGTTAGGAATTATGAAAATGCAGACATGGTATTGGCGGAACTACCTCCCACGATGCCTTTATCTGCATTCATTTCAGATCTCGTGTGTTTCGTAAAGATTTTGCGAGTCGGCGATACAATACTGGAGTTTTGTACTGAATTTGTTTGCTGTGGTTCCTAGGCTTGTCCTGATGCTAGAGAGAGAAGCAAAAACATGATAACCACGGAAACGAAGCTAGTTGCTATCGAAAAATGTTAAAAAAGTCACTTGAATCACTACCCTCGCTAAATTTCATAACTATAACAATTGATTGGGTACATAGCTGTAACCAATCGGGACTATTGTAAAAAATAAGTAGGCCATTAAATCAAGGGCATTGCAATCCTCATAAGTGGAATGATTATAATCTGTTATAATTTGAATCTGCCGTCTTCTTCCTTTGCATTCACCTGCTACTCCACTAGACCAGTCACACCAAAGGCAAATGTTTTTTTCTTTAGCATGTATATTTCTTTGTTATTTAATCCTACAAACGATCCCCAACTCAAATTAGATTCACGTCCTATCCCGGGGGTCTACTGCGTTAACGATTGTCCGTCCTCAATTCAGAGAGCTTCTCAGTGGCCTTCAGACCGAAGATACTATTTGTGAAAAAGGGATTATACGGTGACGGGTCAGGGTTAAGCGTCCTGGATCTCGTGCAAGCTCTCCAAGCATGGCCCTCGTGATTACGTTTTCCGAGATCTGCCGAGGGTTGAACGCGATGTAGACGTGGCGAGTCCAGAGATCTTAGAGGAACCGATTGTGAAGTAATCCGTGCCTGCCGTTACAGAGACCAGCTCCTCGTTTACAACGAAACGAGATGGTAACCCCTCAAGCTCCGGTTCACACCCGTAAGGAGCACATCACGGGGAAATCCCCAGCCGTTTTCGTAGATGTGGTCCTTTGCTGTGAATAATTGACCAAAACACGTATGCTTCAAGTGTGAATAACTAGAAGAACGGAGATGTTTCACACCAACCGGATGGAAAGCTTGTTCATTCATCTCAAGCTTGGACTTATTCCTGATCTACATTGCCGAAGCTCAGGATAATTGTGTTGGAACGTGGTCATGGATGAAAAATGTGCTTCTATAATTCATAACTAGATGTATGCCTCCTGGGAACTCCCATTGTGAGGTGTTTTAGGAATGTCCCACCAGCAGAAGGTTTCAGGGACAACCCAGGACACCCTGAGGTGACTATGTCTCTAGACTGGCCTGGATGGACGGAAGCATTGGTGTGGTCAAACGAATGGTTGGACGAATGACATTGAAAGACAAATGGATGGACCCCACAGCCACAGCCTGGAGCCAAGTGGCTAAAATGAGTGGCTAGAGAAGGAAACAGTTAATCAAATCAAAAGAGGTCTGAATCACAATACTAAGAACCGTTCACTTGCATGAGCAGCAGTGTAGGGTGATCGACACCGAAGGACAAAGCAGAAGAAGCTAACAATAACGGCTGTCAGCTACCTATACTGCAGCCGAATGGCTCACACAAGTGGCTAGATAAGGAAACAATGGAAAAAGGTGGAACATGCCTGAATGACAGGACACAGCCACAGGACACAGATTTCTGAATCACTTAACTCAGAGACATTCGCTTGCATGAGAAGCTGTGGAGGGCGAGTGACATTGAGGAAGGAAGCAGGAGCATATAACAATAACAGCGAACCATAACCTGCAGTCAAGTGGCTAGAGAAGGAAACAGTTGAAAACCAACTTAAAATATGTCTGTATCACTGAAGTCAGAGACATTCGCTTGCATGAGAAGCTGAGGAAGGCGGGTGAAATCGAAGAAGAGGCATTTAACCATACAGACGAGCTGTAGTCAAGTGGCTAATATCTGCAGCTAGAGAAGGAAACAGTTGAAAACCAACTTAAAATATGTCTGAATCACTGAAATCAGAGAAATTTGCTTGCATGAGAAGCTGTGGAAAACGAGCGACATTGAAGGACAAAGCAGGAGCATTTAACAATAACAGCGAGCCATAACCTGCAGTCAAGTGGCTAATATCCCCAGCTAGAGAAGGAAACAGTTGAAAACCAAGTTGAAAAATGCCTGAATCATGAGACCTGGAAACATTGACTTTCAAAAGCAGTTGTGAAAGGTAAGTGATACTGAAGGACGAAGCAGGAGCATTTAACAATAACAGCAAGCCGTGGCTAATATCAGCGGCTAGAGAAGGAAACAGTTGAAAACCAACTTAAAATATGTCTGTATCACTGAAGTCAGACATTCGCTTGCATGAGAAGCTGAGGAAGGCGGGTGAAATCGAAGAAGAGGCATTTAACCATACAGACGAGCTGTAGTCAAGTGGCTAATATCCGCAGCTAGAGAAGGAAACAGTTGAAAACCAACTTAAAATATGTCTGAATCACTGAAATCAGAGAAATTTGCTTGCATGAGAAGCTGTGGAAAACGAGCGACATTGAAGGACAAAGCAGGAGCATTTAACAATAACAGCGAGCCATAACCTGCAGTCAAGTGGCTAATATCCCCAGCTAGAGAAGGAAACAGTTGAAAACCAAGTTGAAAAATGCCTGAATCATGAGACCTGGAAACATTGACTTTCAAAAGCAGTTGTGAAAGGTAAGTGATACTGAAGGACGAAGCAGGAGCATTTAACAATAACAGCAAGCCGTGGCTAATAACAGTGGCTAGAGAAGAAAACAGTTGAAAACCAAGTTGAAAGATGCCTGAATCATGATACCTGGAAAAGTTGATTTACAAAAGCAGTTGTGAAAGGTAAGTGATACTGAAGGACGAAGCAGGAGCATTTAACAATAACGGTGAGCCGTTACCTGCTGTCAAGTGACTAATATCCCCAGCTAGAGAAGGAAACAGTTGAAAACTAACTTAAAATATGTCTGTATCACTGAACTCAGAGACATCCGCTCGCATGAAAAACCGGGGAAAGGAGAGCGACATTGAAGGACGAAGCAAGAGCATTTAACAATAACAGCAAGCCGTGGCTAATATCAGCGGCTAGAGAAGGAAACAGTTGAAAACCAAGTTGAAAGATGCCTGAATCATGATACCTGGAAAAGTTGATTTACAAAAGCAGTTGTGAAAGGTACGTGATACTGAAGGACGAAGCAGGAGCATTTAACAATAACGGTAAGCCGTCACCTGCTGTCAAGTGACTAATATCCCCAGCTAGAGAAGGAAACAGTTGAAAACTAACTTAAAATATGTCTGTATCACTGAACTCAGAGACATCCGCTCGCATGAAAAACCGGGGAAAGGAGAACGACATTGAAGGACGAAGCAAGAGCATTTAACAATAACAGCAAGCCGTGGCTAATATCAGCGGCTAGAGAAGGAAACAGTTGAAAACCAAGTTGAAAAATGTCTGAATCATGAGACCTGGAAACGTTGACTTACAAAAGCAGTTGTGAAAGGTAAGTGATACTGAAGGACGAAGCATGAGCAGCTAACAATAATCCCGCATTTAAGTGGATAACACGAGTGGCTAGAGAAAGAAACAGAAGAAAAAATGCGTCAGAGGACTGAATCATGGCAAATGAAGCTTTAAATAGGCACTGTAAGCCTCCACGAGGGAGAAAGGAGAACTAATCCGTTCCCACAGTCCGTGTCACAGCAAAGAGTCGAAAAGCCATGACCTTCATTGTCCGGAAGGTCATTCAGAAAGTGTGTTTCAAAATAAAAGCAGAAAAAAAAGGAAAAGTTTGTCACGAATGGCCTGGAAGGAACTTCAAAGAGAGAAGCACTTATGTGAATGTTTTGCTTTAGCGCCGTGTCATCGCAGGGAGCTTTAGGATGAAAATCCACGGCGACAAGTCCGAAAGCCCTTTCAAAGTAAAGGTCAGGAGCGGCCGTCCAAATGTCCAAACTGATGATTGTTATCGGCGGGGGTCCGGAGAAAAGGAGGGGGGCGCATTGAATTTCTGATTAACCGAGACACAATGGAACAAGGAAGCCGAGAGCTTCTTGTTTCCTATGTTACCATCACAATTCTATATCGTAGGTGGGCAAACTACGGCTCGGGGGCTCACATGCGACTGTTGGGCTTTTTCATACGGCCCGCCAATATCTATAAAAGTAGATGAAGTATTAAAAACTCAATTTTTTGGGGGGGGTGCCAATCAATGTTCCCAGTAATTTTCCACGGGTCTGAGCGTTCACACAAAGTCGGTGAGCAACGCTTGAAACAACAGTGAGCAACGGCAATCCCAAGTGTGGCATCTTTGTTTTTACCATTCTTTCACAAGATATCCATTTCTTTTTATTTCCTGACATATTTTGTCGCATAATATTAACATTTTTGGGGGCTTATTTAGTCGGTTGCACGATACACAACTGTATTTAATTACATTTTTTTAGTGGAAGTACAATGTTGGCAACAAGATTGACTTAATTGGAAATTATTTGAACGCAACACAAACTTTTTCTTCTTTTTCCCTGTTTTTTCTACTTTTTTTTTTAATTCCTTAAAAAAAATCTTATTGTGTTTTTTTCCTAGCTGTTACTTTTTTCTTTTTGTTCTCTATTTCCTTTTTTCCTTTTTTTCTTTCTTTTCTTTTTTTCTGGCTTTTTTTCTAAATTTTTCCTTCTTTTTTTCTCTTCCTTTGTCTCTTTTTTTTTCTCAGCTTTTCACTACTTTTTCATTTTGGTATTTTTTTCTTTTTTCCCCCCTTCCTTTAAGTCATTTTGTGCATAATTTTACATCATATTTGGTCATGTTGGGATGAAAGAAGCAAAAACAACCCAAAGAGCCGTTTAGGACCCGAAAGAGCCGGTTCTTTTTAGTGAGCCGAGCCGAAGAAGCCGGCTCTCGAAAAACTCTACTGACTTTACTCAACTTCGTTCTACTTCGACTCGACTTCAAAATACCGCATTTAGGACACAACGTCAGGGGAACCCGTGTATTTTGACCTTCATGCACCGTAACTTTGACTTAATTGGCTTCTTAATTAGCAATTTGGAGCCCTGATTTTTTAGAGGGAACAATGGTGCCAATGTTGTCTACAACAAAAATACCACAACAGATGTACTACAGAAATACTAAAAAACGAAATATCAAATTTAAAGGTGGAAAACAGGGTACTCATATATTACTTTGCTTTTTATTCTGAAAATACAAATAAATACTACTTTTATACTTCCGGGTGATTTGTGCAGATCATATCAAATTAAGCTACTTATTCCTCCCCCCTGCTGACATTATTTTGCATGCCATCCTCGTTCAAATGCGGAAACCTTTTAGGTAAAGCTGACTCGGTTTTGGGGGCCGCATAATATGAAATGAGACAGTTCAGTTACTTATTCCTCCCCCTTCTGTCTTATGTTTGCATGCTATCCTTTTCAAAACATGGAATCCTATAGATGTTTAGGTGGTTTTAGTTGAAGCAAGCACTTTGTTTATCTGTGTTTCTTTGATAGATCATATCACATTTAGTTACTTATTCCTCCCCCTGCTCTCATTTTTTGCATGCTATCCTTGGTTGAATGCGGAAACATATAAATGTTCTGGTGCTTTTAGGTAAAGCTGACCCTGTTCTGGGGGGTCAAAAATATGAATGTGACAGTTCAGTTACTTATTCCTCCCCCCTACTGTCATTTTTTGCATGCTATCCTCGTTTAAATAGGGAAACCTATAAATGTTTTGGTGCTTTTAATTAAAGCAAACACTTTGTTCATCCATGTGATTTTGACAGATAACATCACATTTAGTGACTTATTCCTCCCCCTGCTGTCATTTTTCGCATGCTATCCTTGTTTAAATGCGGAAACCTATAAATGTTTGGGTGCTTTTAGGTAAAGCCCTCTCTGTTCCGGGGGCCACAGAATAGGAATGTGACAGTATAATTACTTATTCCTCCCCCTTCTGTCTTATGTTTGCATGCTATCCTTTTCAAAACATGGAAACCTATAGATGTTTAGGTGGTTTTAGTTAAAGCAAGTACTTTGTTCATCTGTGTTTTTTTGATAGATCATATCACATTTAGTTACTTATTCCTCCCCCCCGCTCTCATTTTTTGCATGCTATCCTTGGTTGAATGCGGAAACATATAAATGTTCTGGTGCTTTTAAGTAAAGCTGACCCTGTTCCGGGGGGGTCAAAAATATGAATGTGACAGTTTAGTTACTTATTCCTCCCCCCTACTGTCATTTTTTGCATGCTATCCTCGTTTATATACGGAAACCTATAAATGTTTGGGTGCTTTTAGGTAAAGCCCTCTCTGTTCTGGGGGCCACAGAAAATGAATGTGACAGTATAATTACTTATTCCTCCCCCTTCTGTCTTATGTCTGCATGCTATCCTTTTCAAAACATGGAAACCTATAGATGTTTAGGTGCTTTGAGTTAAAGCAAACACTGTATTCATCAGTGTTTTTTGACAGATAATATCACCTTTAGTTACTTATTCCTCCCCCATGCTGTCATTTTTTGCATGCCATCCTCGTTCAAATACGGAAACCTATAAATGTTTGGGTGCTTTTAAGGTAAACCTGACCCTGTTCTGGGGGGGGTCAAAGAATATGAATGTGACAGTCTAGTTACACATTCCTCCCCCTTCTGTCTTATGTTTGCCTGCTATCCTTTTTAAAATATGGAAACCTATAATCATGCAGGTGCTTTTAGTTAAAGCAACACTTTGTTCAGCAGTGTGATTTTGACGGATTATATCACCTTTAGTTACTTATTCCTCCCCCCTGCTGTCAGTTTTTGCATGCTATTCTCGTTCGAATACGGAAACCTATACATGTTTAGGTGCTTTTAAGTAAAGCTGACCCTGTTTTGGTGCCACAGAAAATAAAATGTGACAGTTTAGTTACTTATTCCTCCCCCTTCTGTTTTATGATTGCCTGCTATCCTTATTAAAATATGGAAACCTATAATCATGCAGGTGCTTTTAGTTAAAGCTAAGACTTTGTTCCTAGGTGTGGTTTTGACAGATCATATCACTTTTAGTTACTTATCCCTCCCCCCTGCTGTCATTTTTCGCATGCCATTCTCGTTCAAATACGGAAACCTATAAATGTTTGGGTGCTTTTAGGTAAAGATGACCCTGTTCTGGGGGCCACAGAATATGAATGTGACAGTTTAGTTACTTATTCCTCCCCCTGCTGTCATTTTTTGCATGTAATCCTTGTTTACATACGGAAACCTATAAATGTTTGGGGGCTTTTAGGTAAAGCTGACCCTGTTCTGGGGGCCACAGGATATGAATGTGACAGTTTAGTTACTTATTCCTCCCCCTTCCGTCTTATGTTTGAATGCTATCCTTTCATCCAGTGTAACATTCCGAGCGTAACCTGAACTTGTTACCTTCGAGGGGTCCCGTCTTCATAGGGCTGTATGATGATCACCTTGACGGCCACGGAGGTCCGCAATAGGTCGATCATCTGCTCGTGGGTTAGCGTCGCCACGGCGACCTTGCAGATTTCCACCAATCGGCTTCCCTGCCTCAACCCCGCCTTCCAAGCGAACCCGAAGGGCTCCACGTCGGCCACGATGCCTTCGAAGTTGACGTGGAAACCTAATTGTCCGAGGCCGTTGCGACGTAGCGTCATTTCCGCCGTTTCGCAGCCTCGCGTCGTGATCTGAAAGCGGCGGGATCGGAGGCGTTAAAACATAGGGTCCTCGGGCCGGGTCGGGCCCGTAAATGGATCGCGTAAGAGCGGCACAAGAAAAAAAAAGTCACCTGCTGTTTTGAATAGGTCCATTCCCAGTGCTTTTTTAACATATTATTTATTTATATCTTTTCAGTAGTTGAGTACTTGTAGAAAAGAATTGCAAAAAAGTATGAAAAAGTACTTAAATATAATCGAAAAAAAGGAAAAAAAATCCTAAAAAAGTACTAAATCATATGAAAAGTACTAAAAAAAAAAAATTAAAAGGTACTTAACATGTGAATACTTTGCAATACTTTTTATTACTTTTCACACTGTTTTGTACTTTTTCAGTACATTTTTCACTATTTTCCATTGGTTTTTTTTAGTACTTATCAGTACTGTTTCAAACTTTTCTGTAATTTTTGTATTATTGCATTTAGTACTTTTTTATACTTGTCGTATTTTATAGTCATTTTCAATACGTTTTAGTACTTAAAAAAAGTAAATTTCACTTTTATATTTAAGGTTTTATTTTTGTTTTGTTTTTTCATTCTTTTCGGTCAATTTTTTCCTATTTTACATTTTGTTTTTTGTGGTACTTTTCAGTATTTTTTCTTCGTATTATTTTGTACTTTTTCCCTAATTTTTCATACATTTCAGACTATACTGCACGTTTTATAATTTTCTTATACTTTTTATTTTAGAGATACGTTGAGGTGGAGAATGATAAATTAGCTCTTATCATAACATGCGTTGGTCAATAAAACATGTCTGTTTGGGATTGAGATAGAGCATCAAAAGGACGCTAAAGTGGAAGTGATGAGCTTTTATCGTAACATAAATGTGTCAATCTGGTTCTAAAAGAGGAGCTCTGCTTTTTGCACTTTTTGTTTAAGGTAAATTAAGTCATGTTGGATGGATTGACATTTTTATTTGTTTATTGTACAATGTTTCAGGGAGCTATTTAAGTTTTTATGTATACCGTATTTTCCGCACTATAAGGCGCACCTAAAAGTCTTAATTTCTTTCAAAAGCTGACCATGCGCTTTATAATACAGTGCGCCTTATATATGGATCAATATTAAGTCGCAAACTCTTGCAACTAAGGCAAGCAGCCGCCGACTAGATTTTCCCCCGAACGCGAAGTAGTCCGCGGTGTATGCTGGGATTTATATACCGGCGTTTCATTTGCTAACCAATGTGTCAATCATCATTTGAATGTATCACTATTGGCTAAAGTTATTCAGAGGTAAAGGGGGCGGATCCTTTTTTATCATTTACAGGCTCGAATAGGCTAAAGCGGCAAAACGAAGCCTGCAATTGGCCGAAAAAGATGTGTCAATCATCATTTGAATCAGTCACTATTGGCTAAAGTTATTCAGAGGTAAAGGGGGCGGATCCTTTTTATCATTTACAGGCTTGCCTAGGCTAAAGGGGCAAAACAAAGCCTGCAATTGGCCGAAAAAGATGAATGTGAATAGCAAGTTTGGTTGTCTACGGCATAGAGGAAACATGTTTTACCATTCTGTATTTGTAAATATTTTACTCTCCTGGATTTACTACACTCACAGATACAAGAGGACCATGGTTGCACATTATTATTGAACGCAACGACTTCGGTGAGCTACTCCGGCTATATATTTTCCCAGTGTCTTGATTCAGAGTGATCTAGATGTTTCTGTGATGGGTCTTTTTTCAAATTAAACTCAAGTGTTTATTGTCATATGCACAGTAAAGTTGCGAGCGAATAAGAAAATAGAAACTAAGGAATGGTTGGCATTTCTTGAATCCCAAGACTTTAACCTTCCGAATGATATTTGGAACGATGCATTTGAGTGACATCGTACAGACACTGTTTCCGTACATGTCTGAGACACGTATTTGCTTCTTTGCAAGCTTTGGGAATGTTAAGGGGGTAATCAGTTGGACTGAACCATCTGACTGTTTTGTCGACGTTCCCATTGTAGCGCCTTATAATCCGGTGCGCCTTATGTACGGAAGGAAGATATAGGACCAAAAACTATTTTTTGGGGGTGCGCCCTATAACCCGGTGCGCCCTATAGTGCGGAAAATACGGTACTCCAATTCTAATTGGTTTACTAAGAAAAGTTTCAGAGAGCCATCAACATTTATTCAAATTTATAACAAATATTCTTTGTTTCTTTTTGCATTATCAAACATTTCAACTCATTATCCCTTTTTTTTAGTTTTAGGGGGTTTGTTTCTTTTATGAAGCAATGTATGCAACGTGATTGAAAAGAAAAAAATACAAGCTAAAAATAGCACAAAAGCAAAACATGAACCAAGAAATGAGAAATAAATATTAAAAAAAATGTAGATTACAACCAGGCACAGCAGATTAAAATGTTACAACCTCTATAATCCTAATCCAAGGAGATCCGCCGCACCAATATGCACCAAATAGGAACATAAAAAAGAAATCCCGGCCTTCATCATTTTAATATCTCGCGCATGCTAGCTAGCGCTTATCATCATCTTTTGTAAAACAGCTGTCACAAATCCCGTCGGCAATGTCAAATAGATTAGCCTCTCACTTGAATAATGTGACGGATAATACTTACTTTGTTCATGCTAGCTGCCGTCGAGGAGCTAGCCGCGTTAAAATCAGTGGTGCTTGAGTTAGCTAGCGGCTAATGCTAACTGGCGCGACAAAGTTGGACACTTTAGCACCATTTGAGCTGCAAGCGTTAAAAGACTTTGGACCACGATGGCAAGGTTAGCATTAGCGGTGTTTGAGCTGCAGCCATTTATTAGCTAGCTGCTAAAGCTAACTAACGTAATAAATAAAACCATTATCAGTACTTGAGTTGTAAACGTTTTAAGCCATGTAAGGCCACCTCTAGCCGCTAAAGCTAGCTAAAATTAAAAGACTTTCTCAACTACCATTAGCATAACTTGAGTTGTAACCTCGTTCCGCTAGCTAGCGCTTATCATCATCTTTTGTAAAACAGCTGTCACAAATCCCGTAGGCAATGTCGAATAGATTAGCCTCTCACTTCAATAATGTGACGGATAATACTTACTTTGTTCATGCTAGCTGCCGTCGAGGAGCTAGCCGCGTTAAAATCAGTGGTGCTTGAGTTAGCTAGCGGCTAATGCTAACTGGCGCGACAAAGTTGGACACTTTAGCACCATTTGAGCTGCAAGCGTTAAAAGACTTTGGACCACGATGGCAAGGTTAGCATTAGCGGTGTTTGAGCTGCAGCCATTTATTAGCTAGCTGCTAAAGCTAACTGACATAATAAAACGGGCTGCACAAACATTAGCACCACATGAGTTGCAACTGTCAGTGATGCTTGTGACCATAGAGCAGCTAGCGCTGTAGGTATTAGCAGTGCCTCAGCTGTAACCATTCATAGCCTTCGCTAGCTTCTAAAGTTAGCTGTCATGACAAAATTGGCTGCACTTACCATTATCAGTACTTGAGTTGTAAACGTTTTAAGCCATGTAAGGGCACCTCTAGCCGCTAAAGCTAGCTAAAATTAAAAGACTTTGCCAACTACCATTAGCATAACCTGAGTTGTAACCTAGTTCCGCTCGGCGCATTAGCGCAGCTTTAGCTGCAACCGTTTACTACTAGCGCTACTTGCTAATGCTAACTTGAACAACAAAGCTGGCTGCGTGACCATTAGCAGTAGTTGAATTGTAACTGTCTACAGACTCATAACCGTGAATCAGTACTTTTAGCGGCTATAGAGTAGCTAGCTGAATTTGTGTTAACGTTGCTTGAGCTGCAACCATTTACAGCCAGAGCTAGCCGCGAATGCTAACCCCGGAACTAGAATGGAAGCATTAGCATTAGCAGCAGTTGAGTTATAAACGTTTTAAGCCATTAAGGCCCCCTCTAGCCGCTAAAGCTAGCTAAAATTAAAAGACTTTGCCAACTACCATCAGCATAACTTGAGTTGTAACCTCGTTCCGCTTACCGCATTAGCATTAGCGCTACTTAAGCTGCAACCGTTTACTACAAGCGCTACTTGCTAATGCTAAGAGCTAGCCGCTAATGCTAACCCCGGAACTAGAATGGAAGCATTAGCATTAGCATTAGCAGCGGTTGAGCCACAACCGTTGATAGGATGAGAACTGTGAATTGTTAAGTTTAGTGGCCATACTGCAGCTAGCTAGCCGTATTAGCATCGCAAGTGCTTGAGCTGCACAGTTTTTTAGCCTCTGCTAGCCGCTAATGATAAATTGCACAACAAAGCTAGCTGCAATACCATTAGCAGTACTTGAGTTGTAACCATTAGCAAACTTTAGACGCGAAATGCTCGTTTGTGGCCATAGAGCAGCTAGCATTAGCATTACGAGTGCTTGAGCTGCGATTTACAGTTTTCGCTAGCCGCTAATGCTAACAGTCCCAACAAAGCTGGCTGCATGATAATTCATCAATTTAGCTGCAACCGCTGAAAGGCTTTAGGCCAGGGGTGTCAAACTCATTTTAACTCGGGGGCCACAAGATAGAAGAAACATTCTCTCAGGGGCCAGACTAATGAGGGAGGGAGAATGAAAAGGAGAGATGGACGAAAAGAAAGAAAGAAAGAAAAAAGGAAGAATGAAAAGAAAACACAGAGAGAAAGAAAGACAAACAGAAACAAAGAAAGAAAAAAGAAACAACGAAAGAAAGAAAAAGAGAGAGAAAGGAAGAAAGACTAGTAGATTGAGGAGAAAGAAAAAGAGAGAAAGAAATAAGAGAAAGAGAGGGGGAGAACACGAGAGAGGGTGGGACAAAGAAAGAGAGAAAGGGAGAAAGAGAGAGAGAGATAAAGGAGAGCGAGAGACAGAGAATGTTAAACAAAAGAGATAAAAAGAGAAATAGTGAGAGAGGGGGAAAGAAAGAGAAAAAAAAATCCAAACACAAATAGAAAGAGAGAAGGGAGGAAAGAGGAGGTTGATGCAAGAGAGAGAGAGAAAAGACAGAGAAAAGGAAAAAAGGAAGGGAGAGCCAAAGAAGGTAAAAAGAAACAGATAAAGAAAGGAACAAAGAAAGAAAAAGAGAGACAGAGCGAGTGAAAGAGAGAGATAGAAGGTGAAAGACAGGTGTCAAACAGGCGGCCCAACTCTCAGAGAAGCACAAGAGAAAAACAAGCTGCAGGTTGATATATGTCCACTTGATGTTGCCAAAGCCAGGTGCCTCAAACAAAGACACTGTCCTTGTATCTCTCTCTCTCTCTCTCTCTCTCTCTCTCTTTTTTGTCTCTTTCTTTCTCTCTTTCTTTCTCTTTCTTTCTTTCTTTCTTTTTCTTTTTCTTTCTTTCTTTCTTTCTCTCTTTCTTTCTTTCTTTCTTTTTCTTTCTTTCTCTCCCTCTTTTCCACTCCTTTTCTCTCACTCGTAGTCTCTGTCTCTCTTTTTCTCCTCCTTTGTTGCTCTTTGTCTCTTCCTCTCTCTGTGTCTTTTTAACTTCTTTTGCTCGAACTTCATTTTTTCCTTTTCTCTCTTTTCTCTTTCTTTCTTCATACCCTTTGCGCTTTCTTTTCTCTTTTCTGTCCTTCTGTCTTTCTTTTTCTCTTTGTATTTCTTTCTTCCGCTTCCTTTCTTTTCCCCCTCTCACGACTTTGTATCTTTTGTTTCTCACGCTCTCTCTCTCTCTCTTTTTCTTTCTTTGTCTCGCCCTCTCTCCTTTTCCCTCCCTCTTTCTCTTATTTCTCCATCTCTTTTTTTCTTTCTCTCTAATCTACAAGTCTGGCCCCCGACAGAATGTTTGTTCTATCGTGTGGCCCACGAGTTCAAATGAGTTTGACACCCCTGGTCTAAAACAGAGGATAGACAATAGATCGGCTTGGTCCTTCGAGCCGGAAATAGGATGGATAAAAAAACAAATGAATATTTTAAAGTGAATTGAAAGGTCTTACCTCCAACCTGTGGACCATCTCCCGGATATCTTCCCCGCAGTTGTCGTGGGCGGACAACATGACGCATTCGCCGCGCTCGTAGAAGATCTTTATACTCATCATCCCTGAAGTCCAACCAATCACGTCCCGGCAGGAGCAGTTGAAGACCACGTTCTTGGACTCCTCCTCGATCAGCACCAGGAACTCGTTGGAGATACCTAGCAGGCAGTCCACGTCCAGGCCTTGTCCGAAGTCCCGGGCCCTGACGCTCCACGTAATGGCGCCCACGCTCCACACGTGGGCGTCCTTCCGAGGTTTGACTTTCTCCTTCTTTTTGGCCCCCAGGTTGATAAAACTGAACTTGACGGCCGAGTCTACCGTGGCCGTGCTGGTAAAGTTCTCCGCCAGGTCCTTCAGGTACTCCTGCCGGGTCCGGGTGGCCATGGCGCGGAACTTCTCCGATTTGTGCGCCGCGTTCTCCCCGTTGATGACTTTGGCTAGCAGGAAGTCCCGAAAAACCGCAGACTTGGGGAAGGTCACGGACTTGGGGATGGGGGGTCCGAACGGGGGCACGTCTTTGGACCTGGACACGGCCACGCTGGGAAAACAAAATCCAATATTTTACTGATTCGCTTTAATCTTGATTATCCTCAAAATGTTTGGAGGCTGACTCCCTAATGGTGTGTGAGTGTGTGTGTGAATGGGTAAGTGTGAAGCACATTGTAAAGCACTTTGGGAGGTCTCAAGTGACTGGAAAAGCACAAAAGAAATGCAGACCATTAACCATTTACCATTTAGCATCTTGATTATCCTCAAAACGTTTGGAGGCTGACTCCCTATTGGTGTGTGACTGTGTGTGTGAATGGGTAAGTGTGAAGCACATTGTAAAGCGCTTTGGGAGGTCTTCATTGAAAATGCAGACCATTTACCATTTAGCATCTTGATTATCCTCAAAACGTTTGGAGGCTGACTCCCTATTGGTGTGTGACTGTGTGTGTGAATGGGTAAGTGTGAAGCACATTGTAAAGCGCTTTGGGAGGTCTTCATTGACTTGAAAAGCGCTAAAGAAATGCAGACCATTTACCATTTAGCATCTTGATTATCCTCAAAATGTTTGGAGGCTGACTCCCTATTGGTGAGTGTGTGTGTGAATGGGTAGGTGGGAAGCACATTGTGAAGCGCTTTGGGAGGTCTTCATTGACTTGAAAAGCGCTATAAATGCAGACCATTTAGCATTTAGCATCTTGATTATCCTCAAAACCTTTGGGGGCTGACTCCCTATTGGTGAGTGTGTGTGTGAATGGGTAGGTGTGAAGCACATTGCAAAGAGCTTTGGGAGGTTTTCATTGACTTGAAAAGCGCTATAAATGCAGACCATTTAGCATTTAGCATCTTGATTATCCTCAAAACCTTTGGGGGCTGACTCCCTATTGGTGTGTGAGTGTGTGAATGGGTAAGTGTGAAGCACATTGTAAAGCGCTTTGGGAGGTCTTCATTGACTTGAAAAGCGCTAAAGAAATGCAGACTATTAACCATTTAGCATTTAGCATCTTGATTATCCTCAAAACGTTTGGAGGCTGACTCCTTATTGGTATGTGAGTGTGTGAATGGGTAAGTGTGAAGCAGCTATTCACCATCACATGTTGGACTTCCTCAGGTCTGGTCCGTTTTAGACTGGATTTGGTCCAAAAATCGAGGTCTGAAATTGGATCATGTTGATCCTATCCAACAACTACTAAATTGAGTGCTAAAAATAGTCAATGAGATGTTTACCTCATATAATGTGGTCCAGTTTTTTCCAACAAGGTGGGTAGGTCTTACTCCCCACTCAGCACCTGGCGTCTTTTGGACCTCATATTTGAGATTTTATCCGATTTGATCTCTTTTAAACCGCGTTGAGTCCAAAATAATACGTCTAAGATTAGTTTATTTTTGAGTCAATCCAAAGTGGACCATATTGAGTCCAAAACCAGTTGTTGGTTTACCCAGTCTAAACTGGTCCCAATTTAGACGACCAAAAATACTTTTTTCTATTTTCAACTAAGTTAAGAGGTCTTTTAGATGGAACCTGGGCGCCCATAGAATGTATTTCTAACATATTTTCAAGACTTTTTCTGGATAGATAGGTCTTGATCCACAACCAGAACTGGACCACTTTTGGACATTGGACTTTGGACTATTTTTGGACTAAATAAGTCCAAAATGTGATTATGTCCACATTTAGACCCCAGAGAAGAGGTCTTTTAAACGTCTCACTAAAATACCTTTTTGAATTGCACTAGATGTCTCTGCGTTATCTGATGCAAGAGAAAACAAGTGCTACGAAGCTCGAGGAAGAATACAAACTAATGGGACTCAAGGTAACCAAGCTGAGCTGTATTTCCTTAGTCTTTTTGGTTACCTGTAGCAGCAAGATGTAAATGGTCTGGATTTATATAGCGCTTCTCAAGTCACTGAAGACCTCCCAAAGCACTTTACAATGTGCTTCACACTTTACCCATTCACACACTCACACACCCATAGGCAGTCAGCCTCCAAATGTTTTGAGGATAATCAAGATGCTAAATGGTAAATGGTCTGCATTTCTACAGCGCTTTTAGAGTCAATAAAGACCTCCCAAAGCGCTTTAAAATGTGCTTCACACTTATCCATTCAGACACACACTCACACACCAATAGGGAGTCAGCCTCCAAACGTTTTGAGGACAATGAAGATGCTAAATTGTAAATGGTCTGCATTTCTATAGCGCTTTTTAAGTCACTTGAGACCTCCCAAAGCGCTTTACAATGTGCTTCACACTTACTCATTCACACACACACTCAAACACCAATGGCGGCGTCAGCCATGCAAGGCAACTACCTACTATCGGGGGCATTAAGGATTCAGTGTCTTGCCCAAAGACACTTCGACATATAATACAGAGGAGCCGGGAATCGAACCTGAGCGCTTTACTCCAATGCCGCGCCAAAGATATCTGTCAATTCTGTCAACTCCCTCTAGGCGGGGCTAGTGTTATGTAAAATGAATGTTGATTTCTCGACCTATTCATATTATAGTTTATGTACTTCTGATTAAGATTTAATATCATTATTTTAAGGAACAAAACTTGTTTTTACCACTAGATGGTGCCGAATAATACATAGAGTCCTTTTGAATGTAAAGTAGTCCAATTTTCCAAGGCATTGGAAGTTTATGTCCGGATATTCAAGAGGCCGGGTCCCCAAACTATCATCCGGTGGGCCGCAATTGGCCCCCGGGCCGTACGTTTACGACCCCGATTTACCTGTAGCAGACGTTTTCGGTGCAGGGGTTGTGAACTTTGACGATGACGAAAACGTGCTGGAAATGGGATCGGATGCTTTTAGGGGTGAAGGGGAGGGCCCCCGGCTCCTGGAACACGATGGTCACGATGTCGTTTCCGATGTGCCGTTTACGAAGTAGCTGGAAAAAAACGAAAAAGGGAAAAAAAATGGAGGTCAGAACAAAACACATTTCTGGTTATCGGCACCGATATTTGGGAATTTGAGGGATATCGGTATCAGCATTTTCTTTCATTTGATGAGCCGATGATTAAGTCTCATGCAGCCGAGACACCCTCCTCTCTCCTCGCTACCCACCCCTTCTTATTGTATGTCTGTGTTCGTGATAGAAAAGCGTGTTTACGATTAGGAGATCACGTAAAAAGTGGAGCTAACGTGTTTTAGAGAGATACGCTGAGGTGGAGAATGATAAATTAGCTCTTATCATAACATGAGTTGGTCAATAAAGCGTGTCTGTTTAGGATTGAGATAGAGCATGAAAAGGACGCTGAAGTGGAAGTGATCAGCTTTGTCTAGTTAGATGTCTAGGTAGATAGATAGATGTCTTGATAGATGTCTAGATAGATAGATGACAAGATAGACGGACAGACAGACAGACGGACAGACAGACGGACAGACAGACAGACAGATGGATAAAAATCTAGATGGATAAAAGTCTAGATAGATAGATAGATAGATAGATAGATAGATAGATAGATAGATAGATAGATAGATAGATAGATAGAAGTCTACATAAATAAGTCTAGATAGATACTAGTCTAGATAGACGGATAGAAGTCTAGATAGACAGATAGAAGTCTAACAGACAGATAATAATAATAATAATAATAATTTCCTTGTATTGTCATTCTGTGTAACAATGTACACAGAACGAAATGTCGATTGCATCTGACCCGATGCAGCCGCAGCCAAGAGAGGGCGCCGCCGACCACTTTTTAAGTCTTAGGAATGACTCGGCCGGGGCGCGAACCCGAACCTCCCAGTCTCAAAGCGGGCGCCTTACCATCTAGGCTACTGAGCTGGTAGATAGAAGTCTAGATAGATAGATGGAAAAATAGATAGATAGAAGTCTAGATAGAAGTCTAGATAGATAGAAGTCTAGATAGATAGATAGAGATAGATAGATAGAGATAGATAGAAGTCTAGATAGATAGAAGTCTAGATAGATAGATAGAAGTCTAGATAGACAGATAGATAGAAGTCTAGATAGATAGATAGGTGTCTAGATAGATAAGTCTAGATAGACAGATGGATAGAAGTCTAGATAGAAGTCTAGATAGAAGTCTAGATAGATAGATAGATAAATAGATAGATAAATAGATAGAAGTCTACATAGATAAGTCTAGATAGATAGAAGTCTAGATATATAGATAAAAGTCTAGATAGATGGATAGAAGTCTAGATAGACAGATAGATAAAAGTCTAGATAGATAGATAGATAGATAGATAGATAGATAGATAGATAGATAGATAGATAGATAGATATAGATAGATAGAAGTCTAGTTAGACAGATAGATAGAAGTCTAGATAGAAGTCTAGATAGATAGAAGTCTAGATAGATAGATAGATAGATAGATAGATAGATAGATAGATAGATAGATAGATAGATAGATAGATAGATAGATAGATAGATAGATAGATAGATAGATAGATAGAAGTCTACATAGATAAGTCTAGATAGATAGAAGTCTAGATATATGGATAGAAGTCTAGATAGATGGATAGAAGTCTAGATAGACAGATAGATAAAAGTCTAGATAGAAGTCTAGATAGAAGTCTAGATAGATAGATAGATAAATAGATAGACATTTCCAGCAGTATCCTTGTGTTTAAAAATCAAATGATAAAATAAAGAACAAATGAATTCAAAAGATTCCAAATATGAAAACGAAGGAGAAAAATCCCGAGCGCAGGTTGTCGGCACCGTCCGTTGTCGGGCAACGTTGGCGATCCTTTCCTTCGTGTTGTTAGCGTCGACGGTTTTGGTTGCCACGGCGACGCTCACCGTTTTCAATCACGGCAGCTTCACGTAGCACCCAGACAAAAAAAGGGGGGGATATTTTGGGGAGGGGGGAGAATAGATCAAAAATGCTCACCTGTTGTGGGTTATTGGGCGTGTAGGGCAGCATGGTGGAAACGTGAAACATCAACTCGTAGTCCTTATAAGTCGTGTAGAGAGAATGCGTCCCCGTCGAATCGGCTGAGGAACATAGGGTAAGTCGCGTCCCAATACCGAAAATAATATATATGAAGGTTGAAAGTGCTTTTTAGACAGGGTCATCGATTATAAAAAAGGGTCGAAAGGGAGGAAGAGGATAACAGAGAAGAAGAATATAATGATAGGAAAGGAAATAGGGAAAGAATGAAAAAGAAGAGAGAAAAAGAGAAAACAAGAGTAAAAGGGGAAGGAAACAAGGAGAAAAGAGAGAAAAAGAGAAAACAAGAGTAAAAGGGGGAAGGAAACAAAGAGGGAAGATAGATAAAGAGAAAACGAGAGTAAAAGGGGAAGGAAACAAAGAGGGAAGATAGAAAAAGAGAAAACAAGAGTAAAAGGGGGGAGGAAACAAAGAGAAAAGAAGAATGAAAAAGAAAGACTGAAAAAGGAAGTAAAGTGAAAAATGAAACAAAATCAAAAGAAAAAAAGATAAAAAGGAGCAAAGGAAAAAAGAAGAAAAAAGAAAAATGAGGAAAAGAAAAGACAAGGGGAAAAGGAGTCAAAATGAAGGTAAAGGGGAACATGAAACAAAAAAAATTTAAAAAAAGAAAGAAAAGATAAACAAAAAAGAGAATAAGAGAGAAAAGAAAAAAATGAGAAAGATGAAATAATAATAAAAGGAAAGAAAAATTAGAAAAAAGAGAAAACAAGAGTAAAAGGGGGAAGGAAACAAAGAGAAAGGAAGAATGAAATAGGAAAAGTGTAAAAAAGAAGGTAAAGGGAAAAATGAGAAATGAAAAGTTAAAAGGAGGAAAGGAAAAAGCCAAAAGAGGAAAAAAGAAAAATGAGGAAAAGAAGAGACAAGGGGAAAATTTTGACAAGGAGTCAAAATGAAGGTAAAGGGGAACATGAAACAAAAAAAATGTAAAAAAAGAAAATTAATAACAAGGGGAGAAACAAAAGAGAAAATAAGAGGGAAAAGAACAAATTAAAACTGAAAAAAAAATCAGCAAAAACAAAAGGGAAAAGTAAAAACAGAAAAAGGACAATGAAAGGGAAAAGGGGAAAAGCAGAAAAAGAAAAAAATATGACATAAGGAAATAAAGAAAGACAGAGGGAAAAGGGGGAACAAGCAAAAAAAATGAGAAAAAAGACAAAGAAAAGTGATAAAAGAGAGAAAAACAAAGGAAACAAGAGGAAAAGAAGGAAAACAATGGAGAAAATCGTATTGACAAGAAAAAACAGAGAGAAAAAGAAGTAAAAGGGACAAAATGGAATAAAGAATGGAAAAGAGCGATAGAAAGGGGGATAAAACACAAAAAAAGAGAAAAGGAAAAAGATCCGTTCTTACTTTTGTTATCCAGCTGCGCTCTGTATTTGGCAAATCCTTTGAGGGGAACCCTTTGTCCCAGGAGGTCCAAAAACTCCTCTAGGGGCGCTCCCGCGCTCTCGTTGTTGTACATTTCTTCTTCGCTGCTTTGGCCGGCCTTGCAATAGAGGACGCCCACTTTGTGCTGGAAACTTAACTGCAAGGACAAATGGAGCCGTCAGTGCCGTCCACACCTATCGTGCCTTGGCCTTTGAGTATTCTTTCTCTCTCTCTCTTCCTCTCAGTCTCTCTATTTCTTCTTCTCTTTATTTCTTTACCCTTTTTGTCTCCATCTCTGGCTCTCTATTTCTTCTTTCTTTCCCTCCCTATTTTTTTCTTTCTTTCTCTTCCTCTCAGTCTCTCTACTTCTTTTTCTCTTTATTTCTTTACCCTTTTTGTCTCCCTAAATGGCTCTCTATTTCATCTCTCTTTCTCTCCCTATTTTTCTCTTTCTTTCCCTCTGACTTTCTCTTTTTTCACTCTGTCTTTGTCTCTTTTTCCTTTTCTTTTTCTTCCTTCTTTTCTCACAGTCTTGCTCTATCCTGCCCTCTCTCCTTCTCTTTAATTTACTAGTGTGGCCCTTGTGAGAGTTTTTGTTTACAATGGGGGCACCAAGCTTAAACCTCTCTCTCTCTCTCTGTCTCTTCGTGTTTCTCTCTCTCTCTCTCTCTCTCTCTCTCTCTCTCACTGTTCTTCTAATAGTTCTCTCTCTTGTCCTCACTATTTTTTCTCCTTCATTCTTTTTTCTCTCTTTTATCCACTTTCTCTGTATTTTTCAATTCCTTTTCTCTTTCATTCTCAATTATTCTCTCTCTCTCTCTCTGTCTCTCTCTGTCTCTCTCTTTACCTTTACTCTCTTTTTCTCTCCCTCGCTGTTCTTCTAATAGTTCTCTTCATTCTCAATTATTCCCTCTCTCTCTTTCTCCTCTCTCTCTGTTTTCTCTCTTTTTCTCTTCCTCTGTGTATTTCTATCTATTTTTCATTTACTCTCTCTCTCTATCACTTCTATTTTCCTTACTATTTATGTATTATTCTCTTTCTCTCTCTCTCTCTCTCTGTAATATCATATTCTAATTCACTTCAGGGTTGCCTTGACAACTGCTACCCCAGGTGGTCGGCAGGAGGGGTGAGTATTACAGTATGTTGAACTATCAAGAATCATTTGTTCCACCCAAATTTCGCAACATAAAAGTATTGGGATCGATCTCTACTTTAGAGTTGACAAAAGTAAGATTGCTCAATCCTCGTTGTGACTTGTTTTTAATTTGTTGATTCATTCTAAAAAATACTCTATTTTTCTTTTCTTTGTCTTTTCTAATGGAGTAACAAAAGCTCTCCTCTTCCGCCATTGATCTTTTTGACGCTTCCACCAAAACATAAAGTCAAAGAGCAAAAACCTCGAGAAAACGAAAAAACTCCGAAAAGTATCATGTCGAGGAGGTCATCGTCTCCCGCATCTGTTGTCATGGCGATTTTCTCCATCAGTCGCTAAAGTGTCAGCGGTGACAGAAGGCCATGACTCCGTGTTGAAGTGGCGGCGAAGGCAAAATCAGCCGGCTTCCTTCGACCAGGGTGGGTTGTCGAGCGACGGGTCGGTAGTATCAACCCACGAAAACACATTCGTGGCTGTCGTTGGGAAATATGGACTGCGATCCCTCGTTTATCGGTGTTTAACCACTTAACGGCTTGGGCATCATAGTTGGAAAACCAGTGAGACGATAGCTCGAAGCCTTAACCATTACACCTAGTCGAATTTGATCGCAATCTGAAAAACTAAACATCGTATTTGACACATGAACTTTGGACAATTTTTTAGACATTGTGAAAGAGTTGTAAATGTTTGACTTTTCTTTCCAGAAGTCTGTACAAAGACTGTGCACATTTACGCCTAATAACGGTGTGTAGAAATGAATCACAAATTGTCTTGGGCATATTCAAGTTCGGTTCTGATTTCAATACATATACAGTGCCATCTAGTGGTCAAAATGATATACCCACTACAAAAAAATGGAGATTCTAGATTTTTTACACACTATCCAATACATTTCATCAAAATAAATGGTAAATAGTCTGCTTTTATATAGCGCTTTTCCTCTATGGTACAGTTTGCTGAATCAAATTAAAATACTTAATACTCTGTACTCAAACTAGGTAAATACTTAATTTTGTGGTAATAACTAAAATTCAAGAGATTCAAGAGAGAACTAGAGAGAGAGAGGGAGAAGGGAGAGATAAGAGAGAAGATAGAAAGAAGAGAGATATAAAAGAGAAGGAGAGAGAGAGAGAGAGAGAGAGAGAGGAGAGAAGAGAGAGATAAGAGAGAAGAGAGTGAAGAGAGAAGAGAGGGAAGAGAGATAGCGAGATAGCGAGACAGAGAGACAGGGATAAGAGAGAAGAGAGAAGAGAGAAGAGAGAGATAATATAGAAGAGAGAGAGAGAGAGGAGAGAGGAGCAAAGAGAGAGAGATAAGAGAGAGGAGAGAAGAGAGCGATAAGAGAGAGGGAGGGATAGAGCGAAAGAGAAAAGAGAGATATATAAGAGAGAGATAAGACAGGGATAAGAGAGATAGGGAGAGAAAGGGAGAAGGGAGATATAAGAGAGAGGAGAGAAAGAAGAGAGATATAAGAGAGAGGGAGAGAGAGAGAGAGAAAGAGGAGAGAGAGAAGAGAGATAGAGAGAAGAGAGAAGAGAGAAGAGAGAAGAGAGAAGAGAGAAGAGAGAAGAGAGAAGAGAGAAGAGAAAAGATAGAGATAAGATAGAAGAGAGAGAGATAAAATAGAAGAAGAGAGAGATAAGAGAGAGTAAGAGAGAAAGAAGAGAGAAAGTAAAAGTAAAAATGTAATAAATCACATTATAAATCGACAACATTTGGAGTTCTCCGATTCGCTACTGCTGCTAAGCAACTATGATCCCTCTGCCAAATTGTGGCACTCCACTGCTCGATGGCCAACAAATACCAGGCACCGTATACTTTCCCATGATCTACCAGTACTACCTCAGTGATCCACGGGTAGATCGCGACGTCATTCAGTATCCGGGACGGTGTTCTAAATTTCTCCTGTTATTCAGCGCGTCAACCTTCTGAGATAACGTAGCGTGTTTTTAGTGTCTAAAAATAAAAATAGAAGCGATCCCAAAGCATCCCATCTACAAAATGTCAAATTTTTCAGACCGATGGTCTTTAATCAGGCTTTACACTCCGCTGCTTTGCGGTAAAATCAGGTCTTCTCCGGGGTTCGTACATCTATTTCCAAATTCAAGCTATCATTAGTATGAGTGTGATAGGCCATAAATCAGTCATAATTCATAACATTTCATTAATTGCAAGAATGCCAAGAATAGAATTACATAAATCATAGGTTCTGTAAATATCATGAGTGTGATAGGCCATAAATCAATCATAATTCATAAAAAAATCAGGAATTGCAAGAATGCAAAGAATGACAGCCATAAATCATCCTATAACTCATTAGTATGAGTGTGATAGGCCATAAATCAGTCATAATTCATAAAATTTCATTAATTGCAAGAATGCCAAGAATAGAATTACATAAATCATTGGTTCTGTAATTATCATGAGTGTGATAGGCCATAAACCAATCATAATTCATAAAAATTCAGAAATTGCAAGAATGCAAAGAATGACAGCCATAAATCATCCTGTAACTCATTAGTATGAGTGTGATAGGCCATAAATCAGTCATAATTAATAAGATGTCATTAATTGCAGGAATGCCAAGAATAGAATTACATAAATCATAGGATCTGGAATTATCATGAGTGTGATAGGCCATAAATCAGTCATAATTCATAGAAAATCAGGAATTCCAAGAATGCAAAGAATGACAGCCATAAATCATCCTGCAACTCATTAGTATGAGTGTGATAGGCCATAAATCAGTCATAATTCATAACATTTAATTAATTGCAAGAATGCCAAGAATAGAATTACATAAATCATAGGTTCTGTAATTATCATGAGTGTGATAGGCCATAAATCAGTCATAATTCATAAAATTTCATTAATTGCAAGAATGCCAAGAATAGAATTACATAAATCATAGGTTCTGTAATTATCATGAATGTGATAGGCCATAAACCAATCATAATTCATAAAAATTCAGGAATTGCAAGAATGCAAAGAATGACAGCCATAAATCATCCTGTAACTCATTAGTATGAGTGTGATAGGCCATAAATCAGTCATAATTAATAAGATGTCATTAATTGCAGGAATGCCAAGAATAGAATTACATAAATCATAGGATCTGGAATTATCATGAGTGTGATAGGCCATAAATCAGTCATAATTCATAGAAAATCAGGAATTCCAAGAATGCAAAGAATGACAGCCATAAATCATCCTGCAACTCATTAGTATGAGTGTGATAGGCCATAAATCAGTCATAATTCATAACATTTAATTAATTGCAAGAATGCCAAGAATAGAATTACATAAATCATAGGTTCTGTAATTATCATGAGTGTGATAGGCCATAAATCAGTCATAATTCATAAAATTTCATTAATTGCAAGAATGCCAAGAATAGAATTACATAAATCATAGGTTCTGTAATTATCATGAATGTGATAGGCCATAAACCAATCATAATTCATAAAAATTCAGGAATTGCAAGAATGCAAAGAATGACAGCCATAAATCATCCCGTAACTCATTAGTATGAGTGTGATAGGCCATAAATCAGTCATAATTAATAAGATGTCATTAATTGCAGGAATGCCAAGAATAGAATTACATAAATCATAGGATCTGGAATTATCATGAGTGTGATAGGCCATAAATCAGTCATAATTCATAGAAAATCAGGAATTCCAAGAATGCAAAGAATGACAGCCATAAATCATCCTGCAACTCATTAGTATGAGTGTGATAGGCCATAAATCAGTCATAATTCATAACATTTAATTAATTGCAAGAATGCCAAGAATAGAATTACATAAATCATAGGTTCTGTAATTATCATGAGTGTGATAGGCCATAAATCAGTCATAATTCATAAAATTTCATTAATTGCAAGAATGCCAAGAATAGAATTACATAAATCATAGGTTCTGTAATTATCATGAATGTGATAGGCCATAAACCAATCATAATTCATAAAAATTCAGGAATTGCAAGAATGCAAAGAATGACAGCCATAAATCATCCTGTAACTCATTAGTATGAGTGTGATAGGCCATAAATCAGTCATAATTAATAAGATGTCATTAATTGCAGGAATGCCAAGAATAGAATTACATAAATCATAGGATCTGGAATTATCATGAGTGTGATAGGCCATAAATCAGTCATAATTCATAGAAAATCAGGAATTCCAAGAATGCAAAGAATGACAGCCATAAATCATCCTGCAACTCATTAGTATGAGTGTGATAGGCCATAAATCAGTCATAATTCATAACATTTAATTAATTGCAAGAATGCCAAGAATAGAATTACATAAATCATAGGTTCTGTAATTATCATGAGTGTGATAGGCCATAAATCAGTCATAATTCATAAAATTTCATTAATTGCAAGAATGCCAAGAATAGAATTACATAAATCATAGGTTCTGTAATTATCATGAATGTGATAGGCCATAAACCAATCATAATTCATAAAAATTCAGGAATTGCAAGAATGCAAAGAATGACAGCCATAAATCATCCTGTAACTCATTAGTATGAGTGTGATAGGCCATAAATCAGTCATAATTAATAAGATGTCATTAATTGCAGGAATGCCAAGAATAGAATTACATAAATCATAGGATCTGGAATTATCATGAGTGTGATAGGCCATAAATCAGTCATAATTCATAGAAAATCAGGAATTCCAAGAATGCAAAGAATGACAGCCATAAATCATCCTGCAACTCATTAGTATGAGTGTGATAGGCCATAAATCAGTCATAATTCATAACATTTAATTAATTGCAAGAATGCCAAGAATAGAATTACATAAATCATAGGTTCTGTAATTATCATGAGTGTGATAGGCCATAAATCAGTCATAATTCATAAAATTTCATTAATTGCAAGAATGCCAAGAATAGAATTACATAAATCATAGGTTCTGTAATTATCATGAATGTGATAGGCCATAAACCAATCATAATTCATAAAAATTCAGGAATTGCAAGAATGCAAAGAATGACAGCCATAAATCATCCCGTAACTCATTAGTATGAGTGTGATAGGCCATAAATCAGTCATAATTAATAAGATGTCATTAATTGCA
Source organism: Urocampus carinirostris (assembly GCF_059441175.1). Taxonomy (NCBI): domain Eukaryota; kingdom Metazoa; phylum Chordata; class Actinopteri; order Syngnathiformes; family Syngnathidae; genus Urocampus; species Urocampus carinirostris. Next base: position 36,931,201 of record NC_142361.1, read on the forward strand.
GGAATGCCAAGAATAGAATTACATAAATCATAGGATCTGGAATTATCATGAGTGTGATAGGCCATAAATCAGTCATAATTCATAGAAAATCAGGAATTCCAAGAATGCAAAGAATGACAGCCATAAATCATCCTGCAACTCATTAGTATGAGTGTGATAGGCCATAAATCAGTCATAATTCATAACATTTAATTAATTGCAAGAATGCCAAGAATAGAATTACATAAATCATAGGTTCTGTAATTATCATGAGTGTGATAGGCCATAAATCAGTCATAATTCATAAAATTTCATTAATTGCAAGAATGCCAAGAATAGAATTACATAAATCATAGGTTCTGTAATTATCATGAATGTGATAGGCCATAAACCAATCATAATTCATAAAAATTCAGGAATTGCAAGAATGCAAAGAATGACAGCCATAAATCATCCTGTAACTCATTAGTATGAGTGTGATAGGCCATAAATCAGTCATAATTAATAAGATGTCATTAATTGCAGGAATGCCAAGAATAGAATTACATAAATCGTAGGATCTGGAATTATCATGAGTGTGATAGGCCATAAATCAATCATAATTCATACAAATTCAGGAATTGCAAGAATGCAAAGAATGACAGCCATAAATCATCCTGTAACTCATTAGTATGAGAGTGATAGGCCATAAATCAGTCATAATTCATAAAATTTCATTAATTGCAAGAATGCCAAGAATAGAATTACATGAATCATAGGTTCTGTAATTATCATGAATGTGATGGGCCATAAATCAATCATAATTCATAAAAAATCAGGAATTGCAAGAATGCAAAGAATGACAGCCATAAATCATCCTTCATAAAAAATCAGGAATTGCAAGAATGCAAAGAATGACAGCCATAAATCATCCTGCAACTCATTAGTATGAGTGTGATAGGCCATAAATCAGTCATAATTAATAACATTTAATTAATTGCAAGAATGCCAAGAATAGAATTACATAAATCATAGGTTCTGTAATTATCATGAATGTGATAGGCCATAAATCAATCATAATTCATAAAAAAATCAGGAATTGCAAGAATGCAAATAATGACAGCCATAAATCATCCTGTAACTCATTAGTATGAGAGTGATAGGCCATAAATCAGTCATAATTCATAAAATTTCATTAATTGCAAGAATGCCAAGAATAGAATTTTCATAAATCATAGGTTCTGCAATTATCATGAGTGTGATAGGCCATAAATCACACTCATACAGCCCACTAACGAGGAGCCAAAAGAACCGGTTTTCTAAACCGAGCTGTCCTCTTAAGTACGGCCAGTACATTTGACATGACAACGGCGAAATTAAAAGCTAGCAGTGTTGGCGTCATTTTTACACACTTTAAAAAAAAGGAAACATGGCAATGGCAACAATTTCAAGAATTAGGCTTGCCTTACTGAGATTCAAAGATGGATGTCACTTAATTTTTTTGCGCCTAAACCCAGAAAAACTGAAAAAACTGTCGTGAGTTGTTTTCAAACACTACCTAGACAAATATAATATCACCCATAGGGACTCGGTCAAAAATCTAGGTGATATATTTGATCCTAATCTGTCGTTTCAGTCACACGTGAAAAATATTACTAGAATAGCTTTCTACCACCTCCGTAATATTGCGAAGATTCGTTCGATGCTGTCCCAATCAGACGCAGAGGTTTTAATTCATGCTGTATTGGCCAACTTGCACTGGCTCCCAGTCCACTTAAGATGTGACTTTAAGGTTCTCTTATTAACATATAAATGTTTGCATGGGCTTGCACCCTCTTATCTCTCTGATTTGATTTCTCCCTATGTTCCTGCACGGAGAGCGTTCTCCATCCCGGGCCCCGGTGTTATGGAACGCCCTGCCTCCGGAGATAAGATCTGCAACCTCAATGGAAGTTTTTAAATCGAGGCTTAAAACACACTTTTATTCCAAAGCTTATGATTGATGCCCACCTCATATTCTGTATTATCCTGTCTTTTTCCGACTTCCTGCCTGGTGGTGATATAAAGGAGAAGGACGATTTGAGATGAGTCAGCGGACCAGCGTTTGACCTGAAGCATGTGAACGCCTGAGTGGACCAGCTGGCAGAGACCGTCATAGAATTTCTGGACTAGTTTACAGGCTGAGGGGGTCGCTGCTGTCGTGCACTTTACGGACAAATTTTCAACTAGTACCTAGTGTTTACTATGTTTGTGTACTGTAATGCTAAATGTAATTCACCCTGGTCATCCTGGAAGGGGGATAACCACTTGTGAGGTCCCTTCTCAAGGTTTCTTTTTCCTCACGCTGAGGTTTTGAGTTGTTCCTTGCCCGTATGTTGGTTTAATAATAATAATAATAATTTCCTTGTATTGTCATTCTGTGTAACAATGTACACAGAACGAAATGTCGATTGCACCTGACCCGTTGTAGCGAGCCGATGCAGCCGCAGCCAACAGAGGGCGCCGCCGACCACTTTTTAAGTCTTAGGAATGACTTGGCCGGGGCGCGAACCACCGACCTCCCAGTCTCAAAGCGGGCGCCTTACCATCTAGGCTAGATCAGGTAATTGTAAATTTTCCTGAGCCTTTTCAAGGATTTCAAGCACCCGTACGAACCCCGATCCCTGACTCACCCCTTGTTCGTCCAACTTGATGAGTTGTTCGGGGACTTTGGGCGAGTTGATGGCGAGCTTCAAGCATTGAATGTTGAGTTCTGGGATAACGTATTCCAGGACTTCCTTCAGAGGTAAGCCTCGCGCCGTGCCGTGGCGAGCCGTGGACGGGATGGCGTCTTCCAAGATGGCGCCCCGCAGGGTGGTCAGCTGGAACGAGACACATTGAGTTTCTACTTTTAGCCGCCGTCAAAAAAGGCATCACGTTACTCATCGCGAGAAAGTCATTTAAAAAAACATCCGATTTACTTGATGTGGCCAAAACAGAGATATTTCAGATAGATAGAAAGATAAATGTTTGTATAGATAGATGCCTAGATAGATAGTTATAGATAGCTAAATGCCTAGATAGATAGTTATAGATAGCTAGATGGCTATAGATAGATAGATGCCTAGATAGATAGATGCCTAGATAGATGCCTAGATAGATGCCTAGATAGATAGATAGATAGATAGATAGATAGATAGATAGATAGATAGATAGATAGATAGATAGATAGATAGATAGATAGATAGATAGATAGATAGATAGATAGATAGATAGATAGATAGATAGATAGATAGATAGATAGATGGCTATAGATAGCTAGATATATAGCTAGATAGATAGATAGATTTCTAGATATATGTCTAGATAGCTAGATGTCTAGATAGATAGATGTCTAGATAGATAGATGTCTAGATAGATAGATGTCTAGATAGATAGATGTCTAGATAGATAGATAGATAGATAGATAGATAGATAGATAGATAGATAGATAGATAGATAGATAGATAGATAGATAGATAGATAGATAGATAGATAGATAGATAGATAGATGTCTAGATAGATAGAGAGATAGATAGAGAGATGCCTAGATAGATAGCTAGATGGCTATAGATAGCTATAGCTAACTAGATGGCTATAGATAGCTAGATATATAGCTAGATAAATAGATAGATTTCTAGATAGATGTCTAGATAGCTAGATAGATGTCTAGATGTCTAGATAGATAGATAGAGAGATGCCTAGATAGATAGCTATAGATAGCTAGATGGCTATGGATAGCTATAGATAACTAGATGGCTATAGATAGCTAGATATATAGCTAGATAGATGTCTAGATAGATGTCTAGATAGATAGATGTCTAGATAGATAGATAGATGTCTAGATAGATGTCTAGATAGATGTCTAGATAGATAGATAGATGTCTAGATAGATGTCTAGATAGATGTCTAGATAGATAGATAGATAGATGTCTAGATAGATAGAGAGATAGATAGAGAGATGCCTAGATAGATAGCTAGATGGCTATAGATAGCTATAGCTAACTAGATGGCTATAGATAGCTAGATATATAGCTAGATAGATAGATAGATTTCTAGATAGATGTCTAGATAGCTAGATAGATAGATGTCTAGATAGATAGAGAGATGCCTAGATAGATAGCTATAGATAGCTAGATGGCTATAGATAGCTAGATGGCTATAGATAGCTATAGATAACTAGATGGCTATAGATAGCTAGATATATAGCTAGATAGATGTCTAGATAGATAGATGTCTAGATAGATAGATGTCTAGATGTCTAGATAGATAGATAGATAGATAGAGAGATGCCTAGATAGATAGCTATAGATAGCTAGATGGCTATAGATAGCTAGATATATAGCTAGATAGATGTCAGGATAGATAGATGTCTAGATAGATGTCTAGATGTCTAGATAGATAGATAGATAGATAGATAGATAGATAGATAGATAGACGAGGGGTTAAATAGTGACAGAGAACCAATCAGACCTCAAAAATGAAAAATAAAATAAAATGAAAACAAGATGTTTTTGGAAAATGTCAACCTCACAAGTTAAAAAAACAAAGAAATGCAAACCAGATGATCAAAAAAGAAAAAAAAAGAAAATCAATTTGACCTTGAAATAAAAACTAGATACGTTTTGGAAACTCAAAAATTGTGGGTAGCAATTTGGACCTTAATAATGAAAAATACATTGAATTGAAATTTAGACTTCGTAAATGTCAGGAACCAGAACTGGATCAGGACCCAAATGCGTGACGTTTCGCACACAAGCCTTTTATTTTACGGGAAATTGGGAGTCATGCACATTAGGCAGCGGTCTGGGGTGAAATGATAGGAAGCCAGAGGCCAACGAGATCGATACCAAATGCCCGGGTTGATACCGGACAGCTGGGGTCCATACCGGACAGGACGGGACTGACAAGATAGATAACGAATCAGGACATCAAAAATAAACAGGAGAAACTACACCAGAACGAAATACCAACAGGAAAGAGGACAGAGTCAAAACCCACGTCTTGCGGGGCAGAGGTTCGTTGACGGACTGACAAAGGAAGAGTGAGAGCACTGAGCTTAAATAGACGGAAAGCCAATCTGTCAAACAGCCGCAGCTGGTGCCACACGGGCGGGGCCAATTGGGCGCCATGGCAACTGTGACAGTAAAGAAAAAAACTAAATAATCTTGGACCTCATGAATTAAAAAAAAAAAGAATGTGAAGCAGATGATCCAAAATGAAAAAAAGAACCCACCAGGAAAAAGTGACCTTGAAAAAAAATGTTCGATATCAAATATCAATAATGCCACAACTCATTTCCTTAATCACAATTGCCAAACTCAGTTGCATGAATATGACAGGTCAAAAATCAATCAGAATTCGCAAAACATTTTCCAGGAACGTCAAAAACACATCATACCAGTCATAAATCTTAATCCAATCATGTTCTATGAACGACAATAAACATCATTCACATACTCAAATACTTGACGCTATTGCTGTTTTGACACTTTTATGACAGGAAGAGTGTTATAAAACAATCCGACTCGACAGATTTATGACCCTTTTGACGGAAGACCGATCGGATCTCCCTCTCTCACATTAATGGCACGGAAAGACCACTTAACCCGGAGTGTTCCGTTGTACTCCTTGAATAATTCACGACGGTAGACGTTAATGCTGCCCGTCGGAGCCGTAATAAGCCGCTGCCCCGAATAGCGCGCCGCAATTGTTTTATGACCGCCTCTTCCATGGGAAAACATGAAAGCGCCCGCTTTAATATCGGTACGAAATGTTTGGAGCCGTTATCAAATGATCGTGTTCCAGACACGATGACCTACATGGACGGAGAGAACACGGAGATCTACAGAACCGGGTCACGGATTTAAATATTCCCGCATCGACACCGGAAGAGAGAAATAGAGGGCGCAGTTTGAATTTATTTTGCCAAAGAAGAATTAATCAACACCTAGGGTGTAATTTGTCCCATTTTGGGAAGTTTTGGACATGTTGAAATAAGGAAAAAATGGGGTAAACACAAGTTGCAAAGAATGACGGTCATAAATCATCATTTTTATAACTCATTTGCAGAAATATGGCAGGTCGTAAATCAACTTTAATCCATACAGAAATTCCAATAGTTTCAGGAATGTTAGGATTGCCTAAAATGCATATGATTAGTCATAAATCATAGTTCCTGTAACTCATTAGTATGAGTGTGATAGGCCATAAATCAGTCATAATTCATAAAATTTCATTAATTGCAAGAATGCCAAGAATAGAATTACAGAAATCATAGGTTCTGTAATTATCATCAGTGTGATAGGCCATAGATCAATCATAATTCATAAAAATTCAGAAATTGCAAGAATGCAAAGAATGACAGCCATAAATCATCCTGTAACTCATTAGTATGAGTGTGATAGGCCATAAATCAGTCATAATTCATAAAATTTAATTAATTGCAAGAATGCCAAGAATAGAATTACATAAATCATAGGTTCTGTAATTATCATGAGTGTGATAGGCCATAGATCAATCATAATTCATAAAAATTCAGGAATTGCAAGAATGCAAAGAATGACAGCCATAAATCATCATTTTTATAACTCATTTGCAGGAATATGGCAGGTCTTAAATCAACCGTCAACCGGAATCCATACAGAAATTCCAATGGTTTCAGGAATGTTAGGGTTTTTTGACAATTTTATGACAGGAAGAGTCATAAAACAATTGAACTTGAAAAGTTAATGACCCTCCGTATAAAAGCAAATGTCAGGTCATAAATCAATAACAATTCCTAAAGAACCAAGAAACAGAAAAACAATTTCACGACAGATGGAGGGTCATAAAACAATTGAATTTGAAAAGTTGATGACCCTTCGTATAAAAGCTGAATGGTATCCCTCTTCAAATGTGTTGCTAAAGGTTGAAGCAAACATGTTGAACATACGAGCTTGATTAATATAAATCGTCAATCAATCATTTTTCATAATGGAATTTCAAGAATCCCAAGAATGCACATATTTACAGTCATAAAGCAGAATATTCATAATTCATTTGCATGCAAAGGGCAGCTCATAGATCAAAAACAATTCCCAAAGCAATTTCAGGAATGCCAAGAATGCATATAATTACAGTCGTAAATCCTAATCATATAGCTTTTTTGACAATTTCACGACAGATGGAGGATCATAAAACAATTGAACTTGAAAAGTTGATGACCCTTTGTATAAAAGCTGCAAATGTCAGGTCAATAACAATTCCTAAAGCAATTTCCATAATGCTAAAAATGCCTATAATTACAGTCGTGAGTCTTAATTGTACTGCTCTTTTGACAATTTCACGACAGACGGAGGGTCATAAAACAATTGAACTTGAAAAGTTGATGACCCTTTGTATAAAATCTGCAAATGTCAGGTCAATAACAATTCCTAAAGCGATTTCCATAATGCTAAAAATGCCATAATTACAGTCGTGAGTCTTAATTGTACTGCTCTTTTGACAATTTCACGACAGACGGAGGGTCATAAAACAATTGAACTTGAAAAGTTGAGGACCCTTTGTATAAAATCTGCAAATGTCAGGTCAATAACAATTCCTAAAGCGATTTCCATAATGCTAAAAATGCCTATAATTACAGTCGTGAGTCTTAATTGTACTGCTCTTTTGACAATTTCACGACAGACGGAGGGTCATAAAACAAGTGAACTTGAAAAGTTGAGGACCCTTTGTATAAAATCTGCAAATGTCAGGTCAATAACAATTCCTAAAGCGATTTCCATAATGCTAAAAATGCCTATAATTACAGTCGTGAGTCTTAATTGTACTGCTCTTTTGACAATTTCACGACAGACGGAGGGTCATAAAACAATTGAACTTGAAAAGTTGAGGACCCTTTGTATATAATCTGCAAATGTCAGGTCAATAACAATTCCTAAAGCGATTTCCATAATGCTAAAAATGCCTATAATTACAGTCGTGAGTCTTAATTGTACTGCTCTTTTGACAATTTCACAGCAGATGGAGGGTCATAAAACAATTGAACTTGAAAAGTTAATGACCCTACGTATAAAAGCTGCAAATGTCAGGTCATACATCAATAACAATTCCTAAAGCGATTTCCATAATGCTAAAAATGCCTATAATTACAGTCGTGAGTCTTAATTGTACTGCTCTTTTGACAATTTCACGACAGACGGAGGGTCATAAAACAATTGAACTTGAAAAGTTGATGACCCTTTGTATAAAATCTGCAAATGTCAGGTCAATAACAATTCCTAAAGCGATTTCCATAATGCTAAAAATGCCATAATTACAGTCGTGAGTCTTAATTGTACTGCTCTTTTGACAATTTCACGACAGACGGAGGGTCATAAAACAATTGAACTTGAAAAGTTGAGGACCCTTTGTATAAAATCTGCAAATGTCAGGTCAATAACAATTCCTAAAGCGATTTCCATAATGCTAAAAATGCCTATAATTACAGTCGTGAGTCTTAATTGTACTGCTCTTTTGACAATTTCACGACAGACGGAGGGTCATAAAACAAGTGAACTTGAAAAGTTGAGGACCCTTTGTATAAAATCTGCAAATGTCAGGTCAATAACAATTCCTAAAGCGATTTCCATAATGCTAAAAATGCCTATAATTACAGTCGTGAGTCTTAATTGTACTGCTCTTTTGACAATTTCACGACAGACGGAGGGTCATAAAACAATTGAACTTGAAAAGTTGATGACCCTCCGTATAAAAGCTGCAAATGTCAGGTCATAAATCAATAACAATTCCTAAAGCGATTTCCATAATGCTAAAAATGCATATAATTACAGTCGTGAGTCTTAATTGTACTGCTCTTTTGACAATTTCACGACAGACGGAGGGTCATAAAACAAGTGAACTTGAAAAGTTGAGGACCCTTTGTATAAAATCTGCAAATGTCAGGTCAATAACAATTCCTAAAGCGATTTCCATAATGCTAAAAATGCCTATAATTACAGTCGTGAGTCTTAATTGTACTGCTCTTTTGACAATTTCACGACAGACGGAGGGTCATAAAACAATTGAACTTGAAAAGTTGATGACCCTTTGTATAAAATCTGCAAATGTCAGGTCAATAACAATTCCTAAAGCGATTTCCATAATGCTAAAAATGCCTATAATTACAGTCGTGAGTCTTAATTGTACTGCTCTTTTGACAATTTCACGACAGACGGAGGGTCATAAAACAAGTGAACTTGAAAAGTTGAGGACCCTTTGTATAAAATCTGCAAATGTCAGGTCAATAACAATTCCTAAAGCGATTTCCATAATGCTAAAAATGCCTATAATTACAGTCGTGAGTCTTAATTGTACTGCTCTTTTGACAATTTCACGACAGACGGAGGGTCATAAAACAATTGAACTTGAAAAGTTGATGACCCTCCGTATAAAAGCTGCAAATGTCAGGTCATAAATCAATAACAATTCCTAAAGCGATTTCCATAATGCTAAAAATGCATATAATTACAGTCGTGAGTCTTAATTGTACTGCTCTTTTGACAATTTCACGACAGACGGAGGGTCATAAAACAAGTGAACTTGAAAAGTTGAGGACCCTTTGTATAAAATCTGCAAATGTCAGGTCAATAACAATTCCTAAAGCGATTTCCATAATGCTAAAAATGCCTATAATTACAGTCGTGAGTCTTAATTGTACTGCTCTTTTGACAATTTCACGACAGACGGAGGGTCATAAAACAATTGAACTTGAAAAGTTGATGACCCTTTGTATAAAATCTGCAAATGTCAGGTCAATAACAATTCCTAAAGCGATTTCCATAATGCTAAAAATGCCATAATTACAGTCGTGAGTCTTAATTGTACTGCTCTTTTGACAATTTCACGACAGACGGAGGGTCATAAAACAATTGAACTTGAAAAGTTGAGGACCCTTTGTATAAAATCTGCAAATGTCAGGTCAATAACAATTCCTAAAGCGATTTCCATAATGCTAAAAATGCCTATAATTACAGTCGTGAGTCTTAATTGTACTGCTCTTTTGACAATTTCACGACAGACGGAGGGTCATAAAACAAGTGAACTTGAAAAGTTGAGGACCCTTTGTATAAAATCTGCAAATGTCAGGTCAATAACAATTCCTAAAGCGATTTCCATAATGCTAAAAATGCCTATAATTACAGTCGTGAGTCTTAATTGTACTGCTCTTTTGACAATTTCACGACAGACGGAGGGTCATAAAACAATTGAACTTGAAAAGTTGATGACCCTCCGTATAAAAGCTGCAAATGTCAGGTCATAAATCAATAACAATTCCTAAAGCGATTTCCATAATGCTAAAAATGCATATAATTACAGTCGTGAGTCTTAATTGTACTGCTCTTTTGACAATTTCACGACAGACGGAGGGTCATAAAACAATTGAACTTGAAAAGTTGAGGACCCTTTGTATAAAATCTGCAAATGTCAGGTCAATAACAATTCCTAAAGCGATTTCCATAATGCTAAAAATGCCATAATTACAGTCGTGAGTCTTAATTGTACTGCTCTTTTGACAATTTCACGACAGACGGAGGGTCATAAAACAATTGAACTTGAAAAGTTGATGACTTTTTTTTTTTTATAAAAGCTGAATGGTACCCTCTCTCTAAATGTGTTGCTGGAGAATGACGCAAATATGTCTAGGATACGAAATTTAATTCTGTTTTGGAACTTTACCGAGGTGTTTCGACTTGGGGGGGGTTAGGTTTGTGGTGGCAAAACCAAGAAATCAACGCTCCGCCGATCCTCAAATTCGAGCCGGCGTGCCAGCAGAAGCATCGGCGGCGTGACCCACTTCCGTGCCGTTATCTGGGGAAAGCGGCCGAGAGCGGGGACGGCGCTAGATATCGGTGACATTTGCTTGCCGACACATCTGTCCGCACTGAATTATTCATGGCCCGAGACCACCAAAGCATCTATCAGGGAGGGGGGGCCCGAACCAGCAGGGACCGTGAGATGGAGCGATCCCAGCGCGGGGGGGGGGAGGTTATTAATGGGGGCCGTGCGTGCCGGGGGCCGGGAAACGGTTCCTGCGGGACTGACCGATCGGACGGTGGCGGGGACGGAACCGACAGACCTCGTTCTGGTGATTAATGTGGATGAGGAGAGGAGGAGCTTCTGTTTGAAGCGCTCCGGGAAACGTAAAGGCTTTAAAAATGTTTTTTTTTTAAAAACAAAAACAAAAAACAACAGTTCAAACCGTGAAAACTGAAAAAAAAAAAAAAAAAAAGAAACTTTGATGCCTGTAAAAGTAAAAACAAAACAAAAAGATGGGGAAATTTGGACCATGAAAAAGAAAACGGAAAAAAGTACGACAGTTCAGGCCTTACAAAACTAAAATAAAAAAGAAACTTCGATCCGTGTAAAATAAAAAAAAAATTGGGGGTAATTAAGACTATAAAAATGAAAAAATTATAAAAAAAAAAAAAAAAAGGAGGACAGTTCAGACCCTGAAAACTAAAATAAAAACAAGGAAAATTTGATCCCAGTAAAATTAAAAACAAAAAGAAAAAAGTGGGGAAATTCGGAGTATAAAAAAGAAAAAAAAAAGAAAAAACAGTTCAGACCTTGAAAACTAAAATAAAAACAAGGAAAATTTGATCCCCGTAAAATTAAAAAATAAATAAAAAAGGGGAAATTTGTAGTAAAAGAATGTAAAAAAAGATTTTAAAAAGTACGACAGTTCAGACCCTAAAAAGCTAGAATAAAAACAAGGAAAGTTTGATCCCTGTAAAATTTCAAAAAAAACAAAAAAACGGGGAAATTTGGAGTACAAAAATGAAAAAAGATGGAAAAAAGTATGACAGTTAAGACCTCGAAAACTAAAATAAAAACAAGGAAAATTTGATCCCTGTAAAATTTAAAATGAAAGGGGGAAATTTGGAGTATAAAAATGAAAGAAATGAAAAAAAGTACATTTCAGACCTTAAAAAAGTAAAATAAAAACAAGGAAAATTTGATCCCTGTAAAATAAAAAAAAATTGGGGAAAATGTGGACTATAAAAATGAAAAAAGATGAAAAAAATTACGAGAGTTCAGACCCTAAAAAGCTAGAATAAAAACAAGGAAACTTTGATCCCTGTAAAAAAATTTAAAAAAAGGGGGAAATTTGCAGTACAAAAATGAAAAAAAAAAGATTTGAAAAAAGTACAACAGTTCAGACCTTGAAAACTAAAATAAAAACAAGGAAAATGTAATCCCTGTAAAATTAAAAAAAACAAAAAAAGGGGATATTCGGAGTACAAAAAAGAAAAAAAATGAAAAAAAGTACGACAGTTTAGACTTTGAAAACTAAAATAAAAAAAGGACACTGTTCCCTGTAAAATAAAATAAAAAATATTGGGAAAATATAAACTTCAAAATGGAATTCAATAATTTTGCCAAAAAATAGTCCAGCAAAATTAAAAAAATATAAATATTTTTAATATTTAAAAAAAAAGAATTTTTGAATTGTATAAAATTGATCCCCTGCAAAAAAATTTAGATAAATGGGAATATTAAGACCTTGAAATTGAAAAAAATATAAGGATGGAGGTTTTTGGAAATTGAAAAAAACAATTTACGATAATAAATACAACATTGAAAACTAGAAAACTAAAACCAAGCAAACATTGGTTCCAATAAAAATAAACATAAATCAATTTGAATAAGTTAGGGCCTGGAAAAAAAAATGGAAAATTTAGCAAATCCAGTTTTTTAATCCAGTTTTGGAAATTTGGACCACAAAAATAAAAATAATTTCTTTTTTTTGTTGGCGGTCCAACTATTTCACTTGGACCGCCAACATTTTAAAAATTCTAGATTTTGAAAAAGTTTGGGAAAAAAGGTCGATTTTGGAACATTTGGATCAAAAAAATTAAAATAATTTCCATCGTCTGATAGTTTGGCAATTAAAAATAATAAAAATGAAAAAAAAATAATAATAATTTGGACATCTAAATGAACCAGCCAAAGATCAATTTGAGAAAGTTTGGACCTAAAATAAACCCCAACAAATAAAAATGTTGACGTCATAAATAAAATAAATTTCAGAAATATTGGACTGAAAAAAAAAAGTGAATAAATAAATAGATTTGTGCAAGCTTAGACCTTAAAAAAAATCTAAATGACTGACTCAATTTTAGCAAAGTTTGACCGCAAAAACTAAAATAGTTTTTTTTCTGAAAATGTGGACGATGAAAATAAAATAAAATGAATTTAGTCGTGGACAACCAAATAAACAAACTATATTTTTGAGAACATTTGGATATAAAGGGAAATATTTGAAAGAAATAAACAAAAAACATCAACATCTCTTTCAAAGTTTATGACCCCTAAAAAATGAGACATTTGTTTACCTGACTGGTCCTGAAGGTGACCCGATAGTTGTACTGCGTTCCGTCTTTGTCCTTTCCGTCGTCCAGACGTTCCCGGCGGACGCTCACCGCTACCGGGCCGAGATGCTCGTCCACGCCAAAATAATTTTGGTGTTCTGCGCACACGTTGACAAAAACAATGAACGAGGGAGACGTAGTAACTGTTATTTTCCCCTTTAACCCCGTAACGTTCCTGTACAACTGGCCTACGATCCCGATCCGAGACGTAGCCAAAGTCAATGAAATGCTCTTCTTGGAGCGTTTGGGAATACGGACTGAAATAATCACTTTGAGTCATCTGAGTTGGAAAGCACAGAAATAGAAGGTTTTTATTCTCGCCCGAATTTTTAGACATTGTGAAAGAGTTGTAAATATTTGACTTCTCTCTCCAGAAGTCTATCACTGATTGTGCACACTTGCATGTAATAATAATGCAAAAATTCTATCAGGAGTGGCTTTTCATTTTGCGGTCTATTCGTTCATCTGCATATTGTTTTTTTCAGAATGTCATTGGCACTTCATGCATATTACAAAGAGTGAGAGAGGAGACAGGAACAAGTTGTGCTATTTCTATAAAAAAATCAGAATAAGTTCTAAAGAGAAACTGCAAGCCAAGCTCTCTAATGCCTATGTACATTAGGAAGAGGTAGAAAGGAAACGGCTTAAAGAACATTACAGCATAGCTCTTTTTTGGATCATATTTGGCTGTTATCAGTCCGATAACTAATCGGCTCCAGAAAAAAACTTCTTAACACAAACAACGGCTTTAAAAGTCAAGCTTCAACCCAAAGATTAGAATAATGGTCCGAAAAAACATTCAGATATATGCTATATGAGAGAGTGAACAAGCTAAGTAATATAAAAAAATGAAATGTCAGAACCAGAACGGAAACAGGACCCAATTGCGTTACGTTTCTCACAATTTTTATTCAAGGAAAGAGGACGGGCTGCCAGGCGCAGGAAGCAGGTCGCTCTGAACGCGGAACAGGATCTTCCGTGGCGGAAGATGGCGGTGTCAGGGACGGAAAAACGGGTCAGTGGCCGGGACAACAGAGCAAAGGCGTGGTCGTAAGCGAGTCGTAAGCCAGGCAAGGAGAGTAGACATGATCGGGGACAAAAGAGGTGGAAAGCCGGGACGGGAGAGTAGACGGGGTCAAGATCAAAAACAGATCGAAGCCGGGGGACAGACAGGAGCAAAAACAGGTGGGAGTCAGGGTCGAAAAAAGGCTTGCCTTGTGTTAACTGAGGTTCGCAGACGGACTGACAACAGGGGACAGATAGGAGTGGGTTTAAATAGGGACAGAGAGCCAATCAGAGTGAAGCATATGACATGAAAGGTATTTATTGCCATTATACAACGGTATAACAAAACATAATTAAAACAAATGAAAAAAAAATCTAAACGTTCTTAGCAAAAATCAAGCGAGGCCGAGAAAATCGCATTGTTTGGGTCAGCGCTCACGAGACCAATTCCCGCGAACGCATCGCTAACTGTCATTTCTCATATTAATGAAGCACATTTCATTATGAATAATGAATGAACGCAACGGAGGTTAGGCGGGGTTATCCATGTGAGGAATGCAAGGAGTGTAAGGAGGGTAAATAGGGGGGAATGCTCGGGGGCCAGGGGTCAAACGTGAGTTGGGGGCCAACTGATGGTGTCAAGTGTGGCGGGGATTTTTATTGTAGGTTTTTTATTTTTAAACCTACATGAGGGCAAGGAAAAACTCAAAAACCTCATCATGAGGAAAATGAAGAAACCTTGAGGAGGGACAGTCTCAAAGGGCTTCACAGACCACAGACTATTGCAAACCACAGACTATTATGACACCATCCCCTGATCTAAAACCTACATGAGGGCAAGGAAAAACCCCAAAACCTCAACATGAGGAAAATGAAGAAACCTTGATAAGAGACAGTCTCAAAGGGCTGCACAGACCACAGACTATTGCAAACTACAGACTACTATGACACCATCCCCTGATCTAAAACCTACATGAGGGCAAGGAAAAACTCAAAAACCTCATCATGAGGAAAATGAAGAAACCTTGAGGAGGGACAGTCTTAAAGGGCTGCACAGACCACAGATTATTGCAAACCACAGACTATTATGACACCATCCCCTGATCTAAAACCTACATGAGGGCAAGGAAAAAACTCAAAAACCTCAACATGAGGAAAATAAAGAAACCTTGAGAAGGGACAGTTTCAAAGGGCTTCAGAGACCACAGACTATTGCAAACCACAGACTGTTATGACACATCCCCTGATCTAAAACCTACATGAGGGCAAGGAAAAACTCAAAAACCTCAACATGAGGAAAATAAAGAAACTTTGAGAAGAGACAGTCTCAGAGGGCTGCACAGACCACAGACTATTGCAAACCACAGACTATTATGACACCTTCCCCTGATCTAAAACCTACATGAGGGCAAGGAAAAACTCCAAAACCTCAACATGAGGAAAATGAAGAAACCTTGAGAAGAGACAGTCTCAAAGGGCTGCACAGACTATTGCAAACTACAGACTACTATGACACCATCCCCTGATCTAAAACCTACATGAGGGCAAGGAAAAACTCAAAAACCTCAACATGAGGAAAATGAAGAAACCTTGATAAGAGACAGTCTCAAAGGGCTGCACAGACCACAGACTATTGCAAACTACAGACTACTATGACACCATCCCCTGATCTAAAACCTACATGAGGGCAAGGAAAAACTCAAAAACCTCATCATGAGGAAAATGAAGAAACCTTGAGGAGGGACAGTCTTAAAGGGCTGCACAGACCACAGATTATTGCAAACCACAGACTATTATGACACCATCCCCTGATCTAAAACCTACATGAGGGCAAGGAAAAACTCCAAAACCTCAACATGAGGAAAATGAAGAAACCTTGAGAAGAGACAGTATCAAAGGGCTGCACAGACTATTGCAAACTACAGACTACTATGACACCATCCCCTGATCTAAAACCTACATGAGGGCAAGGAAAAACTCAAAAACCTCAACATGAGGAAAATAAAGAAACTTTGAGAAGAGACAGTCTCAGAGGGCTGCACAGACCACAGACTATTGCAA